>NC_141060.1:38417257-38722257 GCF_041138505.1 Cibotium barometz
CTAATGGTTAATTTGAACCCTCAATTGCACCAAAATATAGTGATTAGTGCTGATTAATCATTGATTAGTAAATTAATCCTCTATTTTGTGTGCAAAAAAGAGAGTATGCGGGGAGTCCAGATCTGAGGCCATAGAGTTCAAATGAGCTCAAATCCTTTCAAGGCCATCAATAGCAATTAGTCTAGTAGAGGATTAAGCCAAGAAACACAACATTTGACCAAACATCGAATGCTTAATCTTTGATTTACCAACATCACCTTCAAATTTGATGAAGATATTGGATCTCACTGTAGACTTGATCAAATAAAAATCTGTCTTCACCAGCTTGTAGAGCACCCTTGAAAACCCCTAGGGCCAAGAGAAATTAGAGCAATTTGATCTGGAGCAGTAGAGATCTCAGTTATCCCTCAGAAAATAGGCGCCTGAAAAAAGGGAAGAATTGCAGCATGCGCCGAACGTTTGAGCTTCTGTTTGAATGGGCTGGAGCAAAGGGTGATAGCTATGTGTGGCTAAAGTGGTTTGGGCTAATTTGATGTATGAAGGGAGATAGAGCTCCTCCACCAGCTGTGGGGGTACAGAGGGTTTGTTGAAAAAGAGGAAAAAATCTTAATTACCTACTAATCTTAATTAGCTAGATGATTAGCAAGATAATGGGCTCACTGATGGATTCTAGGCTAGGCTCCTGATACCATGTTAAATTTGTAGCAATGTGATGAGCTATGGTGGATCAAATGCTAGAATCAACATTATTAACAAAGAGATTAGATGATAATTAAGATGTGATTATTGAGCAATTAAGACATGATTAGTGAGCAATTAACTGATAGCGTAATGTAGGCATGGGTAATCAAAAACCAGCAAATTCTTATTAGGCCAATGCCTTAATTTATAGAGTTTACAGTGCCTACTAGCACACCTCTCCTCAAGTGAATAATCCTATCACACCTGGATCTTATACCAAGTTTCCTTCTTACTTGATAGTCCGCGACCAGTGCCTCAAGTCCCTAACCTCATAGTCCTTGACACTCTCTCTCTCTCTCTATGTGTCCAAGGCTACTACAAGTGCCCGTGACCTTGACTAAAGTGCTCACATATACATCTACCACATGGCCTACATCATCGGCGGTGGCTCAGAGGTGGTTTTACTCTGTTGGGGCAGGTTACATTGGGTTGTGGGGTTTCTCTCTCTTTCTCTCTCAGAGATTTTCACATGGCTCCTCACTTCTTGGAGCCTCACATCTTCTCTTGTCTTCAGTCTTCTTGTCGTGATAGCTTCTCTTCACGTGTCCATCTCTTCCTCTTCTTTCAGTCTTCTTGTTGTGGCAGCTTCTCTTCACGCGTCCATGTCTTCCTTCAATGCTTCCTCTAGCTCTTCTTCTCGGTGTGGATCCTCCTCTTGGAAAGCGATGTTCTTCTTCTTTCATGGCTGGGGCCATGAGCTTGACCGTTAGTTCTTGCTCCATGTGAGCAACATGTTTTAATGTATTGTTGATAGTTCTTTTGGGATTTTGATGTTTATCTTGTGTCATTATGCAATGCAAACCCAAATCTATGCGGGAGGTCTTGCCTCTTGCCTTATTCTGGACACGGGTAGTGTCTGATCCCATTTTTACAATGATGTAATGTGCCCAATACATAATGCATATAGCATTCATTCTTATGCACATTCCCAAATGCAACTCTGGCTATGAATAATCTTGAATTTGAGTGTGATTTGCAGGCATTAACCAAGGGGTAAATGCAAGATGATGATTACCACAAATTTATCAGCATAATTTTACCAAAAATTACATTAAATCAAGGGTAACAAATCTGTATGGAATGGTTGGAGTATCAAACCATCTCCGAATGGCAATATGAAGTTATAGGGATCTGTATCATACACCTAATGGTTAATTTGAACCCTCAATTGCACCAAAATATTATGATTAGTAGTGATTAATCACTAATTAGAAAATTAATCCTCTATTTTGTGTGTAGAAAACAGAGTATGCGGGGAGTCCAGATCTGAGGCCTTAGAGTTCAAATGAGCTCAAATCTTTTCAAGTCCATCAATAGCAATCAGTCTAGTAGAGGATTAAGCCAAGAAACACAAGATTTGACCAAACATTGAAGGCTTAATCTCTGTTTTACCAAAGTCACCTGCAAATTTGATGAAGAGCTTGGATCTCACTGCTATAGACTTGATCAAATCAAAATCTGTCTTCATCACCAACTTGTAGAGCACCCTTGAAAACCCCTAGGACCAAGAGGAATTAGAGCAATTTGATTTGGAGCAGCAGAGATCTCATTTCTCTCCCTCAGAAACTAGACGCTTGCAAAAACGCGTAGAACTGCAGCGTGCGCCGGCGGTTTGAGCTTCTGTTTGAATGGGCTGGAGCACAAGGGTGATAGCTATGTGTGGCTAAAGTTGTTTGGGTTTACTTTGATGTATGAAGGGAGATAGAACTCCTCCACCAGCTAGGGGTACAGAGGGTTTGTTGAAAAAGAGGTAAAAATCTTAATTACCTACTAATCCTAAATTAGTGAGATGATTAGCAAGATAATAGACTCACAAATTAATGGATTCTAGGCTAGGCTCTGATACCATGTTGAATTTGCAGCAATGTGATGAGCTATGGTGGATCAAATGCTAGAATCAACATCATTAACAAAGAGATTAGTTGATAATTAAGATGTGATTAGTGAGCAATTAATTGATAGCTTAATGTAGGCATGGGTAATCAAAAACCAGAAAATTCTCATTAGGCCAATGCCTCAATTTATAGAGTTTACATCCAAGCATCCAATCCCACTGATTCACTCCACCTCTTTTGCTTGATTCTGTCCACTTCTCCCAGAATATCTCCACACCTCCTAAATCTCCTCATGCTACCCTTTATTCTCTCCCAGTAGATACTTCTCACCTTTTCACAGGTTCGCACACATTTATAGATTCTCTTTTAGAGCCTCTTGCTAAGGGCTTGTTCCCTGCACACACCCTATTCACTTGTATATTTCAACACCTCCCCTCAAGTGAATACTCCTAGCACACCTGGACCCTATACCAAGTTTCCCTCTTACTTGATAGTCCGCGACCAGTGCCTAGCACACCTCCCCTCAAGTGAATAATCCTAGCACACCTGGACCCTATATACCAAGTTTCCTTCTTACTTGATTGTCCGCGCGACCAGTGCCTCAAGTCCCTAAACTCATAGTTCTTGACACACACACTCTCTCTCTCTATGTGTCAAAGCCTACTACTATAAGTGCCCATGACCTTGACTAAAGTGCTCACATATACATCTACCACCTGGCCTTTGTCATTGGGTTGTGGGGTTTCTCTTTCTTTCTCTCTCAGAGATTTTCACATGGCTCCTCACTTCTTGGAGCCTCACATCTTCTCTTGTCTTAAGTCTTCTTGTGGTGGCAGCTTCTCTTCTTCAGGCGTCCATGTCTTTCTCTTCTTTCAGTCTTCTTGTTGTGGCAACTTCTCTTCGCGCGTCTATGTCTTCCTTCACACACCCTATTCACTTGTATATTTCAACACCTCCCCTCAAGTGAATACTCCTAGCACACCTGGACCCTATACCAAGTTTCCCTCTTACTTGATAGTCTGACCAGTGCCTAGCACACCTCCCCTCAAGTGAATAATCCTAGCACACCTGGACCCTATATACCAAGTTTCCTTCTTACTTGATAGTCCGGGACCAGTGGTGCCTCAAGTCCCTAAACTCATAGTCCTTGACACACACTCTCTCTCTCTATGTGTCAAAGGCTACTACAAGTGCCCGTGACCTTGACTAAAGTGCTCACACATACATCTACCACCAGGCCTACATCATCGGTGGCTCAGAGGTGGTTTTACTCTGTTGGGGCAGGTTACATTGGGTTGTGGGGTTTCTCTCTCTTTCTCTCTCAGAGATTTTCACATGGCTCCTCACTTCTTGGAGCCTCACATCTTCTCTTGTCTCCAGTCTTCTTGTCGTGGTGGCAGCTTCTCTTCACGCGTCCATGTCTTCCTCTTCTTTCAGTCTTCTTGTTGTGGCAGCTTCTCTTCACGCGTCCATGTCTTCCTTCAATGCTTCCTCTAGCTCTTCTTCTCGGTGTGGATCCTCCTCTTGGAAAGAGATGTTCTTCTTCTTTCATGGCTGGGGCCATGAGCTTGACCGTCAGTTCTTGCTCCATGTGAGCAACATGTTTTAATGTATTGTTCATAGTTCTTTTGGGATTTTGATGTTTATCTTGTGTCATTATGCAATGCAAACCCAAATCTATGCGGGAGGTCTTGCCTCTTGCCTTATTCTGGACACGGGTAGTGTCTGATCCCATTTTTACAATGATGTAATGTGCCCAATACATAATGCATATAGCATTCATTCTTATGCACATTCCCAAATGCAACTCTGGCTGTGAATAATCTTGAATTTGAGTGTGATTTGCAGGCATTAACCAAGGGGTAAATGCAAGATGATGATTACCATAAATTTATCAGCATAATTTTACCAGAAATTACATTAAATCAAGGGTAACAAATCTGTACGGAATGGTTGGAGTATCAAACTATCTCTGAATTGCAATGTGAAGTTTAATGGATCTGTATCAGATACCTAATGGTTAATTTGAACCCTCAATTGCACCATAATACAGTGATTAGTGCTGCTTAATCACTGATTAAAAAATTAACTCTGTTTTGTGTGTAGAAAACAGAGTATGCGCGGAGTCCAGATTTGAGGCCTTAGAGTTCAAATGAGCTCAAATCCTTTGAAGGCCATCAATAGCAATTAGTCTAGTAGGGGATTAAGCCAGGAAACACAAGATTTGACCAAACATTGAATGCTTAATCTCTGTTTTACCAAAGTCACCTGCTTGCAGATTTGATGAAGAGCTTGGATCTCACTGTAGACTTGATCAAATCAAAATCTGTCTTCACCAGCTTGTAGAGCACCCTTGAAAACCTCTAGGGCCAAGAGGAATTAGAGCAATTTGATCTGGAGCCGCAGAGATCTCATTTCTCCCTAAGAAAATAGGCGCCTACAAAAACGCATAGAACTGTAGCGTGCGCTGACGGTTTGAGCTTCTGTTTGAATGGGCTAGAGCACAAGGGTGATAGCTATGTGTGGCTAAAGTGGTTTGGGCTAATTTGATGTATGAAGGGAGATAGAGCTCCTCCACCAGCTGGGGGTACAGAGGGTTTGTTGAAAAAGAGGTAAAAATCTTAATTACCTACTAATCCTAATTAGTGAGATGATTAACAAGATAATGGGCTTACAAATTGATGGACTCTAGGCTAGGCTCTGATACCATGTTAAATTTGCAGCAATGTGATGAGCTATGGTGGATCAAATGCTAGATCATTAACAAAGAGATTATATGATAATTAAGACGTGATTAGTGAGCAATTAATTGATAGCTTAATGTAGGCATGGGTAATCAAAAACTAGAAAATTCTCATTCGGCCAATGCCTCAATTTATAGAGTTTACATCCAAGCATCCAATCCCACTAATTTCTCCTTGATTCACTCCACCTCTTTTGCTTGATTCTGTCCACCTCTCCCAGAATATCTCCACACCTCCTAAATCTCCTCATGCTACCCTTTATTCTCTCCCAGTAGATACTTCTCACCTTTTCACAGGTTTGCTCACATTTACAGATTCTCTTTTAGAGCCTCTTGCTAAGGGCTTGTTCCCCGCACACACCCTATTCACTTGTATATTTTAACACCTCCCCTCAAGTGAATACTCCTATCACACCTGGACCCTATACCAAGTTTCCCTCTGACTTGATAGTCCGCGACCAGTGCTGCCTAGCACACCTCCCCTCAAGAGAATAATCCTAGCACACCTGGACCCTATATACCAAGTTTCCTTCTTACTTGATTGTCCGCGACCAGTGCCTCAAGTCCCTAAACTCATAGTCCTTGACACACACACTCTCTCTCTCCCTATGTGTCCAAGGCTAATATAAGTGCCCGTGACCTTGACTAAAGTGCTCACACATACATCCACCACGTGGCCTACATCATCGGCGGCTCAGAAGTGGTTTTACTCTGTTAGGACAGGTTACATTAGGTTGTGGGGTATCTCTCTCTTTCTCTCTCACAGATTTTCACATGGCTCCTCACTTCTTGGAGCCTCACATCTTCTCTTGTCTTCAGTCTTCTTGTTGTGGCAGCTTCTCTTCACGCGTCCATGTCTTCCTCTTCTTTCAGTCTTCTTGTTGTGGCAGCTTCTCTTCACACGTCCATGTCTTTCTCTTCTTTCAGTCTTCTTGTTGTGGTGGCAGCTTCTCTTCACGCATCCATGTCTTCCTCTTCTTTCAGTCTTCTTGTTGTGGCAGCTTCTCTTCACGCGTCCATGTCTTCCTTCAATGCTTCCTCTAGCTCTTCTTCTCGGTGTTGATCCTCCTCTTGGAAAGAGATGTTCTTCTTCTTTCATGGGACTGGGGCCATGAGCTTGACCGTCAGTACTTGCTCCATGTGAGCAACATGTTTTAATGTATTGTTGACAATTCTTTTAGGATTTTGATGTTTATCTTGTGTCATTATGCAATGCAAACCCAAATCTATGCGGGAGGTCTTGCCTCTTACCTTATTCTGGACAAGGGTAGTGTCTGATCCCATTTTTACAATGATGTAATGTGCCTAATACATAATGCATATAGCATTCATTCTTATGCACATTCCCAAATGCAACTCTGGCTGTGAATAATCTTGAATTTGAGTGTGATTTGCAGGCATTAACCAAGGGGTAAATGCAAGATGATGACTACCACAAATTTATCAGCATAATTTTACCAAGCATAATTTTACCAAAAATTACATTAAATGGGTAACAAATCTGTACGGAATGGTTGGAGTAACAAACCATCTCCAAATTGCAATATGAAGTTATAGGGATCTGTATCAGATATCTAATGGTTAATTTGAACCCTCAATTGCACTAGAATACAGTGACTAGTGCTGATTAATCACTGATTAGCAAATTAATCATCTATTTTGTGTGTAGAAAATAGAGTATACGGGGAGTTCAGATCTGAGGCCTTAGAGTTCAAATGAGCTCAAATCCTTTCAAGGCCATCAATAGCAATCAGTCTAGTAGAGGATTAAGCCAAGAAACACAAGATTTGACCAAACATTGAATTCTTAATCTCTATTTTACCAAAGTCACCTATAGATTTGATGAAGAGCTTGGATCTTACTGTAGACTTGATCAAATCAAAATCTGTCTTCACCAGCTTGTAGAGCACCCTTGAAAACCTCTAGGGCCAAGAGGAATTAGAGTATTTTGATCTAGAGCAGCAGAGATCTCATTTCTCCCTCAGAAAATAGGTGCCTACAAAAACGCGTACTACTGCAGCGTGCGCTGGCGGTTTGAGCTTCTGTTTGAATGGGCTGGAGCACAAGGGTGATAGCTATGTGTGGCTAAAGTGGTCAGGGCTAATTTGATGTATGAAGGGAGATAGAGCTCCTCCACCAGCTGGGGGTACAGAGGGTTTGTTGAAAAAGAGGTAAAAATCTTAATTACCTACTAATCCTATAATTAGCTAGATGATTAGCAAGATAATGGGCTCACAAATTGATGGATTCTAGGCTAGGCTCTAATACCACATTAAATTTGCAGCAATGTGATGAGCTATGGTGGATCAAATTCTAGAATCAACATCATTAACAAAGAGATTAGATGATAATTAAGACGTGATTAATGAGCACTTAATTGATAGCATCATGTAGGCATGGATAATCAAAAACTAGCAAATTCTCATTAGGCCAATGCCTCAATTTATAGAGTTTACATCCAAGCATCCAATCCCACTGATTTCTCCTTGATTCACACTCCACCTCTTTTGCTTGATTCTATCCACCTCTCCCAGAATATCTCCACACATCCTAAATCTCCTCATGCTACCCTTTACTCTCTCCCAATAGATACTTCTCACCTTTTCACAGGTTCTCTCACATGCTTGATTCACTCCACCTCTCCCAGAATATCTCCACACCTACTAAATCTCCTCATGCTACCCTTTACTCTCTCCCAATAGATACTTTTCACCTTTTCACAGGTTCTCTCACATTTACAGATTCTCTTTTATAGCCTCTTGCTAAGGGCTTGTTCCCTGCACACACCCTATTCACTTGTATATTTCAACACCTCCCCTCAAGTGAATACTCCTATCACACTTGGACCCTCTACCAAGTTTCCCTCTTACTTGACAGTCCGCGACCAGTGCCTAGCACACCTCCCCTCAAGTGAATAATCCTAGCACACCTGGACCCTATACTAAGTTTCCTTCTTACTTGATAGTCCGCGAGCGACTGGTGCCTTAAGTCCCTAAACTCATAGTCCTTAACACACACACACACACTCTCTCTCTCTCTCTCTATGTGTCCAAGGCTACTACAAGTGCCCCCGTGACCTTGACTAAAGTGCTCACACATACATCTACCACCTAGCCTACATCATCCAGTGGCTTAGAGGTGTTTTACTCTGCTAGGGCAGGTTACATGGGGTTGTGGGGTTTCTCTCTCTTTCTCTCTCTGAGATTTTCACATGGCTCCTCACTTCTTGGAGCCTCACATCTTCTCTTGTCTTCAGTCTTCTTGTCATGACAGCTTCTCTTCACGCACAGATGAATAATCTAGTGAAGAGGAGTACCTCTCACCTTTAGAATCTATTTTTTGTTATTCCGGACTAGATTTACTCCAATTACGTTGTTTTATGGACTCTAGTCTACATCTTCTATGGCCGTAGAGCTATGCAAGGAGAAGAATCAACAAGTTGGTAGCATAGCATGGTAGCGTAGTCTACAAATATTTAGTAGTGTAGTCTACAAATGGTTAGTAGCATAGTCAACAAGCTTGAGTTGCTAGAGAGCTCTCGAGTACACCTAGTTTCTAATGTCAGTGGGCATGTGAAAAAAATGTATTACTACCAAGACAACATAGTTTGTCTTAAAGTTGTAGTTAAGTCCTTGGAGTTAACGCACTTCCACATGAACCAAGGAGAATTCTCAGGTTCAAAGACCAGAACACGAGGTGTACTATGTACTGATGAAAAATTGTTAAGTGGAAGGATAGACCAAAAAAGGTCTCAAGTGAGAACAACTATATATGCTTACCAACAACATTCCCCAGTTTTTTTTTGCGGATGAAAACTCTTTAGAAGGGGGGGATAATGTCACATAGCCTATAATGGTATACCTAAGTCGCCCATAGTGGTGGCGGAGCTCGACCGAACATGGAGTCCACACACCGGAGCGCATGCGGCGAGTGTGTCTGGGATTCAGGGGTGAGGTGCTCGGGTTGTAGGGCCATGGGCGACCGAGCTAGTGTAGGCAGGCAGGCCACTATATAAGCCGGCAAGGTAGACACTTATCCACATTCCTCTATGGTCAGGTGGTGACTAGAGCTCCTTGCCCTCTTGTGCTATGGGGTGGCGATTACGATGATGTAACAACAATTGATATGCAACCATTTACAAGAGTGTGTGTGTGTGTGTCCAAAAGATATACAAATATTAAAATCTTATAAATACAGTTAATATGAGCATGTAATGGAATCAACTGTCACTACCCAGTCCATTTTATTTTTACCCTTACTCTCTACAAAAAGTGCCAAAGCCAAAGAGCTTTGTAAAACACTAGCCTCTGGGACCAAATGATGTACCCATGTTGAGAGATAGCCATAGACAAAGTAGCTATATCCCTACACCTTTTACCATTGTTGAGCTAGAGAGTGTCCAAGCCACTAGAGCTTCAGTAACCCAGCCAAGTTCAATCAAGGTGGGCAAGTGCCAAAGTAGCACACAAGGATCAAAGTAACTTGAGCACATAAAGAGAGTAAGGAAGAGTGAAATGATTTTGTAAGTCCACATCCAACCACCTGAGAGTAGCAAAACTAGCATTGGAGGGGTGTACGATATTTTACCTAGCATCCAACCATCTTGACTAGCCAAGGAAAATGGCACCAAGGGGGGGTGTTGAGAATGTAGTGCCCAATTTGTATGTGCATGGGCATAAATGGAGGGGTAGAGATATCTAAGGTCAAATGGGAAATGTAGAAGTAGAAGATGAAATGATGTCGAAGATGCTTGTCTCATAGGTAGGGACACTTGGTCTCCTTGGAAGGATATGAAAAGTGAACATTTGCAAGCTGAGTTCACATCTAGTAAAGTTTGGAACCAAACATTTTACATGCTCTGTTCACTCTCAAACTCAATTTAATCACTTGCCTATAAAAGAGGCATGATCTATATATTTTCTAAGAGAGAAATTAAATCAAGGAATGTGAGTATCTCATTCAAGTATCCATTTTATGTGCTCTGTTCACACTCAAACTCGTTGTAATCACTTGCCTATAAAAGAGGCATGATCTATATATTTTCTAAGAGAGCAATTCAATCAAGCAATGTGACTATCTCGTTCAAGTATCCATTAAGCTCACATAAGTTCTAATTAGTCTCTGGTCAAACATTTTCATGATGGCATATCTAACTTACTATGAGCCACCCTAGGTTCACTAATTTAACAGATATGATGCTTGTGAGTCCGTGAGTGATGAACGCGAGAGAGAGAGAGAGAGAGAGAGAGAGAGAGAGAGAGAGAGAGAGAGAAGATGATGCAGATTGTGAACCATAGCTTAGTTTGAACCTTACCTTTTTTATTTAATTAATTGCTTAGCTTGGCACTAATTAATTAATTGAGAATGGGAAGGCATACCTTGCTTAGCTTGGCACTAATTAATTAATTGAGAATGGGAAGGCATACCTTGCTATTTTTTGTTGCACTGAGAAGTATGCATTGCTAAAGTCTTGATCTTCATCATGGTCCTCACCATCGACCACGATTGGATGTTGCCGGCTAGCTCCTTCCTCATGCTCTTGATTGCGGCGGCGATCATTTCTCAAATTCTCATCTTCTCTGTCATTTCCATAGAAGTATCTTCTCCCTCTTGTGTCCATGTAGAAGTCCATGTAGAAGATAGTTTCTACATCAAGACATTGTATCAAGTGTGGAGTTTTCATGACCTTCCAAATAGCAAACGCTCTTTTCATTTCCATGCTATTTCCTTTTTTGGGTATTATCCATGATGCAGATGGATAATATTTTCTAATTTGTATCATTCGAAGCAGAGTACTCTCGAGTGCCGCACCCAATTTATTTGGAATGTAATTTTCCATGAAAACATAGGCGCACTTGAATAGATTGAATGGTGAGATGCATACCTTATTCTTTAGATTACCTTGACCATACAAAGCATATAGCTCATGTCCACGAGTTACTTCTTCAGATGATACATTGTGACAGAAGAACATGAAGTGATTTTTGTGTAGATCTTTCATACAGTAGCCTAGCATACCTTCAAAAGTAAGCATGCGAACTTGACAGAGTCCTCATGCACATAACCAAACCTCCTTATTTTTGTGTAGATCTTTTATACAGTAGCCTAGCATACCTTCAAAAGTATGCATGCGGACTTGACAGAGTCCTCTACACATAACCAAACCTCCTTGTGGCTTAAAGAAATCCCATTGCATATATCTCTTAATGAGTTTCCCAATACTTACGAGAGATGGTGCAATGACGGAAACAACCATTTGAAAGTGGAGATGGTTGGTTGTCTCCAGTGTAAACATTCCTTTCACACACTCCATGCGCATGAACTCTTCAAGCGGCTCCCAATTTGAGACATCGATATAACCATTGTCGATGCCTAAAGTTATTGAAGCCTCAATAAGCTTGTTCTTTTTGGCAGCAAGGAACTGTGAGGGCAAAAGGACGAAAGGACCAGATGTACGAGAGATCATAGAAAAACCACACAACATGAAATATGCGAGTGAGCTTGTATATGATGGTGAGTGAACATATGTATAAGAGACCTCTGATGTGAGGTGACTCTGAGTAGAAAGACCAGTGTAGAAGCAGAGATGATGTCGAAGTTGAAGCATGGTCGATGATGAAGGCTCGTGTCGCTGTGAGGCAAAGCACCTCTGAGAGTGTAGTCGGTGTCGAAGACTTGCGTCGGTGGAAGCAAAGGTACTCTGAGGTGGTACTGGGCAGTGGAAGATGAGGTGATGCAGGCTTTGGTGACAAGGGTGCTGTTGTTCCTGAGGTGGTAGATGAAGAGTAGAGAGGGTTGTTGTCGTGAGTGGTGGTGTGGTGGTGCAAGCTCTGATGACAAGGGTGTTACAAGACTTGAAGGGTGCAAGCTCTAATGATAAGGGTGATGCGTACCTGCTGAGGGGTGGTGAGGAGCAGAGAGGGTTGCCATCCCGAGCAGAGAGGGTTGCCGTCTCGAGCAGTGCAAGCTCTGGTAACACAGGTGCTGTGTACCTGAAGTAGTAAGGAGCAGAGAGGGCTGCTGTGCCGAGTGGTGCAAGCTCTGGTGACACGCGTGCTGCGTACCTGAAGGGTGTTGATGGGTGAAGATAAGCAGTAAGTGGGCTACCGTCCTGATGGTATGATGTAGCAAAGAGCGGGCTGATGTCCCGCCGATGGGCAGCAAAGACACAAAATCCCCAAATAAAACCAAAAATACCCAAAAAAATCCCCCTTTTTAGGGCTGGGAAAAATACTGTTTTCACACAGGAATTTCGGGCAGTGGCTCATAGATGGATTAGATCGCTGTATTTTAGTTTCAAAAGACCCTATAGCACAAGACATGTCAACGTCAATTGTGTAAAATAGCATTGCCAAACCATAATAATTATTGTTCTTGAGCAATTGAAAGGCATTGTGTTGAGCGTAGTGCAAAGTTGATTGAACGGTATAGATTGAAAAGGAAAACTGAATGAAGTTCAAGGGCAACATCACCTTGGGATCTCGCTGTTTTTTTGACGGCCAGAAGATTACAGACGCATGCTGGCCCTTCAGGAGGGGTCAGAATCTTGGTGCAAAGTTGCCACATTCATTTTTAGGCAAAGTACTTGCAATCCATTCCGATTCATGACAGATAAGAGAAGTGGAAGCATGAGGCGGCACATAATTAGTGATATCACAGAGGGTGAATCTTTTAGGCGGCATCGTGAAAACCACGTCGACAACCACCAAGCACGATATTGTGAAGGCTAGCCCAGTTTTTAGAGCTTGGGAAACATACAACAGATAACCACGTATGGCGCATGGTGCATGCATGTGAAGTGAATACCAGGAAAACATGGAGTCCCATGCAGAGCAACATAGTGAGCCTTCTAGAAGCCTTCTGGTTGGGATGAGCTCGAAAGATCACGGAAAAGGGGATAAAAATAACAGACCATACCGCAGGTGCATGGATGACGGCACATGCATGATCCTACCAGAAGGTACTGAAAGTAGAAAGACATGAGCATCCGACACCAGCGCCATGCTGCGAACACACATCACGAGGCACCTTCAAGAAGGGGAACGACGACCAACACTGCATAGCGTCAAAATCACGAGCACTACACAACACCATACAAATGAACATCACAAGGCATCTCCGAGAGAAGAGCGATAATGTCCAGCACCGTAGAGCGTCAAAACAAGGATTACTAGACAAAACCAGGCAATAGTATAGTCACTGACGATCGCGAGAACACTGGCCAGGGCACGATCAACAGGACCATGAAAACGAACATCACCATGCACTTTCGAGAAGAGTGACGACGAGTAGTGGCCTAGGAACCCACGGGACTAAATGACACATTATGAATCAGGAGGGATCTAAGGCTGAAAAGAGGTGTCGTGATCTTGCCTAAGTGAACTAGGAGTGAACTCAGGGTATACCATGGGGATTTTTGGGACTTAGAAAATTTTCGAGGGGTTGAGCTTAATGCAAAAGAGGATTCGAACTTGGAACCAGCTGCTCAAGCTTTCAACACCTAACCACTATGCTATACTTTCCAGCAGGTTGTGGAGAGAGTTTTAAAATTTAAATCTTGATATTTTGTTCCCTAGTTCACTTTCTTACTGAAAAATGTTTCCCTAGTTCACTTTCTTGCCGAAAAGGTCTCCCTAGTTCACCCTTAGTTCACCTCAACTTTACCCGCGAGTTCACTTGAAAATCCAACAATGTTGATCAAATCCCGATGGGGACGCCTCTTACCAACCACACTTAGTCATGAGGCGATGGACCTCCAAGAAAAGCACATGTTCCACAGCGCGGTCGAATTTCGATTCATTAATAAATCCAAAAGAGGATTTTTAGTGACGTACGTGAACGAATGACCGCACAAGCTCACTGAGCAAGGGGCATGGTATTCGCAGGAGGTTAGACCAGCGAGGACTGCTACGATGCTCGGATCGCAGTGCTCAAGGTTCACGCCATCGCGTAGCAGCGATTTTCCTTCTTCTTCAGCACAGCAGAATCCGTTGCTTCATAGCAGCACACGCGTCCTCAACACCCTTAAGTTCCCAAAGGATTCCCATGGCCAGTCTCAGCATTTCAGCCTGCAGCAGGCCTTTGAGAAAGCCACAACCGAAGGGTTCCAGGAGAAAGTTTTGCAAGCAGATATCAATAGCTACCTTTCCCTGCTGCGTGACTGTTGCAGTGCAAAAGCCCTCCGTGAGGGCAAATCGCTCCACAAACGTATTTTGAATGATGGGTACGGCCAAAACAGGTTGCTTGGAAATACCCTCATCCATATGTATGGCAAGTGTGGAGCCCTTGCAGATGCTCGTGATGTGTTCTGCCATTTGATAGAGAAGAATGTGTTTACATGGACCATGATGCTCGGAGCATGTCTGGACTGTGGCAGCTTCATGGATGCACGCAGGGTGTTTGACAAAATGCCGGAACGCAGCATCGTTGCATGGAATATTATGATTGCAGCATGTGCACAGCATGGCTGGAGAAAAGAAGCACTACAGTATTACCAGGAAATGCAGACAGAGCTTATCCCAGATAAGTTCACATTCCTTAACATCCTCCCTATTTGCAACCATAAGGAAGGCCTCAGCCAGGGCAAAGCTTTACATGGACATATTGTGAAGTTTGGCCTCGAAGGCGACACTACTATGGGAAATGCCCTTCTAAATATGTATGGTAAGTGCAGCAATTTGGTGAATGCAGAGCGGATGTTTGAGAAAATCTCAGAACGAGATCTTTTCTCATGGAATACCATGATCTCAGTGTATGCCCAGCATGGGCAGGGCAAGAAGGCCATTCAGCTCTTTCCTCGAATGCAGTTGAAAGGTATAGTGCCAGACTACATCACATATGTTAGCATTCTCGACGCATGTGCTGTCCACTTAGATTCAGCTGAAGGTGAGGAAATGCACAAGTGTGCAGTGGGTGATGGGTTTGAGTCCAATGTTGTTGTTGGAACAGCCCTGGTCAACATGTACGGGAAGTGCAAGAGTTTGGATGCTGCAGAGAGGTCCTTTAGTAAAATGTCTGAGAGGGACTTAATTGCATGGAATGCCATGATTGAGGCATATGCACAACATGGCAAACACACGGACGCCCTTAAACTCCTTCAACAAATGCAATTGGAAGGTTTTATTCCTGACATGGTCACCTTCATCAGCCTTCTCTCCTCATGTACCTCCAAGGAAGCTTTACATGTAGGTAAGCAGATACATAAACATATCCAAATCATGGGGCTTGAGTTAGATGTTGCTTTAGGAAATGCTCTGGTGAACATGTATGGTAAATGTGGAAGCTTGGATGAAGCATGGATGATGTTCAGCCAGATGCTCGAGCGGAATGTGGTTTCTTGGAATGCCATGATAACTGCATGCACTCAATATGAGCAGGGAAAGAGGGCACTTGATTTGTTTCAAGAAATGCAACAAGAAGGGGTGGCTCCAGATGAGGTAACCATGTTGGGTGTCCTTGAGGCATGTGCTAGCAAGGCAGTACTATCTGAGGGCAAGCGAGTGCATGGCTATATTGAGCATTTTGGACTGGTTTTGGATGCCATAATGGGGAGTGCACTGATTAAAATGTACAGCAAATGTGGCAGCCTGGAGGATGCACAACAGGTTTTTGATGAGACACCCAAAAAGGATGTGATCCTGTGGAACACCATGATTGCATCTTATGCCCAGCACGGGCTTGGTAAAAAGGCTCTTAAGATTTTTCAACATATGAAGACAGTGGGTGTAAAGCCAAATGAAGCCACGTTTGCTAGTGTTCTTTCTGCTTGTAGCCATGCAGGACTTGCCGCTGAGGGCCAGCACTATTTTCTTTCCATGAGTGAAGACTATGGTATAACACCGACTATGGAGCATTATAACATTCTGATTGATCTTTTGGGACGGTCTGGACAGATTGCAGATGTAGAGGATCTTATTAAAAGCATGCCATTGCAGCCCACTGCCACGTCATGGTTAACCTTGCTCAGTGCTTGTAAGAAGCATTCTGATACGGAGGTAGGGAAGCGCATAGCAGAACGAGTCCTTGAATTGGATCCAAAAAGTTCAGGGGCTTATGTATTGTGCTCGAACATTGGTCCATCTCGTAGTTACAAAAGGAATTGATGCTTGTTGACTAGTCTTTTGAGAAGCAGGCATGCTGGAACAGGGTGTGCAGCACCATAAGAAGACCATTGCAGGCATGGAGTTTCTTTCAGAAGGTACATACAATCACAAACACGATGGGCTTTGGGGAAATTCGAGAATGCTTCTCGCTGGCAAGCAGTTCTCACTTGCTTCAAGCTGCACTTATGGATGCCATGGTTTCATTGATGCATTTACGGGTACTTATCTTTTTGCAGTGCCTGTATTTCATGAGAGGGTTTGGAGAAAGCACATGGAAAGTTCTCGAATGCTTCTGTGCTACCATTTTGTTGTATGGCTCTTCAGACACATGTAGAAGATCATGATGGCATTGCATTGTAGTGGAAATTCTCACTCATGTGAGACCTATTGCAGAACCAAGGAAAAGTGTACTTCTGGGGGTTTGGAGGGTAATCTTTTCAATGGGTGTAGAATATGAAGAGCATTATCGTGACATTGACAGATCTTAAAACCAGAGGTCGATCATGGAGAAGGGCAGAGCACAGTGTGCTATGAAAGGATGTGCCAGATCATACGTAGGTCTAAGACCGTATAATCATAATGCAAAGGGCTTCCACCTGATGTGGGTTGCCATCCTTATGAAAGGAGGATTGAAGGAGTACTTATGGGAACATGGACTGAAACGTGTTTGTTGAACTATGTATGGAATGAACAAGGGGCAATAACCAGGGTCACCTTACCAACAAGTACTCTGTGAAGACAACAGTTTTCTCCCGTTGGGACCTACCCCTCTCTCTCTCTCTCTCTCTCTCTCTCCCTCTCTCACACATACACACAGTGTGTGCACTTGCATGCTCCTTTACCTTCACTTTCTTGCCTCTCTTCCTCACCTTCTGCCCCCTGCAGCCTTAACGGTATAACCTCCTCTTCACTGAGCAAGACTGCAGCCCACCAGAGAAAATATCAAAAGGCCGGATCCAAAAGCATCCAGCATGCACGTTGAAGGGAAATTTGAAGTGCAAGCGTACTTCAAATCATGATCAACATACCACCATGTACACTTCAAATCATGATCAACTTACCATATATATATATATGTATATAATTTTCAAAGTACCATGTCAAGTTTTGAACCAGCACAACATCATGCTTGCTAACTTATTGAGCACCCTAAGGCTCACTAGCGACATCATGCCAAGTTATTTGAACAGGCTATCCAACTGAGCTAAAACTTGTATATGCACAAGAATGATGACTCGTTATCTAACACAGGTATGAACAAGCAGTGCCAAACTCTACTTGGTCTTGTTTGAGTTAATTCACGATTAGTTTTAGTGATTTTGTTCTCCTCCCATTCAATTTTGCATTGGGGAGCCTTTGTTAGTAGTAGTGGCATGACCCGTTCTTGATGGGCAAGAGTATTCTTGCATGCATAAAACAAAAGGCTCGTCATCGAGGTTGAGTAGAGATGAGTCTTATATTTGAAGTCCATTTCGGACGTCATGGTTCTCAACTTGCCAACCTATATATGAACAGACCATGCTTGCCATATATATCCATGTAGGAGCTCTTAAAGCACTTACATTTTTTTGAATAAAGCATTATACTTGACATAAATATATATCAATCCAATATAGTGGTGACAATCTTAACACATGAACAAAGCATTAAAACAATCTTCAAGCAAATGGATTATCTTTTCTTAGAAGCTTATACTCGTCTCCATCAGTGTTTAAGATAAAAACATTAAATATTACAAGATATAATTTTTGAAGTTTAAAAAAAGATAAAAGATAAAACTTTATAAAACTCATTTGGTGGATCAGTATTTGAGACGAATGGTGTTTGAACGGGTTTGTAGACAACAAATCAAAAAATTCTGTAATGTCCAATACTTATGCATCGAAAATCTAACTTATTAAACTTTTCATAGTTTACAAACATTACATGTACATGAAGTATCTTTTGTAAACTTAGATTGTAAATTTCAAGGAGCCCAAAGTTCTCGTCGTAAGTGTCTCGATCATACAAATCCAATAATCTACGTTCTAAGAAATAAAGACATTCCTTGGTGCAAAAAGAATTTATCAATAATAATTTAATTTTTTTAGCTACATAAAAATCAAGTTTCTATATGTATTGTAAAACATTGATGCTCTTTAATAGTTCGATAATTAGAGATGACGTTACTTATTCTTTCTAAAATGGAGAGTTTACAATTGAGCCATGAATATTAAATAGATTATGAAAAACATTGATGCCTATATCATAGCAACCGTTGAGAAAAATACCTTCAATATTTTGTCCATCACCATAAACAAATAAAAATGATCTCCTTGCCACATGCATCCTAAGTAATATACATGTGATATCAAATATGATACTCACTACACTAATCATTTACATAAGACTTTAAGGTTAATCTCTCTCTCTCTCATAAAATCCACACAATGTAAGTAGATTTATACATATCAATTCAATATTATCGGTAAGGGTAGCATCAATGTGAGAGATAAATAGAATGAATTTTTCATTTAACTCTTATTTAACTTCATGTCTTTGCATCACAATCACATAATTGTCATTCTAAAATCAATTAACTTCAAAGCATGCACACTTACTGAAACACAACATAGATTGTACATGTCACATCTTTGCAACCATGCAACCGTTCTCCTTTCAAATGTTTACTTCATAGATACAGAGATATCTATGAATGTAGTCTCCGACATTTGTAGACTGCTATATCAATAGCTCGTTCTCTACTTTTTGGGCATAGATTACATTTACATTCTTCTGCATGCCATTTGAAATATCTCTTTGTAGACAACATTGGTTGTGAAGACTTCATTTGAACCTTCTATGCTTCTTTCGTGTTCCATAATATGCTTTACACACACTTTCACTACATCATATGATCTAACACGTGACATAGCAACATATAATTGTCCATGTGTGTGAATATTTGTGTCGCTAAATAAAGTCCCAACACACTCAATATTTATCCTTGGGACTTATTTATTGATATACCAAAAGCTAGCCTCACAAGAAATTGTCTCCTTCTCGTGTCAAAAGGCAATTGAAACATAGTTGGTATGAATGTTATCATGGGAATAAAGACCTTGTCTCCAATGTTTGTACCTGTAATGATTTTTGTTTCTATCACCTTTGAGTTAAATTGCTTGCATATCAATCTAATACCATAACAAAGTCCCCCGCTGAGGGTCCAAATTATAGAGCAGCATGATAGGAGCATTAATCTTTAGAAGCAAGTAGTGAGAAGGGTAGCCATCACCTAAGTTCAAACTGTTCAAGTACTCAATTGGATACAATATTCTGTCATTCTCAGAAGAAACAAGCAAATATACACTGAGGTATTCTCTTTTAACACCGAGTAATGCACTCAAGGCCAATTCATTGATCTCATCAACCTCTAGATTTCGTGGTGCAAGAATAGTACGGCCTTTGAAGAAGCATGCATAATCCTCCACCCTTTGAAGATCTTTGTATACCCATTCTACCAAACTCAAAAGGGAGTTCCCATGGATCAAAATTCGTGGGTGGTGGAATTGCCACTCTGCTTTGATTATCACTATGGCTTATAGAGCCATCTCTAATTTGTAAACTCCATTTGAAAAATTCCAGTTCTGTTGTACAATCATAACTACTATGTCTAACCCGCATGTTTTAGGTGAGCTTTAAAACATTCACGTATCTCCAAATATGTAACTGACAAAATGTTGCATCAACAATATCCTCACACGATCCCTTTGCCACAACAAGTAAGATTGCCTGAAGTCACCACCAAAGAGCATAACTTTCCCACCAAACACTATATCACTTTGCATAATGTCTTTCAATGTCTTGTCCACCAATGCTTCATATGCGTGCCGATGCATCATTAGAGCCTCATCCCAAATGATTAACCTTGCAAGCTTCAACACCTCAGCCAATGGGCTATTAGCTTTGATACCACATGTGCTAGAGACATTGAGAACCAATGGGATTTTGAAACGTGAGTGTGCTGTACGACCATTTGAAAGTAACAATGCAGCTATTCTAGACGATTCACATGCTAATGCACCTTGATTCTCTCCACGTAATCGAGATAGCAAGACATTATAAAGATATGTTTTTCCTGATCCACCTGGTCCTTCAAGAAAAAATACACCACCCTGGTTCAAAGAAACGGCTTCAAGGATAGTATCAAATGCCCTTAATTGACAACTATTTAGACTCCTTTCCATGGAAATGGACAAATCAGCCCGTTGAACAAAATCAAACATCATCTCTTCCATTAGCAAACCATTGTTTACAATAGCAACACTTGATCTATTAGGAATAGGCAACCCTTCAAAATCATGTAGCCGTTTTTCATATTGTTGTAAGAGGTCTTACATGTGCAGTAGAGCTTAATTATTCGCTATAGAATGACAAACACCAACATTAGCACACCCTCTCTACAGGCATAAACTAAATCATCTGAAAGTTCAGTAGAGAATTTGTTCCAAAGATGTCCATGAGATATAGGCTCACAAAAAACCAGTATAATGACAAATAGTTGACACAGTTGGAATCCTATTTTCTAAAATGCAACTTCTTGAAGACACATATACCACTCCTCATCACTCTCGAGAATTCCTCTGGCTTCATATGCAGCCTTAGAACATGGATACAAATGTCCATTCACTGTTCGTACATCCTCACTGTGTGAGTAACATGTGTAGGTAATATTGCTCACATGCACTTGGGCTAACATTATACATGCGTCCAATCATATTTTTCCTTTTTCTTTTAGTCCAAGATCGAAGAGCTGTGTTCCATGCCCACTTGTAAAGGAAAATCAACATATATCAAGCTATTTGCATCTGCATGCAATTGATTAACTCTAAACCATTCAGTGACATATGTTCTTTGGTTTTTTTCACAAACAAGTACTTATATCACGCAAATCATCATGGTCATTGAATATCACATTATTTTGCATCAAGAGATGAACATGAAACCTTTGTATATCTTGATTTTCATCATGCAAATCATATTGGTATAAGCGCCAACATGCCTCTGAGAGGCGGACACATATCGTGCATCCAAATATTGACTAACCTCGTCAATAACCCCATGTGTATCTTACAACTCTATAGTAGCTCTATCATGCCCTTTGTATACATACTTATACAAATACTTCACTGTTGTAATGGTAGAACATACTTCTATGTTAATATTGGCTTTGTATCTCATAGAGAGAAAAGGGTTATATGGGACAACCCATTGACTATCCACCCTACGATCCTTTACTTGGATGAAACTACCATCGTCTCGCCACGCATGTAAGTTGGATACCCATTGTTATCAACGATAGTAGTCTCAGAAAACTTTCAACAGTACTGATGTTTGCAACTCCCATTAACCATGCAAGGAGAGTGGATATTTAGTTTCCCACATGGTCCATGGACATTACAATGACTGATTATGTTGTGCAACTCAGGAAACATCACCTTATCAATCAGGAAGTTCAACACATACTAACATATCATAGTGAGAAATCTCAGACGGTTTACATTCACTAGTTTACATTCACTTTTCAATATCAGTAATATATGTGCGTGTGGCAAGCCTCTTTTTTGAAATTCAATAACAGAAACAAATCCCACTACCCTTCCAAATAATGTTTTTTTTCACTAATAAGTGCATCATATCTTATGCTTCTCATAAAAGACCTGTGCCGTCAAGTCAGGTCGATCTTGGGCAACCGACTCGACAGTAAAGCATTGCTTATTTCATCTCACTTAGGATTGCAAGTAAAGGTAATAAAGAGGTCAAGTTTACCCATGTTCCTAACAATTTCCATTGAATCCTGGTACAATTGATGCATATATCGAGGCCCCCTAGTATATGAAGATGGTAGAGATACCCTACGTCCAACAATGCCCCCAGAGACTCTATTCACCCCATCGTTTAAATTAACCATATATACAAGACCTTGGTATACTTCAGCACACAATGCTTTCTAATTATTACATACCTATACTAATCTTCATTCTTCCATGCTACTATATGCATCAACAATGTATTGTTGCAAAAGTCGACCACCTTGCAGAAGGCAGGCATTGGTATCTTCCCTTATCTATAGTCTATATGCATAATATTGCCGTTGAGTTGTTACACTCTTTGTCTCCTCATTTGAACCTTGTCTATTCCTTCCATGGATAAGAATTCCAACATGCCACAACCATCCTCTTCTCAAGGAAATAGAAGAACATATAATAGAGGCATATATGAACGATGCAAGTTAGATATTCTTGTTAGCACCTATGCGAGACATTATTTGAATATCTCTATGTCCCACGTGAAAATCATCTCCTTGACCCGACTGCTACCTCACTTCCTATAGGAACCAAGTCTTGCCTTGAGGTTGATTGAGCTTCAGTGTGACCATTCTCAAATCTACATGTGGACTTGACTGCAACATTTCTCTCATTGTATGAAGTGCACAGGCGTACGGATTATGTTCATACATATTATTTGTAACCTTTCAAGCACATTATGATTTAAAGAAGGCATCCCATCATGAAGTCTATTGTCCAATTCATGCTCCGTATCATACACATATAATTGAGAAAATTGAGGAGCCGCATCTCGTGTTTCATCAGGCATGACAAAACCAACACAATGATAGGTAGTACCATGGATTCGAAAATTAAATACTCCCTCCTCCTGGTGAACTGATTATCCAAGTGAGCACCCAGTGAAACAAATGATGCCAAGGCATTATTATAAGAGCGTATATTCTTCCTGTATTCCTTACTTGCATTATCATTACCAAGTAACCACTCAACCAATGTAAGAGAAGGATTTTCCAAAGGCAGTAAAGAGATATTCCCACTTCCACAACAGTGTTTTTCCACGTATTGTCCAAGCCTTCTCAACGCCTCATATTTCCAAATTAGTGCACCAAAAAAATTGGCACTTATAGGCAAGGGTCCTAATGAGTGAAGAGTACAATCTCCGAAACATACCACCAGAGTTGCTGGGTGCTTAACATTTTGAGGAAATGAAAACACACGCCTTATAGAGTGATGTTCGGATTTAATACCTTTCACATCGCAACAGCACAACAAATAGCTTGAAAATTATCCATACGAACAATCTCATCTATACGTAGCTCATTTAAATAAAAAGAAACAGGGCCTCGTGCCATATCTCTATGTGCTTGAAAATTATCCATACGAACAATCTCATCTATACGTAGCTCATTTAAATAAAAAGAAACAGGGCCTCGTGCCATATCTCTATGTGCTTGAAAATTTTAATGTTCATTGATAGGTTCTTGAAGTATCGTAACATTGGGAGTTGCTCTACCATATAATTCTCTATGTTTCTCCTCATTAAAGTACTATGTTAAATTAGTAGCAATTTATTTTTGAATGCAAGTCCTTGTCCACAAACAATTATGGTAAGACACGCGTGTTGCATACAAATACTAATTTTCTTTTTACAAACATTGTTAACTTCAAGTGCCATTATCATATATGTGACCATACTCTCAGATAGAATCCGCACAGTAGTAAACATGATGTGATTATTAGAGATATTTATAATAGATAACTGTGTCTAACATATACAATCCATCTCCTTATGACACTAATGAGTGAAAACCTCTCTTCGTCTCTCCAAAGAGAGAGAGAGAGAGAGAGAGAGAGAGAGAGAGAGAGAGAGAGAGCAAAACTTAAAGAGAGATGTAAAGAATTTGAGAAAATAGAGGATTCATAGATATCACAACGGAGAGCCAAATCGGGAAAGTTGCAATACAATTTGTCCCTTGAGCACAAAAACATCATTACGTTCAAGTTCCATTAAGCTTCAAGGTTTGTGTGCATGCTAGGGAAGTAAGAGCTTGAGAATGAAGTATGCTTTGAGCTTGTGTATGCATTAGCTTAGCTTTCTTCTTGTATTGGATGCATGAATGAGTGGGATGATGAGTGAATGAGTTATGGCAAGATTGAGCTTGTGTGTGTAAAGTCTATGTAAAGGTAGTGGTGTTCATAGCATTTTCTCCATTCGTGGATAAGCTTTCGTGCACTGGTATGGGTTGAATCCCTAGCTCCGAAAGGGATGCAAATCCCATTGGATTGAGCTACACACGGATCATACTACTCATGCTACAAGTGAGAGAGTCTTCCGTCTCTCCAGATGCATAAAGAAAATTTATTTTTATTTCAAAAGAGTTATTCTCATCAATTTTGATTTTATGCATAGAAAGATGCATAAAGAAATTTATTTTTATTTCAAAAGAGTTATTCTCATTAAAATTGAATTTATGCATAGAAAGATGCATAAAAGATGCATAAAAGATTTATTTTTATTTCGAAAGTGTTATTCTCCTTAAAATTGAATTTATGCATAAAATTTTTATAAAAGTGTTATTTCCCACTGAAGTTGTTCTTATGCATAAATAGATGTGTAAACAATCTTTATATCAAAAATAAGAATTCTCTTACATTCTATAAATGGATGTGATGCGAATAGAAGTAATGAGAATGAGAGGTAAATAGATGTGATGATATGTGATATGAATCAAATAGATGAGAATGAATAGAGAATGGATGTGATGGGAATAAAAGTGATAAGAATGAGAGGTAAATAGGTGTGATGAGATAGGATGCAAATCGGATAGATGGGAATGAATAGAGAATGGATGTGATGAGGATGAGAGGTAAATAGATGTGATGAGATGTGATGTGAATCAGAGATAAATGTGATAGAATGGATGTGGATGTGTGTATGTGAAAGGATGGATGTGGATGTATGTGAAGAATAGAAGTGGATGTATGTGAAGAATAGAAGTGGATGTATGTGAAAGGATAGATGTGAATGTATATATGATAAGTATGGATGTATGTGAAAGGATAGATGTGGATGTGTGATAAGTATGGATGTGGATGTATGTCGGAGAATACATGTGGATGTAAATGTGATGGATATGAACGAGAATTGAGGTGATGAGATGTGATGTAAATTGGATAGATATGAATGATATAGGATGTGAATGAATGTGTTAGTATGTGAATCAGGATGTGAATGAATGATATAGGATGTGAATGAATGTGCTATATGTGAATCGGGATATGAATGAATGATAAGGGATGTGAATGGATGTGATGTGATGTGAGTCGAGATGTGAATGAATGATAAGTGGTGAAGTGATGAGATGTATGGGTAGATGCAAGTGGATGAGACCTGATGAGGATAAATGAGGAAATAAGTGATGAGATAGAAAAAGATGTGATTAGATGAGAATGGGAATGCTTATGAAATGAATGTGGATGGATGTTTGAATGATGTGGATTGATGTATGAATGATGTGGATGATGTGGATTGATGAGTGGATGATATAAATTGATGTGGATTAATGTGGATGGATGTTTGGATGATGTAGATTGACGTGTGGATAGATGTGGATGGATGTATGAATGATGTGGATTGATGTGTGAATGATGTGGACTGATGTTTGGATGATGTGGATTGATGTGTGGATTGATGTGGATTATGTATGGATGATGTGGATTGATGAGTGGATGATATAATTTGATGTGGATTAACATGTGGATTGATGTATGGATGATGTGATTGGATGTGATTTGATGTGGAAATGATGTGATGTGATAGGGATCGATGAAGAAAATAAAATTGTGGTAAGATGAGAAAAGTTGGGGTCTAATGTGAAAAAGCGGAGTAATGAGAAAAGATGGAAATATTATTGGAACTGTATTGTATGTGAAATCTGTTTTTAAAAGACTGTTTTATGTCAAGAATGCTCAAAAAGTATTTTGACCGTCTTGTGAATGAGGCCGTGGAGACCTATCTGTTAAAGTTGCAACTGCTGTGACAGAGAGTCATCGGAGGACGTCTCGTGTAGCAAGGTTGGCTGAGGTCTTGACCAGCCTCGGTATGATTTAAATGGTGAGCTTTCGGTACAGTGGATGAGGGAACAAGGAAGCGGTCTATGAGTGAAGCGCTAGGTGACCTGCGAAGGATCCTACAGGGTGCTGACCATATGGTGCTCGGGCTCTGGGTCGCTGAATACGTCGGGGAAGATTTTGGAACAAAGAGTAAGAGTTGTTTTCTGAATTCGGGCATGGATCTGGTTGGTTGACCTTGCTGGTCCTCAACGGATGAGTCCATGGCTTTTTTATATGGATCTGTTAGTTGATCTTGCTGATCTTCAAGGGAGATTCTATTTTGATATATGAATATATTGTCGGTTACTATGAGCTAGGAACTATCGAAAAGGCCCCTGAGTGAACAGGTGGTGAGCGTTCTGGTTGCCAATGATGCCATAGGTACACAGATGAAGGAATGTTTGGAAATAAGGATTCAACTGGATAATTAAAGGATTATGATCAGTGGCACTATGGCTTCATTAAATGATTGTTTTAAAGATTGTTGAATCTGTGAAAAAGGCAAGTTCATATTGGGTGTGTAAGTGGTGTGACTGGTTTTACGTTTGCATGAATATCTAGCTAGGGGGCCTGGGAACTCTTTTCCCTGGTACCCGGGACAAAACCTAACCAAATTCCTAATTGGATCCTATCACTACAGTGGTTGGGCGATTGGCTAACCCACGGGACTGGATGGGGTTAGACTGGACTAATGGATCCCAAAGATGAGACCAAATTTCTGTTGGTACGATAGATGAAGTAAATCCCAGATAAAAATTATTCTATGGAAAAGAATCAATGGTTGTGCCTGAGGGAAAAAAGCGTTGGTCTCTCTGATCCAAGTGCAATCTTTCCCTTGATTAGACTATGGGACTTACGAGTTCGGTCATATCAGTTCAGTTAGATAAGGATTTTGATTGCGTTAGAGAAAAGTTATCCTGGTGGAATCGCCCGTGCTTTCCGGGCAAGGGAAGTTTTTTCGAGTTCGTTTTGGAAGAACCGATGGTTTAGTCTCTTGTTTGGATATCCGTGGGCGAGGCCCCGAGTGTAGGACCCTACCCCACGCAAGAAGTGCTACTTCTGCTGCTAGCACCCCAGAATTCGTTGCTCAGTGGGATCAGGGATCTCACAGCTGGTATCAAAGCAATTTGGCTAATGAGGATCAACCGAGAAGCCAAAAATGTCAAAAATTTATCAAGAAGCAGTAAAGGGTTGTAATTGTGTGATAAAATTCATACAAATTGATATTCAAACTGAAATTCGTAAATTGGTAATTAGGTCTTCAGATGGAAGTATCGCAATTTTATGGTATCCTTGACTTGCTTGAGGCCTAGACATGATGGTATTTACCTTATAGTTCCAAGGACCATGACTACTCGTATATACCGAGGGTATAACTGCAGCTCTTTATTGGCAGTATATACGAGTAAATCTAAGACTTGAAATTATAAGTATTAATACTATCCAGATGATGAATTCGAATGTAGTTGATATGATTTTAAATACTGGTTGAGAACTGATGAGTTGATTTGGATTCTGATTGAAAAATGAAGATTCCTGAATTTTGGTTGAAATGTAATAAACTAAGCAAAACCGCACTGAAGATGAATGGGATGAGTCCCTGTGATGATGTTCGTAGCTGGAATGACGTTTATGACTTCGACAAATCACTATGAGATTAGTGGATTATGCTGGTAGATTGCTGCTGTTAACACTGACCCAGTGGATCAAGTTAAGGGGTGTCAAATTAAAAATCTATCAAATTGAAAATTTCCATGAAGGACTGTTCAGATAGAAATTTCGGTCTAATGGACCATATTTGTGATAAGGGTTTGAATGTTATGATCTGAGTGAATTGTTATCTAATGATGAGTTTTATATAAGGGATCTTTATCCCAGGATTCTGTTGGGTTCTCCAGACTATAAGGAACCCGATAATCAGTTGGATCTTAAGGAAATGAATTGTCCTCTAATGTTGCGAGATGAGGACATCTCGCGTTTTTTAAGTGGGGTAGGATGTAAGATTCCTCCCTCTCGGCTTTTGAGGTGTGCAGGTGTAAGAACCTTCCCTTCCGATCTTATAATTATTCCCCTCTCTGAAATAAAAGAAAGATCCTGTTTTACCCTGTTTTGACCTAGAGAGAGAAAATATTCTAGAGAGAGATTATTCAATTTTATATATTTTTGGATGAAAAAATATCTCTTCTTATTAAAATAAATTCCCCTGAAATAGAAGTTCAAAAAGATTTTCAGAAGGTGCATTAGAAATAAATCATATCCTGAGGGTCCAGATTTTCGAAAAATTTTAGATTAAGGTTCTAAGGGGCCAATTAGATTAATCCAAATGTAGGAAGGAGATAAATAGAAGAAATAAAGAAAATCCCCCCAAAAATGAGTAAATACTCACATAAGATGAAGAGTTGACTAAGGACAAGGATATTAGTTAAAAAAGAAGAGATATTTAGAGAAATGATGCATTTTTGACACCTCAGTGTGGGGAATTTCTCCTCATGATGGAGGCGCATATTTCACATGTGTGGTTGAGTTTTAAACTCACAAATAATGAGATATTTTTATCTCTCCTCTCTCCTGCTTCAACTAGATCCAAAAAGTGAGCTAAACTGACCTAAAAATGGTCAAAAATTGACCAAACTGATCTGGAAAATTCTAGAATCAGTTTGCTTGGTTAGAGGCTCACTTTTTCCTATAAATGAAGCCTCCCCCTTTGTAAATGGTTAATAGTATTTTATGCACTGTTACTCTACTCCACCCCAGAGTCAAGAACTATGAATTTCTTAATAATACATTAAGTTTTGACCATTCCCTCTTCTAAAGAATTGGTGGCCACTCTTGTTGCAAATAAGAGTAGATCCCTCAAACCATCAAGCCAAAGGAAAGCTCCTAGAATTTCATGTAAGTTAGAAATCTTAATTTTTCTTTATTCTTTTAATGGTTTTCTAAATTTTTGTTATCTTAAAATGATAAACAGATGCTATGCCTTGTTGAAAAGGCTTTCCCCCTCTCTTCTTTCTTAAATTCTGCCCTTCTTTATCCTAGTTAAGTAATCTAATTGTTGGAATTAAACTTTTCATATTGTTTCTCTTTTAAAAGTGAAATTTGATTAGTTTAGAGTGCTTAAAATCATTTGGGGATAATTTTTAAGTAATTTTAAAATAGAAAAATTTGAAAAATGGTCAGCCATACAAAGGAGGTTATGGCAAAATTTTCTAAACTTTGGTGAAATAAGGTTTATCTTTTATTATCCAAAAAGAGTAATCCCCACCAATTGTGTATTCTAAAAGTGTAATTTTTGATTTTATGCATAGAAAGATGCATAAAGAAATTTATTTTTATTCCAAAAGAGTTATTCTCATCAATTTTGATTTTATGCATAGAAAGATGCATAAAGAAAATTATTTTTATTTCAAAAGAGTTATTCTCATCAATTTTGATTTTATGCATAGAAAGATGCATAAAGAATTTTTTTTTTATTTCAAAAGAGTTACTCTCATCAATTTTGATTTTATGCATAGAAAGATGCATAAAGAAATTTATTTTTATTTCTTTATGTATAGAAAGATGCATAAAGAAATTTATTTTTATTTCAAAAGAGTTACTCTCATCTATTTTGATTTTATGCATAGAAAGATGCATGAAGAAATTTATTTTTATTTCAAAAGAGTTACTCTCATCAATTTTGATCTTATGCATAGAAAGATGCATGAAGAAATTTATTTTTAATTCAAAAGAGTTATTCTCATCAATTTTGATTTTATGCATAGAAAGATGCATAAAGAATTTTTTTTTTAATTTCAAAAGAGTTATTCTCATCAATTTTGATTTTATGCATAGAAAGATGCATAAAGAAAATTTATTTTTATTTCAAAAGAGTTATTTTCATTAAAATTGAATTTATGCATAGAAAGATGCATAAAAGATTTATTTTTATTTTGAAAGTGTTATTCTCCTTAAAATTGAATTTATGCATAATTAGATACATAAACGGATTTTTATAAAAGTGTTATTTCCCACTGAAGTTGTTCGTATGCAAAAATAGAAGTGTAAAGAATCTTTATATTAAAAATAAGAATTCTCTTACATTCTATAAATGGATGTGATGAGAATAGAAGTAATGAGAATGAGAGGTAAATAGATGTGATGATATGTGATATGAATCAGATAGATGAGAATGAATAGAGAATGGATGTGATGGGAATAGAAGTGATGAGAATGAGAGGTAAATAGGTGTGATGAGATGGGATGCGAATCAGATAGATGGGAATGAATAGAGAATGGATGTGATGAGAATAGATGTGATGAGGATGAGAGGTAAATAGATGTGATGTGAATCAGATAAATGTGATAGAATGGATGTGGATGTGTGTATGTGAAAGGATGGATGTGGATGTGTGTATGTGAAAGGATGGATGTGGATGTATGTGAAGAATAGAAGTGGATGTATGTGAAAGAATGGATGTGGATGTATGTGAAAGGATAGAGGTGGATGTGTATGTGATAAGTATGGATGTAGATGTATGTGAAAGGATAGATGTGGATGACATTGTATGTGATAAGTATGGATGTGGATGTATGTGGGGGAACACATGTGGATGTAAATGTGATGGATATGAACGAGAATTGAGGCGATGAGATGTGATGTAAATTGGATAGATATGAATGATATAGGATGTGAATGAATGTGTTAGTATATGAATCGGGATGTGAATGAATGATATAAGATGTGAATGAATGTGTTATATGTGAATCGGGATGTGAATGAATGATATAGGATGTGAATGGATGTGATGTGATGTGATGTGGACCGAGATGTGAATGAACGATAAGTGGTGAAGTGATGAGATGTATGGGTAGATGCAAGTGGATGAGACCTGATGAGGATAAATGAGGAAATAAGTGATAAGATATAAAAATATGTGATTAGATGAGATAGAAAAAGATGTGATTAGATGAGAATGGGAATGCTTATGAAATGAATGTGGATGGATGTATGAATGATGTGAATTGATGTATGAATGATGTGGATTGATGTGGATGATGTGAATTGATGAGAGTGGATGATATAAATTGATGTGCATTAATGTGGATAGATGTTTGGATGATGTGGATTAACTTGTGGATGGATGTATGAATGATGTGGATTGATGTATGAATGATGTGGATTGATGTGTGGATGATGTGGATTGATGTGGATTGATGTATGGATGATGTGGATTGATGTGGATGATGTGGATTGATGAGTGGATGATATAATTTGATGTGGATTAACGTGTGGATTGATGTATGGATGATGTGATTGGATGTGATTTGATGTGGGAATGATGTGATGTGATAGGGATTGATGAAGAAAATAAAATTGTGGTAAGATGAGAAAAGTTGGGGTCTAATGTAAAAGGATGCGGAGTAATGAGAAAAGATGGAAATATTGTTGGAACCGTATTGTATGTGAAATCTGTTTTTAAAAGACTGTTTTATGTCAAGAATGCTGGGAAAGCATTTTGATCGTCTTGTGAATGTGGTCGTGGAGACCTATCTGTTAAAGTTGTAACTGCTGACAGAGAGTCATCGGAGGACGTCTCACGTAGCAAGGTCGACTGAGGTCTTGACTGTTTGATTTAAATGGTGAGCTTCCGGTACAGTGGATGAGGGACCAAGAAAGCGGCCTATGAGTGAAGCCTAGGTGACCTGCGAAGGATTCTAGAGGGTGCATACAGTGCTCGGGCTATGGGTCGCCGAAGATACCCACAAGTACGTCAAGGAAGATTTTGGAACAAGGAGTAAGAGTTGTTTTCTGAATTCGGGCATGGATCTGGTTGGTTAACCTTGCTGGTCCTCAATGGATGAGTCCATCTCTCTTTTATATGGATCCGTTAGTTGATCTTGCTGATCTTCAATGGAGATTCCATTTTGATATGTGAATATATTGCTAGTTACTATGAGCTAGGAACTATCGAAAAGGCCCCTGATGAGTGAACAGGTGGTGAGCGTTCTGGTTGCCAATGATGCCATAGGTACACCGATGAAGGAATGTTTGGAAATAAGGATTCAACTGGATAATTAAAGGATTATGATCAGTGACACTATGGTTTCATTAAATGATTGTTTTAAAGATTGTTGAATCTGTGAAAAAGGTAAGTTCATATTGGGTGTGTAAGTGGTGTGACTAGTTTTATGTTTGCATGAATATTCGGCTAGGGGACCTTGGAACTCTTTTCCTTGGTACTCGGGACAAAACCTAACCAAATTCCTAATTGGATCCCATCACTATAGTGGTTGGGCGGTTAGCTAACCCACGGGACTGGATGGGGTTAGGCTAGGCTGATGGATCCCAAAAATGAGTCCAAATTTCTGTTGGTACGATAGATGAAGTAAATCCCAGATAAAAATTGTTCTATGGAAAAGAATCAACGGTTGTGCCTCTCAATGAGGAAAAAAGCGTTGGTCTCTCTGATCCAAGTGCAATCTTTCCCTTGATCTGACTATGGGACTTGCGAGTTTGGTCAGATCAGTTCAGTTAGTTAAGGCTTTTGATTGCGTTAGAGAAAAGTCATCCTGGTGGAATCGCCCGTGCTTTCCGAGTAAGGAAAGTTTTTCCGAGTTCGATTTTTGAAGAACCGATGGTTTAGTCTCTTGTCTGGATATCCGTGGGTGAGGCCCCGAGTGTAGGACCCTACCCCGCGCGCGGAAGTGCTACTTCCGTTTTGCTAGCACCCCAGAATTCATTGCGCAGCGGGGTCAGGGATATCAGAGCAATCTGGCTAATGAGGATCAACCGAGAAGCCAAAAATGTAGAAAATTAATGAAGAAGCAGTAAAGGGTTGTAATTGTGTGGTACAAATTGATATTCAAACTGAAATTCGTAAATTGGTAATCAGATGGAAGTACCGCAATTTTATGGAATCCCTGACTTGCTTGAGGCCTAGACATGATGGTATTTACCTTATAGTTCCAAGGACCGTGACTACCCATATATACCGAGGGTATAGTTGCAGTTCTTTACTGGAAGTATATATGAGTAAATCTACGACTTGAAATTATAAGTATTAATACTATCCAGATGATGAATTCGAATGTGGTTGATATGATTTTAAATTTTGGTTGAGAATTGATGAGTTGATTTGGATTCTGATTGAAAAATGAGGATCTTTGAATTTTGGTTGAAATGTAATAAACTAAGCAAAACCGCAATGAAGATGAATGGGATGAATCCCTGTGATGATGTTCGTAGCTCGAATGATGTTAATGACTTCAACAAATCACTATGAGATTAGTGGATTGTGCTGGCAGATTGCTGCTGTTAACACTGACCCAATGGATCAAGTTAAGGGGTGTCAAATTAAAAATCTGTAAAATTGAAAATTTCCATGAAGGACTGTTCAGATAGAAATTTTGGTCTAATGGACCATATTTGTGATAAGGGTTTGAATGTTATGATCTGAGTGAATTGTTATCCAATGATGAGTTTTATATAAGGGATCTTTATCCCAGGATTTTGTTGGGTTCTATAGACTATAAGGAACCCGAGAATCAGTTGGATCTTAAGGAAATGAATTGTTCTCTAATGTTGCGAGATGAGGACATCTCGGGTTTTTTTAAGTGGGGTAGGATGTAAGATTCCTCCCTCTCGGCTTTTGAGGTGTGCAGGTGTAAGAACCTTCCCTTCTGATCTTATAATTATTCCCCTCTCTGAAATAAAAGAAAGATCCTGTTTTATCCTGTTTTGACCTAGAGAGAGAAAATATTCTAGAAAGAGGTTATTCAATTTTTAGATATTTTTGGATGAAAAAATATCTCTTATTAAAATAAATTCCCCCAAAACAGAAGTGAAAAAAGATTTTCAGAAGGTGCATTATAATCTGTTCAAAAGGCCTTATGCTGAGGGTCCAGAAATAAATTATAATCTGTTCAAAAGGCCTTATCCTGAGGAGGGTCCAGATTTTTGAAAAATTTTAGATTAAGGTTCTGAGGGACCAATTAGATTAATCCAAATGTAGTAAGGAGATAAATAGAAGAAATAAAGAAAATCTCCCCAAAAATGAGTAAATACTCACATAAAATGAAGAGTTGACTAAGGACAAGGATATTAGTTAAAAAAGAAGAGATATTTAGAGAAATGATGCATTTTTGACACCTTAGTGTGGGGAATTTTCCCTCATGAAGGAGGCGCCTATTTCACATGTGTGGTTGAGTTTTAAACTCACAAATAATGAGATATTTTTATCTCTCCTCTCTCTTGCTTCAACTAGATCCAAAAAAAGTGAGCTAAACTGACTTATAAATGGTCAAAAATTGACCAAAGTGATCTGGAAAATTCTAGAATTAGTTTGCTTGGTTAGAGACTCACTTTTTCGTATAAATGAAGCCTCCCCCTTTGTAAATGGTTAATAGTGTTTTATGCACTGTTACTCTACTCCACCCCAGAGTTAAGAACTATGAATTTCTTAATAATTCATTAAGTTTTGACCATTCCCTCTTCTAAAGAATTGGTGGCCACTCTTGTTGCAAACAACAGTAGATCCCTCAAACCATCAAGCCAAAGGAAAGCTCCCAGAATTTCATGTAAGTTAGAAATCTTACTTTTTCTTTATTCTTTTAATGGTTTTCTAAATTTTTGTTATCTTAAAATGATAAACAGATGCTATGCCTTGTTGAAAAGGCTTTCCCCCTCTCTTCTTTCTTAAATTCTGTCCTTCTTTATCCTAGTTAAGTAATCTAATTGTTGGAATTAAACTTTTCATATTGTTTCTCTTTTAAAAGTGAAATTTGATTAGTTTAGAGTGCTTAAAACCATAAGGAGGTTATGGCAAAATTTTCTAAAATTTGGTGAAATAAGTTTTATCTTTTATCATCCAAAAAGAGTAATACCCACCAATTATGTATTCTAAAAGTGTAATTTTTGATTTTATGCGTAGAAAGATGCATAAAGAAATTTATTTTTATTTCAAAAGAGTTATTCTAATCAATTTTGATTTTATGCATAGAAAGATGCATAAAGAAAATTATTTTTATTTCAAAAGAGTTATTCTCATCAATTTTGATTTTATGCATAGAAAGATGCATAAAGAATATTATTTTTATTTCAAAAGAGTTATTCTCATCAATTTTGATTTTATGCATATAGAAAGATGCATAAAGAAATTTATTTTTATTTCAAAAGAGTTATTCTCATCAATTTTCATTTTATGCATAGAAAAATGCATAAAGAAATATATTTTTAATTCAAAAGAGGTATTCTCATCAATTTTGATTTTATGCATAGACAGATGCATAAAGAAATTTATTTTCAATTCAAAAGAGTTATTCTCATCAATTTTGATTTTAAGCATAGAAAGATGCTTAAAGAAGTTTATTTTCAATTCAAAAGAGTTATTCTCATCAATTTTGATTTTATGCATAGAAAGATGCATAAAGAAAATTATTTTTATTTCAAAAGAGTTATTCTCATCAATTTTGTTTTTATGCATAGAAAGATGCATAAAGAAATTTATTTTTATTTCAAAAGAGTTATTCTCATTAAAATTGAATTTATGCATAGAAAGATGCATAAAAGATTTATTTTTATTTCGAAAGTATTATTCTCCTTAAAATTGAATTTATGCATAATTAGATGCATAAACGGATTTTTATAAAAGTGTTATTTCCCATTGAAGTTGTTCTTATGCATAAATAGATGTGTAAAGAATCTTTATATCAAAAATAAGAATTATCTTACATTCTATAAATGGATGTGATGAGAATAGAAGTAATGAGAATGAGAGGTAAATAGATGTGATGATATGTGATATGAATTAGATAGATGAGAATGAATAGAGAATGGATGTGATGGGAATAGAAGTGATGAGAATGAGAGGTAAATAGGTGTGATGAGATGGGATGCGAATCAGATAGATGGGAATGAATATTGGATGGATGTGATGAGAATAGATGTGATGAGGATGAGAGATAAATAGATGTGATGTGAATCATATAAATGTGATAGAATGGATGTGGATGTGTGTATGTGAAAGGTATGTGAAGAATAGAAGTGGATGTATGCGAAGAATAGAAGTGGATGTATGTGAAAGAATGAATGTGGATGTATGTGAAAGGATAGATGTGGATGTGTATGTGATAAGTATGGATGTGGTTGTATGTGAAAGGATAGATGTGGATGTGTATGTGATAAGTATGGATGTGGATGTATGTGGGAGAATACATGTGGATGTAAATGTGATGGATATGCGAGAATTGAGGCAATGAGATGTGATGTAAATTGGATAGATGTGAATGAATGATATAGGATGTGAATGAATGTGTTAATATGTGAATCGGGATGTGAATGAATGATATAGGATGTGAATGAATGTGTTATATGTGAATCAGGATGTGAATGAATGATAAGGGATGTGAATGGATGTGAAGTGATGTGAATCGGGATGTGAATGAACAATAAGTGGTGAAGTGATGAGATGTATGGGTAGATGCAAGTGGATGAGACGACCTGATGAGGATAAATGAGGAAATAAGTGATGAGATAAAAAAAGATGTGATTAGATGAGAATGGGAATGCTTATGAAATGAATGTGGATGGATGTATGAATGATTTGGATTGATGTATGAATGATGTGGATTGATCTGGATGATGTGAATTGATGAGTGGATGATATAAATTGATGTGGATTAATGTGGATTGACGTGTGGATGGATATATGAATGATGTGGATTGATGTATGAATGATGTGGATTGATGTTTGGATGATGTGGATTGACGTGTGGATTGATGTGTGGATGATGTGGATTGACGTGTGGATTGATGAGGATTGATGTATGGATGATGTGGATTGATGAGTGGATGATATAATTTGATGTGGATTAATGTGTGGATTGATGTATGGATGATGTGATTCGATGTGATTTGATGTGGGAATGATGTGATGTGATAGGGATCGATGAAGAAAATAAAATTGTGGTAAGATGAGAAAAGTTTGGATGATGTGATTGACGTGTGGATGGATGTAAGAAGGATGTGGATTGATGTAGAATGATGGAGAGTCATTGGAGGACGTCTCGCGTAACAAGGTCGGCCGAGGTCTTGACCAGCCTCTGTTTGATTTAAATGGTGAGCTTCCGGTACAGTGGATGAGGGACCAAGGAAGCGGCCTATGAGTGAAGCACTAGGTGACCTGCTGCGACGAAGGATCCTAGTAGAGGGTGCTGACCATATGGTGCTAGGGCTTTGGGTCACCGAAGGTACCCACAAGTACGTCGGGGAAGATTTTGGAACAAGGAGTAAGAGTTGTTTTCTGAATTTAGGCATGGATCTGGTTGGTTGACCTTGCTGGTCCTCAACGGATGAGTCCATGGCTCTTTTATATGGATCCGTTAGTTGATCTTGCTGATCTTCAACGGAGATTCCATTTTGATATGTGAATATATTGCCAGTTACTATGAGCTAGGAACTATCGAAAAGGCCCCTGAGTGAACATGTGGTGAGCGTTCTGGTTGCCAATGATGCCATAGGTACACCGATGAAGGAATGTTTGGAAATAAGGACTTAATTGGATAATTGAAGGATTATGATCAGTGACACTACGGTTTCATTAAATGATTGTTTTAAAGATTGTTGAATCTATGAAAAAGGCAAGTTCATATTGGGTGTGTAAGTGGTGTGACTAGTTTTATGTTTGCATGAATATTCGACTAGGGGGCCTGGGAACTCTTTTCCCTGGTACCCGGGACAAAACCTAACCAAATTCCTAATTGGATCCCATCACTACAGTGGTTGGGCGGTTGGCTGACCCACGGGACTGGATGGGGTTAGACTGGACTAATGGATCCCAAAAATGAGACCAAATTTTTGTTGGTACGATATATGAAGTAACTCTCGGATAAAAATTGTTCTATGGAAAAGAATCAACGGCTGTGCCTCTCAATGAGGAAAAAAGCGTTGGTCTCTTTGATCCAAGTGCAATCTTTCCCTGGATCTGACTATGGGACTTACGAGTTCAGTCATATCAGTTCAGTTAGTTAAGGCTTTTGGACTGCGTTAGAGAAAAGTTATCCTGGTGGAATCGCCCGTGCTTTCCGGGCCCCGAGTGTAGGACCCTACCCCATAGAACTGCTACTTCCGCTGCTAGCACCACAGAATTCGTTGCGCAGTGGAGTCAAGGATCTCACAGATGATGTAGGCCATGTGGTAGAGCACTTTAGTCAAGGTCAAGGGCACTTTAGTAGCCTTGGACACATAGAGAGAGAGAGAGAGAGAGAGAGAGAGAGAGAGAGAGAGTGTGTCAAGGACTATGAGTTTAGGGACTTGAGGCACTGGTCCTCGCGGACTATCAAGTAAGAAGGAAACTTGGTATAGGGTCCAGGTGTGCTAGGATTATTCACTTGAGGGGAGGTGTGCTAGGCACTGGTCACGGACTATTAACTAAGAGGGAAACTTGGTATAGGGTCCAGGTGTGCTAGGAGTATTCACTTGAGGGGAGGTGTTGAAATATACAAGTGAATAGAGTGTGCGGGAACAAGCCCTTAGCAAGAGGCTGTAAAAGAGAATCTGTAAATGTGAGAGAACCTGTGAAAAGGTGAGAAGTATCTACTAGGAGAGAATAAAGGGTAGAATGAGGAGATTTAGGAGGTGTGGAGATATTCTCGGAGAGGTGGACAGAATCAAGCAAAACAGGTGGAGTGAATCAAGGAGAAATCAGTGGGATTGGATTCTTGGATGTAAACTCTATAAATTGAGGCATTGGCCAAATGAGAATTTACTGGTTTTTGATTACCCATGCCTACATTAAGCTATCAATTAATTGCTCACTAATCACGTCTTAATTATCATCTAATCTCTTTGTTAATGATGTTGATTCTAGCATTTGATCCACCATAGCTCATCACATTGCTGCAAATTTAACATGGTATTAGTGCCTAGCCTAGAATCTATCAATTTGTGAGCCCATTATCTTGCAAATCATTTCACTAATTAGGATTAGTAGGTAATTAATAATTTTACCTCTTTTTCAACAAACCATATGTACCCCCAGATGGTGGAGGAGCTCTATCTCCCTTCATACATCAAATCAGCCCAAACCACTTTAGCTACACATAGCTATCATCCTTGAGCTCCAGCCCATTCAAACAGAAGCTCAAACTGCCCCGGCGCACGCTGCAATTCTACGTGTTTTTGCACGCACCTATTTTCTGAGGGAGAAATGAGATCTCTGTTGCTCCAGATCAAATTGCTCTAACTCCTCTTGGCCCTAGGGGTTTTCAAGGGTGCTCTACAAGCTGGTGAAGACAGATTTTGATTTGATCAAGTCTACAGTGAGATCCAAGCTCTTCATCAAATCTGCACAACAGGTGACTTTGGTAAAACAAAAATTAAGCATTCAATGTTGGGTCAAATCTTGTGTTTCTTGGCTTAATCCTCTACTAGACTAATTGCTATTGATGTCCTTAAAAGGATTTAAGCTCATTTGAACTCTAAGGCCTCAGATCTAGAATCCCTACATACTCTGTTTTTTGCACACAAAATAGAGGATTAATTTGCTAATCAGTGATTAATCAGCACTCACTATATTTTGGTACAATTGAGGGTCAAATTAACCATTAGGTATCTGATACAGATCCCTATAACTTCATATTGCAATTCGGAGATGGTTTGATACTCCAACCATTTCGTACAGATTTGTTACCCTTGATTTAATGTAATTTTTGATATGTAATTTTTGGTAAAATTATGCTGATAAATTTGTGGTAATCATCATCTCGCATTTATCCCTTGGTTAATGCCTGCAAATCACACTCAAATTCAAGATTATTCACAGCCAGAGTTGCATTTGGGAGGAATGTGCATAAGAATGAATGCTATATGCATTATGTATTGGCACATTACATCATTGTAAAAATGCGATCAAACACTACCCTTGTGCAGAATAAGGCAAGAGGCAAGACCTCCTGCATAGATTTGGGTTTGCATTGCATAATGACACAAGATAAACATCAAAATCCCAAAAGAACTATCAACAATACATTAAAACATGTTGCTCACATGGAGCAAGAACTGACGGTCAAGCTCATGGCCCCAGCCAACCACATGAAAGAAGAAGAAGATCTCTTTCCAAGAGGAGGATCAACACCCAGAAGAAGAGCTAGAGGAAGCATTGAAGGAAGACATGGATGCGTGAAGAGAAGCTGCCACAACAAGAAGATTGAAAGAAGAGGAAGACATGGACGCATGAAGAGAAGCTGCCACGACAAGAAGACTGAAGACAAGAGAAGATGTGAGGCTCCAAGAAGTGAGGAGCCATGTGAAAATCTCTGAGAGAGAAAGAGAGAGAAACCCCACAACCCAATGTAGCTTGCCCCAACAGAGTAAAACCACCTCTGAGTCGTCGATGTAGGCCATGTGGTAGATGTATGTGTGAGCACTTTAGTCAAGGTCATGGGCGCTTGTAGTAGCCTTGGACACACATAGAGAGAGAGTGTGTGTGTGTCAAGGACTATGAGTTTAGGGACTTGAGGCACTGGTCGTGGACTATCAAGTAAGAAGGAAACTTGGTATAGGGTCCAGGTGTGCTAGGATTATTCACTTGAGGGGAGGTGTGCTAGGCACTGGTCGCGGACTATCAACAAGTAAGAGAGAAACTTGGTATAGGGTCCAGGTGTGCTAGGAGTATTCACTTGAGGGGAGGTGTTGAAATATACAAGTGAATAGGGTGTGTGCGGGAACAAGCCCTTAGCAAGCGGTTGTAAAAGAGAATCTGTAAATGTGAGAGAACCTATGAAAAGGTGAGAAGTATCTACTAGGAGAGAATAAAGGGTCGAATGAGGAGATTTAGGATGTGTGGAGATATTCTGGGAGAGATGGACAGAATCAAGCAAAAGAGGTGGAGTGCATAAAGGAGAAATCAGTGGGATTGGATGCTTGGATGTAAACTCTATAAATTGAGGCATTGGCCTAATGAGAATTTGCTGGTTTTTGATTACCCATGCCTACATTAAGCTATGAGTTAGTTGCTCACTAATCACATCTTAATTATCGTCTAATCTCTTTGTTCATTTCATTGTTGTACTTTTATAAGAATTTCATATTTTCTCATGTTCACATTTCTTCTACCTCTATATGGTCTCTATACTTTATCAGTATAGTTGATCTTGATTCTGGACATGGACGCGTGAAGAGAAGCTGCCACAACAAGAAGACTGAAAGAAGAGGAAGACATGGATGCATGAAGAGAAGCTACCCACGACAAGGAGATTGAAGACAAGAGAAGATGTGAGGCTCCAAGAGGTAAGGAGTCATGTGAAAATCTCTGAGAGAGAAACCCCACAACCGAATGTAGCCTGCCCCAACAGAGTAAAACCACCTCTGAGCCACCGATGATGTAGGCCATGTGGTAGATGTATGTGTGAGCACTTTAGTCAAGGTCACGGGCACTTGTAGTAGCCTTGGACACATAGAGAGAGAGAGAGAGAGAGAGTGTCAAGGACTATGAGTTTAGAGACTTGAGGCACTAGTCGCAGACTATCAAGTAAGAAGGAAACTTGGTATAGGGTTCAGGTGTGCTAGGATTATTCACTTGAGGGGAGGTGTGCTAGGCACTGGTCGTGGACTAACAAGTAAGAGGAAAACTTGGTATAGGGTCCAGGTGTGCTAGGAGTATTCTCTTGAGGGGAGGTGTTGAAATATACAAGTGAATAGGGTATGTGCAGGAACAAGCCCTTAGCAAGAGGCTGTAAAAGAGAATCTGTAAATGTGAGAGAACCTGTGAAAAGGTGAGAAGTATCTACTGGGAGAGAATAAAGGGTAGAATGAGGAGATTTAGGAGGTGTGGAGATATTCTCGGAGAGGTGGACAGAATCAAGCAAAACAGGTGGAGTGAATCAAGCAAAAGAGGTGGAGTGAATCAAGGAGAAATCCGTGGGATTGGATGCTTGGATGTAAACTCTATAAATTGAGGCATTGGCCTAATGAGAATTTGCTGGTTTTTGATTACCCATGCCTACATTAAGCTATCAGTTAACTGCTCACTAATCACGTCTTAATTATCATCTAATCTCTTTGTTACTGATGTTGATTCTAGCATTTGATCCACCATAGCTCATCACATTGCTGCAAATTTAACATGGTATCAGAGCCTAGCCTAGAATCCATCAATTTGTGAGTCTATTATCTTGTTAATCATCTGGCTAATTAGGATTAGTAGGTAGTTAAGATTTTTACCTTTTTTTCAACAAACCCTCTATACCCCTTGCTGGTGGAGGAGCTCTATCTCCCTTCATACATCAAATTAGCCCAAACCACTTTAGCCACACATAGCTATCACCCTTGTGCTCCAGCCCATTCAAATAGAAGCTCAAACCTCTGCAGTTCTATGCGTTTTTTCAGGCGCCTATTTTTTGAGGGAGAAATGAGATGTCTGTTGCTCCAGATCAAATTGCTCTAATTTCTATTGTCCCTAGAGGTTTTCAAGGGTGCTCTACAAGCTGGTGAAGACAGATTTTGATTTGATCAAGTCTATAGTGAGATCCAAGCTCTTCATCAAATCTGCACAGGTGACTTTGGAAAAGCAAAGATTAAGCATTCAATGTTTGGTCAAATCTTGTTTTTCTTGGCTTAATCCTCTACTAGACTAATTGCTATTGATGGAGTTAAAAGGATTTGAGCTCATTTGAACTCTAAGGCCTCAGATCTGGACTCCCCGCATACTCTGTTTTTTGTACACAAAATAGAGGATTAATTTGCTAATCAATGATTAATCACAGCACTAATCACTATGTTTTGGTGCGATTGAGGGTTCAGATTAACCATTAGGTATCTGATACAGATCCCTATAACTTCATATTGCAATTAGGAGATGGTTTGATACTTCAACCATTCCGTACAGATTTGTTACCCTTGATTTAATATAATTTCTGGTAAAATTATGCTGGTAAATTTGTGGGTAAATTTGTGGTAATCATCATCTTACATTTACCCCTTGGTTAATGCCTGCAAATCACACTCAAATTCAAGATTATTCACAACCAGAGTTGCATTTGGGAATGTGCATAAGAATGAATGCTATATGCATTATGTATTGGGCACACTACATCATTGTAAAAATGGGATCAGACACTAGCCTTGTCTAGAATAAGGCAAGAGGCAAGACCTCCTGCATAGATTTAGGTTTGCATTGCATAATGACACAAGATAAACATCAAACCTCCAAAAGAACTGTCAACAATACATTAAAACATGTTGCTCACATGGAGCAAGAACTGACGGTCAAGCTCATGGCCCCAGACAACCATGAAAGAAGAAGAACATCTCTTTCCAAGAGGAGGATCAACACCGAGAAGAAGAGCTAGAGGAAGCATTCAGGGAAGACATGGATGCGTGAAGAGAAGCTGCTACAACAAGAAGACTGAAAGAAGAGGAAGACATGGACGCGTGAAGAGAAGCTGCCACAAAAAGAAGACTGAAAGAAGAGGAAGACATGGACGCGTGAAGAGAAGCTGCCATGACAAGAAGACTGAAGACAAGAGAAGATGTGAGGCTCCAAGAAGTGAGGAGCCATGTAAAAATCTCTGAGAGAGAAAGAGAGAGAAACCCCACAACCCAATGTAACCTGCCCCAACAGAGTAAAACCACCTCTGAGCCACCGATGATGTAGGCCATGTGGTAGATGTATGTGTGAGCGCTTTAGTCAAGGTCACGAGCACTTGTAGTAGCCTTGGACACATAGAGAGAGAGAGAGTGTTTAGGGACTTGAGGCACTGGTCGTGGACTATCAAGTAAGAATGAAACTTGGTATAGGGTCTAGGTATGATAGGAATATTCACTTGAGGGGAGGTGTGCTAGGCATTGGTCGTGGACTATCAAGTAAGAGGGAAACTTGGTATAGGGTCCAGGTGTGCTAGGAGTATTCACTTGAGGGGAGGTGTTGAAATATATAAAAGAATAGGGTGTGTGCAGGAACAAGCCCTTAGTAGCAAGAGGCTCTAAAAGAGAATCTATAAATGTGAGAGAACCTATGAAAAGGTGAGAAGTATCTACTAGGAGAGAATAAAGGGTAGCATGAGAAGATTTAGGCGGTGTGGAGATATTTTGGGAGAGATGGACAGAATCAAGCAAAATAGGTGGAGTGAATCAAGGAGAAATCAGTGGGATTGGATGCTTGGATATAAACTCTATAAATTGAGGCATTGGCCTAATGAGAATTGGCTAGTTTTTTATTACCCATGCCTACATTAAGCTATCAGTTAATTGCTCACTAATCACATCTTATTATCATCTAATCTCTTTGTTAATGATGTTGATTCTAGCATTTGATCCACCATAGCTCATCACATTGCTGCAAATTTAACATGGTATCAGAGCCTAGCCTAGAATCCATCAATTTGTGAGCCCATTATCTTGCTAATCATCTGGCTAATTAGGATTAGTAAGTAATTAAGACTTTTACCTCTTTTTCAACAAACCCTCTATACCCCCAGCTGGTGGAGGAGCTCTATCTCCCTTCATACATCAAATCAGCCCAAACCTTTTTAGCCACACATAGCTATCACCCTTGTGCTCGAGCCCATTCAAACAGAAGCTCAAACCGCTAGCGCATGCTACAGTTCTACGCATTTTTGCAGGCGCTTATTTTTTGAGGGAGAAATGAGATCTTTGCTGCTCCAGATCAAATTACTCTAATTCCTCTTGGCCCTAGGGGTTTTCAAGGGTGCTCTACAAGTTGGTGAAGACAGATTTTGATTTGATCAAGTCTACAGTGAGATCCAAGCTCTTCATCAAATCTATAGTGTGACTTTGGTAAAATAGAGATTAAGCATTCAATGTTTGGTCAAATCTTATGTTTCTTGGCTTAATACTCTACTAGACTAATTGCTACTAATGGCCTTGAAAGGATTTGAGCTTATTTGAACTCTGAGGCCTCAGATCTGGACTCCTCGCATACTCTGTTTTTTGCACAAAAAATAGAGGATTAATTTGCTACTCAGTGATTAATCAGCACTAATCACTATAATTTTGTGCAATTGAGGGTTCAAATAAACCAACAGATCCCTATAACCTCAAATTGCAATTCAGAGATGGTTTGATACTCCAACCATTCCGTACAGATTTGTTACCCTTGATTTAATGTAATTTCTGGTAAATCTGCTGATAAACTTGTGGTAATCATCATATTGCATTTACCCCTCGGTTAATGCCTGCAAATCACACTCAAATTCAAGATTATTCACAGCCAGAGTTGCATTTGGGAATGTGCAAAAGAATGAATGCTACATGCATTATGTATTGGACACATTACATCATTGTAAAAATGGGGTCAGACACTACCCTTGTCGTCCAGAATAAGGCAAGAGGCAAGACCTCCCGCATAGATTTGGGTTTGCATTGCATAATGACAAAGGATAAACATCAAAATCCCAAAAGAACTGTCAACAATACATTAAAACATGATGAACACATGGAGCAAGAACTGACGGTCAAGCTCATGGCCCCAGCCATGAAAGAAGAAGAACATCTCTTTCCAAGAGGAGGATCAACACACCGAGAAGAAGAGCTAGAGGAAGCATTGAAGGAAGACATGGACGCGTGAAGAGAAGCTGCCACAACAAGAAGATTGAAAGAAGAGGAAGACATGGACGCGTGAAGAGAAGCTGCCATGACAAGAAGACTGAAGACAAGAGAAGATGTGAGGCTCCAAGAAGTGAGGAGCCATGTGAAAATCTTTGAGAGAGAAAGAGAGAGAAACACCACAACCCAATGTAACCTGCCCCAACAGAGTAAAACCACCTCTGAGTCACGGATGATGTAGGCCATGTGGTGGATGTATGTGTGAGCACTTTAGTCAAGGTCACGGGCACTTGTAGTAGCCTTGGACACATAGAGAGAGAGTGTGTGTTTAGGGACTTGAGGCATTGGTCGCGGACTATCAAGTAAGAATGAAACTTGGTATAGGGTCTAGGTATGCTAGGAATATTCACTTGAGGGGAGGTGTGCTAGGCATTGGTCACGCGGACTATCAAGTAAGAGGGAAACTTGGTATAGGGTCCAGGTGTGCTAGGAGTATTCACTTGAGGGGAGGTGTTGAAATATACAAAAGAATAGGGTGTGTGCGGGAACAAGCCCTTAGCAAAAGAGGCTGTAAAAGAGAATCTGTAAATGTGAGAGAACCTATGAAAAGGTGAGAAGTATCTACTGGGAGAGAATAGAGGGTAGCATGAGGAGATTTAGGAGGTGTGGAGATATTTTGGGAGAGGTCGATAGAATCAAGCAAAAGAGGTTGAGTGAATCAAGGAGAAATCAGTGGGATTGGATGCTTGGATATAAGCTCTATAAATTGAGGCATTGGCCTAATGAGAATTTGCTGGTTTTTGATTACCCATGCCTACATTAAGCTATCAGTTAATTACTCACTAATCACATCTTAATTATCATCTAATCTCTTTATTAATGATGTTGATTCTAGCATTTGATCCACCATAGCTCATCACATTGCTGCAAATTTAACATGGTATCAGCGCCTAGCCTAGAATCCATCAATTTGTGAGCCCATGATCTTGCTAATCATCTAGCTAATTAGGACTAGTAGTGTAGGTAATTAAGATTTTTACCTCTTTTTCAACAAACCCTCTGTATCCCCAGCTGGTGGAGGAGCTCTATCTCCTTTCATACATCAAATCAGCCGAAACCACTTTAGCCACACATAGCTATCACCCTTGTGGTCCAACCCATTCAAACAAAAGCTCAAACTGCCGGCGCACGCTACAATTCTACGCATTTTTACAGGCGCCTATTTTCTGAGGGAGAAATGAGAGCTCTGCTGCTCTATATCAAATTGCTCTAATTCCTCTTGGCCCTAGAGGTTTTCTAGGGTGCTCTACAAGCTGGTGAAGAGAGATTTTGATTTCATCAAGTCTACAGTGAGATCCAAGCTCTTCATCAAATCTGCAGAGGTGACTTTGGTAAAACAAAGATTAAGCATTCAATGTTTGGTCAAATCTTATTTTTCTTGGCTTAATCCTCTACTAGACAGATTGCTATTGATGGCCTTGAAAGGATTTGAGCTCATTTGAACTCTAAGGCCTCAGATCTGGACTCCCCGCATACTCTGTTTTCTACACACAAAATAGAGGATTAATTTGCTAGTCAATGATTAATCAACACTAATCACTGTATTTTGTTACAATTGAGGGTTTCAATTAACCATTAGGTATCTGATACAGATCCCTATAACTTCAGATTGCAATTCAGAGATGGTTTGATACTCCAACCATTCCGTACAGATTTGTTACCCTTGATTTAATGTAATTTTTGGTAAAATTATGCTGATAAATTTGTGGTAATCATCATCTTGCATTTACCCCTTGGTTAAGCCTGTAAAACACACTCAAATTCAAGATTATTCACAGCTAGAGTTGCATTTGGGAATGTGCATAAGAATGAATGCTATATGCATTATGTATTGAGCACATTACATCATTGTAAAAATGGGATCAGACACTACCCTTGTCCAGAATAAGGCAAGAGGCAAGACCTTCTGCATAGATTTGGGTTTGCATTGCATAATGACACAAGATAAACATCAAAATCCCAAAAGAACTATCAACAATATATTAAAACATGTTGCTCACATCGAGCACGAACTGACGTTCAAGCTCATGGCCCCAGCCATGAAGGAAGAAGAACATCTCTTTCCAAAAGGAGGAGGATCAACACCCAGAAGAAGAGCTAGAGGAAGCATTGAAGGAAGACATGGACGCATGAAGAGAAGCTACCACAATAAGAAGACTGAAAGAAGAGGAAGACATGGATGCGTGAAGAGAAGCTGCCATGACAAGAAGACTGAAGACAAGAGAAGATGTGAGGCTCCAAGAAGTGAGGAACCATGTGAGAATCTCTGAGAGAGAAAGAGATAGAAACCCCACAACCCAATGTAACCTTCTCCAGTAGAGTAAAACCACCTCTGAGCCACCGATGATGTAGGCCATGTGGTAGATGTATGTGTGAGCACTTTAGTCAAGGTCACGGGCACTTGTAGTACCCTTGGATACATAGAGAGAGTGTCAAGGACTATGAGTTTAGGGACTTGAGGCACTGGTCCCGGACTATCAACAAGTAAGAAGGAAACTCCAGGTGTGCTAGGATTATTCACTTGAGGGGAGGTGTGCTAGGCATTGGTCGCGGACTATCAAGTAAGAGGGAAACCTTAGTATAGGGTCCAAGTGTGCTAGGAGTATTCACTTGAGAGGAGGTGTTGAAATATACAAGTGAATAGAGTGTGTGCAGGAACAAGCCCTTAGCAAGAGGCTGTAAAAGAGAATCTGTAAATGTGAGAGAACCTTTGAAAAGGTGAGAAGTATATACTGGAAGAGAATAAAGGGTAGCATGAGGAGATTTAGGAGGTGTGGAGATATTCTGGGAGAGGTGGACAAAATCAAGCAAAAGAGGTGGAGTGAATTAAGAAGAAATCAGTGGGATTGGATGCTTGGATGTAAATTCTATAAATTGAGGCATTGGCCTAATGAGAATTTGCTGGTTTTTGATTACCCATGCCTACATTAAGCTATCAGTTAATTGCTCACTATTCATGTCTTAATTATCTTCTAATCTCTTTGTTAATGATGTTGATTCTAGCATTTGATCCACCATAGCTCATCACATTGCTGTAAATTTAACATGGTTTCAGCGCCTAGCCTAGAATCCATCAATTTGTGACCCCATTATCTTGCTAATCATCTGGCTAATTAGGATTAGTAGGTAATTAAGATTTTTACCTCTTTTTCAACAAACCCTCTGTACCCCCAGCTAGTGGAGGAGCTCTATCTCCTTTTATACATCAAATCAGCCCAAACCACTTTAGCCACACAGCTATCACCCTTGTGGTCCAACACATTCAAACAGAAGCTCAAACCGTCGGCGCACGCTGCAATTCTATGCATTTTTGCAGGCGCCTATTTTTTGAGGGAGAAATGAGATCTCTACTGCTCCAGATCAAATTGCTCTAATTCCTCTTGTCCCTAGAGGTTTTCAAGGGTGCTCTACAAGCTGGTGAAGAGAGATTTTGATTTGATCAAGTCTACAGTGAGATCCAAGCTCTTCATCAAATTTGCAGGTGACTTTGGTAAAATAGAGATTAAGCATTCAATGTTTGGTCAAATCTTGTGTTTCTTGGCTTAATCCTCTACTAGACTAATTGCTATTGATGGCCTTGAAAGAATTTGAGCTCATTTGAACTCTAAGGCCTCAGATCTGGACTCCCCGCATACCTTGTTTTTTGCACACAAAATAGAGGATTAATTTGCTTATCATTAGTGGTGGTTAATTTGCACTAATCACTATATTTTGGTTCAATTGCGGGTTTAAATTAACCATTGGATATCTGATATAGATCCCTATAACCTTAGATTGCAATTCGGAGATGGTTTGATACTCCAACCATTTCGTACAGATTTGTTACCCTTGATTTAATGTAATTATGCTGATAAATTTGTGGTAATCATCATCTTGCATTTACCCCTTGGTTAATGCATGCAAATCACACTCAAATTCAAGATTATTCACAGCCAGAGTTGCATTTGGGAATGTGCATAAGAATGAATGCTACATGCATTATGTATTGGCACATTACATCATTGTAAAAATGGGATCAGACACTACCCTTGTTAAGAATAAGGCAAGAGGAAAGACCTCCCGCATAGATTTGGGTTTGCATTGCATAATGACACAAGATAAACATCAAAATCCCAAAAGAACTATCAACAATACATTAAAACATGTTGCTCACATGGAGCAGGAACTGACGGTCAAGCTCATGGGCCCAGCCAACAACCATGAAAGAAGAAGAACATCTGTTTCCAAGAGGAGGATCAACACCGAGAAGAAGAGCTAGAGGAAGCATTGCAGGAAGACATGGACGCGTGAAGAGAAGCTGCCACAACAAGAAGACTGAAAGAAGAGGAAGACATGGATGCGTGAAGAGAAGCTGCCACGACAAGAATACTAAAGACAAGAGAAGATGTGAGGCTCCAAGAAGTGAGGAGCCATGTGAAAATCTCTGAGAGAGAAAGAGAGAGAAACCCCACAACCCAATGTAACCTGTCCCAACAGAGAAACCACCTCTGAGCCACCGATGATGTAGGCCATGTGGTAGATGTATGTGTGAGCACTTTAGTCAAGGTCACGGGCACTTGTAGTAGCCTTGGACACATAGAGAGAGAGTGTGTGTGTGTCAAGGACTATGAGTTTAGGGACTTGAGGCACTGGTCGTGGACTATCAAGTAAGAAGGAAACTTGGTATAGGGTCCAGGTGTGCTAGGATTATTAACTTGAGGGGAGGTGTGCTAGGCATTGGTCGTGGACTATCAAGTAAGAGGGAAACTTAGGCAAGACCTCCTGCATAGATTTGGGTTTGCATTGCATAATGACACAAGATAAACATCAAAACTCCAAAAGAACTGTCAACAATGCATTAAAACATGTTGCTCACATGGAGCAAGAACTGACGGTCAAGCTCATGGCCCCAGACAACCATGAAAGAAGAAGAATATCTCTTTCCAAGAGGAGGATCAACATTGAGAAGAAGAGCTAGAGGAAGCATTGAAGGAAGACATGGACGCGTGAAGAGAAGCTGCCACAACAAGAAGACTGAAAGAAGAGGAAGACATGGACGCATGAAGAGAAGCTGCCACGACAAGAAGACTGAAGACAAGAGAAGATGTGAGGCTCCAAGAAGTGAGGAGCCATGTGAAAATCTCTGAGAGAGAAAGAGAGATAAACCCCACAACCCAATGTAGCCTGCCCCAACAGAGTAAAACCACCTCTGAGCCACCGATGATGTAGGCCATGTGGTAGATGTATGTGTGAGCACTTTAGTCAAGGTCACGGGCACTTGTAGTAGCCTTGGACACATAGAGAGAGAGAGAGAGAGTGTCAAGGACTATGAGTTTAGAGACTTGAGGCACTAGTCGCAGACTATCAAGTAAGAAGGAAACTTGGTATAGGGTTCAGGTGTGCTAGGATTATTCACTTGAGGGGAGGTGTGCTAGGCACTGGTCGCAAACTATCAAGTAAGAGGGAAACTTGGTATAGGGTCCAGGTGTGCTAGGAGTATTCACTTGAGGGGAGGTGTTGAAATATACAAGTGAATAGGGTGTGTGCGGGAACAAGCCCTTAGCAAGAGGTTGTAAAAGAGAATATGTAAATGTGAGAGAACCTATGAAAAGGTGAGAAGTATCTACTAGGAGAGAATAAAGGGTAGCATGAGGAGATTTAGGAGGTGTGGAGATATTCTGGGAGAGGTGGACAGAATCAAGCAAAAGAGGTGGAGTGAATCAAGGAGAAATCAGTGGGATTAGATGCTTGGATGTAAACTCTATAAATTGAGGCATTGGCCTAATGAGAATTTGCTGGTTTTTGATTACCCATGCCTACATTAAGCTATCAATTAATTGTTCACTAATCACATCTTAATTACCATCTAATCTCTTTGTTAATGATGTTGATTCTAGCATTTGATCCACCATAGCTCATCACATTGCTGCAAATTTAACATGTCTCTCTTCCCACTCACCTGTCAGGCCATCACTCTCTCTCTCTCTCTCTCTCTCTCCCTTGTCTAATTTTACACCATATGTCTCCCTCTCACTCGTTATCTTGACTATGTAGGTACTAGATAACTCTATTTTGTAAGGGCCCCTTTATGAGGAGAGGCTACTTTGTGTGTATGAGCAACATGGACATGCTCGACATATCTCGATTTTACAGTTGGGGATGAGCCGTATGTAGCCATATGGTTAAAAGGCGGCTTCAATAGTCATCACACCAAATAGAGTACATGCAACAACATTCTAATATTAGCACATTAGTGGCCTCAGATTAAGGGGCCCCACCATTAAGCACTTAGAAATGATCCAGATGGGTAGGTATTGTGTTAAGTCAAATATTGTCCCAGTGGGTAGGTCTTGTGTTTAGTCAAATATTATCCCAATGGGTAGGTCTTGTGTTTAGTCAAATATTATCCCAATGGGTAGGTCTTTTGTTTAGTCAAATATTATCCCAATGGGTAGGTCAAATATTATCCGAATGGGAGGCCTTGTGTTTAGTCAAATATTATCCCAATGGGGTGATGTGGTTGATTGGTTCCAATTGGACCCAATGTAAGGTGGCCACCAACCCTATCATAGGATTTCCCTTGGGTAGTATATATAGACATGTTTGATATCTATCTATCATATTTAAATCATTAGTTTTGAGGTTCTCTTCATATGCACCCTTGTTCATAATGCATATAGACTCTATTTGAGATCTACCTTCATATTCACCCTTGTTCACAATGTATATAGAGTCCATTTGAGATCTACCTTCACTACATGTGCACTCTTATAGATTCCACCTTAGTGTCTTTCCAAATCACTATAGTTGGGAGCACATAAGTGGGAAGCAATTTCTACTATTTTTATTTTTGGTTTGCAATAATCAATATTACATATTTGGGCTTATTACCATTGTTAGTCACATAACCTCTATGGGGATGCCCACATTATTTTATTTCAGGATATTTTATCTGGATATGCCTTATATTTATATCATTTATGAGGATTAATGAGTTTAATCAATTGTGTGCACTGATTAATATTATTTTTGATGTAGGCGATCAATGAGTGGCAGATTATGTGTTAATCACGGGTGGAGCATGTGTTGGACCACTATGAGATATTTTAGAAGACATGTGAACACCTTTTATGGTTTCATATTTAGGCATCAATATTTTTGTAAGGCTAAGGCCTCATACCTTTGTACATACCAAATATTATTTTATACTTTTGGTAGGCCCAAGACTTTATATTAATGCTTTCTATATTTTTGTAGATCTTGCATGCTCATAAACTCAAAAGCACTTGTGCTTTGTTTTTGGAAGTTATCTTTTTGAAAAGCAAGCTTTTTCTGATACATATAAATATGGGTGAGTGGTACAAGGGCCACACTCATCCCAGGGGAGATTCAACCCACTCTTGTGTCGAGACGATGACCTCTACTCTATTATCTATCTCGCTTTTTTAATTTAATTTTATTTATTAAGGTTTATGCTTTTAATTTATGCAAAAATATGTTATGCTCTAATTTTTATGTTGAGTGATTAGAATTCCTTCTCCAAGTGGTCATAAAGGTCCTAACAGTGGTATCAGAGCTTTGGGGACCACTTAAGGAGAAGGGTTTTTGAAGAAAAAATAAAAAATCAAGGTTTACGCAATTATTTGGTGCAAAGAAGGCCAAAGGTTTGATTTTTGGCAGGGAAAAAGAAAGGCCTGAAAAAGCTTGTAGTAAGGGTACAAGTGCTTGGAAAAAAAGAGGAGCTCACCAAAAATCCAAAGGGTAAAGAGAAGAAAGGCATAACAAACTTTGGGCAAAGGTTGGATGGTTTATGGAAATTTTATGGGCCATTGGATGAAGAATAAGATCATGAGCTAGAGATTAATGCTGCCTTTTTTAACAACCACCTTTGTTTAAACCAAAACCACCCTTCTTCATACAAAACCACTTTTCTCAATCTTCAACCCCTCAAAGATCAACTAGTATGGATGTAATCAGCAAGTCAAGAGCTTCATCTCCCTAATCTCAGAATTGCTAAGCCTATCACCCTAAGGATTTGCATAATCAAGGGATCATATTTTTCCTCCATTGTTTTCCTCTATAGCCTCACAGGTGCTGCGTGTTGGTGCCATCAGATTTCTTTTCCTCTTTGTCTAACTTCATTACCCAATAATCGGCCACCTTATTTCTTTCTCTCCCCTCCTTTTCGCGTCGCCGACCGTCATATATTTTCCTCCCTTTGTACACCAAATCAGGCTGTTGCCCATTTCTTTTTTTTCTTGTGCTCTGTTGAGCACTATATAAGGTTATGGCTAGTAATACAAAGATATATATCGTGCTAGAGTTTGTGACTGGAGTTCATCAAGGTAAACTCAAAGAAGATGAGGCAAGGAGGTATTTTCAACAACTTATCAATGTCGTAGACTTCTTACCCACAGGTGCAAAGTTTATCACAGAGACATAATGAAGTGGTGGACACATAAGTGTGGACAAAAATTGTACACATGAGGCTAAAGGCCAAGCATAAGTTGTATTGGGCCAAGGGGACAAGTGTAAGTGAGGGACATAGGCTCATGGGCCAAAGGCCAAGTAGGATGGACATTAATAAGTATGTGTGAAAAGGGGACCATGGTATAAAGGCCAATGTGAACTACCAATCACAATTAACTCATACTAATCCAAATTACAAGCTAACAAGTTTCCATGGCAATATTGCCCTTCTTCTTGCTTATGGATGGTGCTCCTACACCCATGTTATCACTCCATGCCTTGAGTGATCAATGCTAGTTCTTTGCAGTGGTATTGGAGATTCTCATTGATCCTATTTTTCTCAAAATTTACCATGGTTTGCTGTAGAATTTTTAGCCCCTTTTGTGCTTCAAGAAAACCCTAGTTTCATCTCCTTTCTTGCTCTAATCACTTCATCCTTGTTAACCATAAATTAGGCAACATTATGGGGAGATTATTAAGCATCTTAGGCATTTCATTTAGGGTTTGGAGAGGTAGCAACAAGGTGGCATGAATTCCAACAGCCTGAAGACAAAAATTGTGAGAAGGTGCTCAAGACAAGCTTCAATACATGTCCCAATGCCTTCCCAAGATTAGCAATGGAGTTCTCAACCATATTCTACCCTTTTGGAGCTCTATTTCTTGAGAAATGAGGGCCATGGTTTCTTCCAAGGTTTGCAAAGAGAGGTCCACATTTTTCATGAAGGCAAGGACATTTCTCTACCAACATTCAAGATTATGGCTTCTTGGTAACATTAAAACATTTGCTAAGCATTTCCTTACATTTCTTGGTTGATTTCTTGGATTTCTTAAATCTCCACTTGAGATTTGGGGATTTCTTCCAAGAAACCCTAATTTCTCCACAATTGGCCATTAATCCATGCCATTATCATTGCTTAATCATTATTAAAACCAATTATTGATGGTATTAAGAAAAGCTTCTCTTCAAATGGCCAATTAATCAACCATTGCTCTCAAGTTTAGAGAAATTCTGCTAAGAATGAATCAGTTGCATCCTCTTGAAGAGCCTTGTGGTTGATTGCAAGATTTTGGAAGCATTATTTGCCTTGATATTTTTTATTGGATGCTTCATATGCTCAGATTCATGTAAATGGTATGCCAAATGTGCAAAATCTTGGCAAACCCTATGCTATTAAGGGTTTTTGAAGATCATTAATGGTATGTGTAAGATCCCTGTCCCCACCGCGCAACGGATTCGGGGTGCTAGTAGCGGAAGTAGCACATCTTGCACGGGGCAGGGTCCCACACTCGGGGCCTCGCCCACGGATATCCGTACAGGTGACTAATTCCTCAATTCTTCCAAACCGAACTCGAAAAAACTTCTCTTGCCCGGAAAGCACGGGCGATTCCACCAGGATAACTTTTCCCTAACGTAGTCAAAAGCCTTAACTAACTGAGCTCATCTGGCTGAACCCATAAGTCCCATAGTCAGATCAGGGAAAAAGACTGTACTTGGATCATAGAGATCAACACTTTTTTCCTCATTGAGAGGCACAGCCGTAGGCGATCCATACTGCGATGTCCCAATCCTTGACAGTTATAGCATTTCACTTCCTTGTTCAAGGGTGGAACTTCTGAAGTTGAATTCCAGGGGATTGAGTTCCGGGAAAGGGACCTTTCTTCCATTCTGGAACTTTCCATACTTTGAGCTTCACCTTTTTGTCTCTTAGGCGGTGGAAGGTTGGAATCACCTTTTGGAGCTAGAAATCTTTTGAAAGATGATGGTGTTGACCTTGACATCAAAGGCCTTGGCGAAATCCTTTGCCATCCGCACTGCTTCGGCCATGGAAACTGGCTTGGCATTCTTCGCTAGGATATTCAAAGGTTCATTTAGCACCCGAATGAACCTGGCCATCAGCTGTTCTTCATCTAGCGGTGGCGAGTATCTGAAGAGGAGAGACATTCACATCCACATTCATACATCCATATCCTTATCCACATTCCATATCTACATTCATACATCCACATCTACATTCATACATCCACTTCCATACATACACATCCATATTCATACATCCATATCCACATCCACATCCATACATTCATTTTTACATTCTCATTCATATAACCACATACGCCTTCACATCTATTCTTTTACATCAGATCCATTCTCGCCCTATCACAACCCATATACATCTTATCCCATCAGATACACTTCTTACCTCATCCCATACACATCTTATCACATCCTAACTCATCTTATCACATCCTAACTCATCCCATATGCATGTTATCACATCCTATCACATCTCATCCACCTCTTATCACATCCTATCACATCTCATACACATCCTATCACATCTCATACGCATCTTATCACTTCTCATACACATCTTATCACATCCTATCACTTTTCATACGCATCTTATCACATCCTATCACATCTTATACACCTCTTATCACATCCTATCATATCTCATGCACATCCTAGCACATCTCATGCGCCTCTTATCACATCCTAGCACATCTCATACACCTCTTATCACATCCTAGCACATCTCATACGCATCTTATTAGGCATAAAGACAACTTTAGTAGGAATAACACTTTTATAATAATCCTTTTATGCATTTTACTATGCATAAATTCCAATTTAATGAGAATAATACTTTCGAAATAAAAATAAATCTTTTATACATCTTTCTATGCATAAATTTCTATCTTAATGAAATTAACACTTTTAGAATAAATCTTTTATGCATCTATCTATGCATAAAATCAAAATTGATAAGAATAACTCTTTTGAATTAAAAATAAAATTCTTTATGCATCTTTCTATGCATAAAATCAAAATTGATAAGAATAACTCTTTTGAATTAAAAATAAAACTCTTTATGCATCTTTCTATGCATAAAATCAAAATTGATGAGAATAACACTTTTGGGTTAAAATAATTTCTTTATGCATCTTTCCATGCATAAATCCAATTTAGTAGGAATTACACTTTTAGAATAAAAGAATTTCTCTTATGCATCTAATTTGTGCATAAAATCCAATTATGATGAAAATCTCACTTTTAATATAAAAAAATCTTTTATGCATATGTAAATGCATATAAATCATTTGTGATGAAAATCATTCTTTTAATATAAAAGAATTTCTTTTATGCATCTAATTTATGCATAAAATCCTTTATGATGAAAATCTCACTTTTAATATAAAAAAAATTCTTTTATGCATCTACTTATGCATAAAAATCAATTATGATGAAAATCACACTTTTATAAATAAATATTTCTAGTATACATTTTTCTATGTCTAGAATGAAAATAACCCTTTAAGAATACTCATACGATGGGGATTTGTAATAAAGTAGGAACTTTATTCAATAGGGTTAATAATGGGACAAGTCCATGTATAAAAGAGGGGACTTGGACCATGGTTGTAACTTTTGATGATCATTTTTAGAAATGGAAACTTATGTTTCTTGGAGCTCATGGCTTCTCTCTTGGCTTGTGGAAGGCTATTTCCATTCTCTTGGTGAGAGACTAAACACACTTAGGCATCATGTTTACATGGTGATTACTCATATTTTTCATGCATTACATCCCTTCATGTGAAGAAGTTTGTGATGGAATGTGCTTCTTGTCAAAAGAATAAGGATAGCCATCAACTCCCAAGTGGTTTACTTCATCCATTACCTATTCCGAATGGTAAATGGACTCACATTTCTATGGACTTCATCACGGGTCTACCAAAGACAAAGCATGGATGGGATCAAATATTTGTGGTGATTGATAGGCTTACAAAATCAGCCCATTTCATTGCTTCAAAGACCACTTATGGAGCATCTCATATTGCCAAGCAATTTTTGGAACATGTATTCAAGATACATGGCTTGCCACTCAACATAGTTTGTGATCGAGATACCAAGTTCATGGGGACTTTTTGGAGGTCATTATATGAGAGCTTGGGTACTCAAATCACTCCATCTACGGCCTATCACCCTCAAACGAATGGGCAAACGGAGTGCACAAACAAATGGCTTGAGGTGTACTTGAGGCACTATTGTCATGACATGCAAACATCTTGGGATGAGTGGCTTTATCTTGCTGAATTTTGCCATAATTCAAGCAAGAATTTGAGTATTGGCATGTCACCATTTGAGGCTCTCTATGGATATCAAGTACATGTGCCATCGATAGCCTTCCATGAAGACAAAGTGGTCAATCCATTGGCAAAAGAAGAGTTGGAAAGAATGAGACAACTTCTTCAACTTTGCAAGGACAATATGAAGAAGGCTCAAGATGTCATGAAGGCTAATGCGGATGTTCATAGAAGGAATGTGGAGTTTCAAGAGGGTGATTATGTGCTATTGAAGCTTCCCAAGAGTCGGCATAACACTCTCAAAGGTGTAACCAACTCAAAATTGGCTCATAGGTATTATGAACCATACTTGATTATCAAGAGGGTTGGTGATTTGGCCTACAAGTTGGATTTGCCTTCTTCGACAAGGATCCATAATGTGTTTCATGTATCTAACCTTAAGAGGTTTATGGGATCTTTGCCTCAAGAGATGAAAGAGCTTCCACCCATGAATGAAGAAGGTGAGATCATTTATGAGCCGGAGAGGGTTATTGGCAAGAGGACAAGAGAGTTGAGGAATCGGAATATTGATGAATACCTTGTCAAATGGAAGCAATTACCCATGGATGAGGCTACTTGGCAATCATTGGAGTATGTCCAACAACATGGCTTACTTGTGGATGACTTTCCGTGACCAAGTGGTATGGTTTACTTGAGCAAATTGGGTAATATGAGGAGAAGTATACATGCTGTAATTTCTGGACAGCTTTGGGAAGGTCTACTATTGGACCTATTTTTCTACTCCAACAAGCTTCATGGCGTATCCTAATGAAAGATTATGATGTGGGCTACATATGGCTGAGTGTACATATCATTTTCAGCCCAATATATGGAGTCTAAATGAAGGATTTTCAAGGGTCTTCATCGACTAGAAGGGCTGTCATAACAGTCCCACTCATACACTTTGGGCTTGAAGCTTTGTGGACTTGTATACATCCGGATTTTCATTGTATATGTGCTTTGGATGTACTTGAGAACTCTTAACCACTTCCCATTGATTACATTAGAGTCTCATACTTTGCGATTGTACATGTTATTGATTTTGAGGACAAAATCTTTGGGAAGGGATGGTTTGTAATAAAGTAGGAACTTTATTCAATAGGGTTAATAATGGGACAAGTCCATGTATAAAAGAGGGGACTTGGACCATGGTTGTAACTTTTGATGATCATTTTTAGAAATGGAAACTTATGTTTCTTGGAGCTCATGGCTTCTCTCTTGGCTTGTGGAAGGCTATTTCCATTCTCTTGGTGAGAGACTAAACACACTTAGGCATCATGTTTACATGGTGATTACTCATATTTTTCATGCATTACATCCCTTCATTCCGGGATTACTCTTTTTAACATAAAATTTAATTACTAGAAATCCTCTTTTTCTTAATTCATCAATTATGCATAACATAAAAATCAATTTCTCCATGATTACAATGAAATTCTTTTAATTAATCTAGGATGATAATTCCTAGAATATGGTAGGAAGTCCTCTTTTCATGCTTTGAATGAAATTATTTTATGTGTAATTTTTACAAAAATTTTGCCATAGCTCCGCTGCTATGACTGATAAATCTCAATTATTTTAAAGGATAAAGCTTAACATTAAGGGAATGATTAGAATGATCCCTAATTGGATCATTAACCCATAATGGATTGAATCATCAATATTCATGAAATACATAAACTAAAAGCATAGAAAAAAGCCATTAATTTGGCCTCAAGCATAGATTAATCTTGGATTAAAGAAAAGCTCTATGAAAAGCTTCATTTAGATTGAGAATAGGTCATGAGAATGACTGTTCTTTGAGTGAGAGAGAGAAAAACCATTAAAATTAAGCATGAATGAAAATGTATGTAATTCTTTACTACCATTCATCAATTAACTTCAATAGCATTCAAAAACCATTCCAATTAAGCTTCTCAAGCTTGAGAGGGGTTGAGAAGAGAGAAACATTGAGAATTTATAGAAAAGATCAAAATTCACCATTTACCTTACAAATTGCTTGATTCTTTCTCACGGTAGAGGCCCCCAATCAATCAATTGGTTTGGTGTGCTGATGGAGTCACCAATAGAGGTTGAAGAAAGAGGGAAGCTCCAATTTCTTCAATTTGGAGAGAATTTTAGAGAATAGTAAAAATTAGCATTATTTCAGTATAATTTTGGCATAGTATAATTCTCCTATTTTTTTCACAAAGACTCAAGTTCTATTTATAGGAGAGGGAGGCTCTAACCAAGACCAACTGATTTCTAGAATTTTCTAGATTTCAGTTTGGTTGAATTTGGACTAGATTTGGACCTAGTTTGGTTCCTTTTTTATTCGGTTTGAGGAGAGATAAAAATATCACATTATTTTTGAGTTTAAAACTCATTCAAGCATGTGAAGTATGCACCTCCTTGAAGGGACTCCCCTTCCTTACATATGTGTCAAAATGGAATGATTATACCTAAAATATCTCATTTTTTTTATTAATACTCATAGTTTTTAATGCACCTTCTGGAAATCTTTTTGAACTTCTGTTTCAGGGGAACTTATATTAATAGGATGAAAAATTTTTCTATCCAGAAATATTCAAAATCTAAATAATCTCTCTCTAGAATATTTTCTCTCTCTAGGCCAAACAGGTAGAAACAAGATCTTTGATATTTCTGAAGAGGGATTTGACTACAGGGGAAGATTTTGGACATCCTGAGAGGCTGGGGAGGAATCTTACATTCTACCCCACTTGAAAAACGCGAGATGTCCTCATCTTGCAAAACTAAAGGAGAATTCTTTTTCTTAAGATCCAACTGATTATAGGTTCCTTATATTTTGGTGAACCTAAATAGAATCCTGGGATAAAGATCCCCTATATAAAACTCATTATTAAATAACAATTCACTCAGATCATAACATTCAATTCCTTATCACAATAATGGTCCATTAGACCGAAATTTCTATCTGAACAGTCCTTCATGGAAATTTTTCATTTATGCAGATTTTAATTTGACCTCCTTTAACTTGATCCACTGGGTCAAGTGTTAACAGCAGCAATCTCCCAGCACAATCCACTAATCTCATAGTGATTTGTTGGAGTTATTAACGTCATTCCAGTTTGAACATCATCACAGGGACTCATCCCATTCATTCTCATTGTGGTTTTGCTCAGCTTATTACATTTCAACCAAATTTCAAGAATCATCATTTTTCAATCAGAATCTAAATCAACTCATCAGTTCACAACCAGAATTTAAAAATCAGATCAAGCACATTCGAATTCATCATCTGGATAGCATTAATGCTTATAATTTCAAGTCTTAGATTTACTCGTATATACTACCAGTAAAGAGCTGCAGTTATACCTTGGTATATACAGGTAGTCATGGTTCTTGGAACTATAAGGTAAATACCATCATGTCTAGGCCTCAAGCAAGTCAGGGATTTCATATAATTGCGGTACTTCCATCTTAAGACCCAATTACCAATTTACAAATTTCAGTTTGAATATCAATTTGTATGAATTTTATCACACAAAAACAACCTTTTAGTGCTTCTTGGACATATTTGGCTTCTTGGTTGATCCTCATTATCCAAATTGGCTCTGATACCAACTGTAAGATCCCTGTCCCCATCGCGCAATGGATTCGGGGTGCTAGCAATGGAAGTAGCACATCTTGCGCAGGGCAGGGTCCCACACTCGAGGCCTCGCCCACCACGGATATCCGGACAGGTGACTAATTCCTCGATTCTTCCAAACCGAACTCGGAAAAACTTGTCTTGCCCGGAAAGCACGGGCGATTCCACCAGGATAACTTTTCCCTAACGTAGTCAAAAGCCTTAACTAATTGAACTCATCTGACCGAACCCATAAGTCCCATAGTCAGATCAGGGAAGAAGACTGTACTTGGATCATAGAGATCAATGCTTTTTTCCTCATTGAGAGGCACAGCCGTTGATTCTTTTCCATAGAACAATTTTTATCCGGGATTTACTTCATCTATCGAACTAAACAGAAATTGAGTTTCGATTTACAGATCCATCAGTCCAGCCTAACCCCATCCAGTCCCATGGGTTAGCCAACTGCCCAACCACTGTAGTGATGGGATCCAATTAGGAATTTGGTTAGGTTTTATCCCGGGTACCAGGGAAAAGAGTTCCCAGGCCCCCTAGTCCGATTTTCGAGCAAATTTAACTCCAGTCACACCACTTACACACCCAATATGAAATTGCCTTTTTCCTAGATTCAAATGTATTTAATTCAGTCATTTAATGAAATCATAGTGTTACTGAGCATAAACTTCCAAGTATTCGGTTGAATCTTAATCTCCAATCATTCCTTCATCGGAGTATCTATGGCATCATTGGCAACCAGAACGCTTACCACCTGTTCACTCAGGGGCCTTTTCTATAGTTCCTAGCTCATAGTACCCGACAGATAATCACTTATAAAAATCAAGATGGAATCCTCGAGCAAGATCAACCAACAGATCCATATAAGAGAGCTATGGACTTATCAGTTGAGGACCAGCAAGGTCAATCAACTAGATCCATACTCGGTTTCAGAAAACAACTCTTACTCCTTGTTCCAATATCTTCCACGACGCACGTGTGGGTATCTTCGGCGACCCAGAGCCCGAGCACCGTATGGTCAGCACCCTCTAGGATCCTTTGTAGGTCACCTAGCGCTTCACTCTCATAGGCCGCTTCCTTGGTCCCTCATCCACCGTACCGGGGAAGCTCACCATTTAAATTGAACCGAGGCTGGTCAAGACCTCGGCCGACCTTGCTACGCGAGACATCCTCCATTGACTCTCTGTCATAAAACAGTCATTTACAAACAGGTCACAAATACAGTTTCTATAATGAACTCATGTCTTTCCAGATTGTTCCACATCAATCCATATTACTTAACCCAATTCCAAATCATATGTGTATCCAATTTTGACCAGATACATCATTTTCCATCCCATCACATCAGATTCATTCACTTCACATAACATCCATTCCTATCTTTCTTAATTTACATTACGTCTCATCACATCCATTTCTCATTACATCTCATTTGTTCACATCTTATATTATTCATTCACATTCTGATTCACATGACATCTCATCTCATCCATTCGCTCATATCGACTTCATATCCATTCACATACATTTTTGCATTCCTTATTCCACATACACATCCACATTCGTACATCCACATTCACATCTACATTCACATCTACATCCATACATCCATTTTCACATCCACATTCATACATCCACATCCACATCCACATTCATACATCCACATTCACATCTACATCCATATATCCATTTTCATATCCACATTCATACATCCGCATCGATACATCCATTTTCACATCCATATTCATACATCCACATCCACATTCACATCTATACATCCACATCTCCATCTACATCCATACATCCATTTTCACATCTATATCCACATTCATACATCCACATTCACATCTACATCCATACATCCACATCCATATCCACATCCATACATCTATATCATACATTCACATCCGCGTTCACATTCATACATCCACATCCATGCATCCACATTCACATCCACATTCATACATCCACATTCACATCTACATCCATACATCCATTTTCACATCCACATCGATACATCCATTTTCACATTAATATTCATACATCCACATCCACATCCACATCCACATCTACATCCATACATCCATTTTCACATCTATATCCACATTCATACATCCACATTCACATCTACATCCATACATCCACATCCATATCCACATCCATACATCTATATCATACATTCACATCCGCGTTCACATTCATACATCCACATCCATGCATCCACATTCATACATCCACATTCATACATCCACATTCACATCCACATTCATACATCCATATCCACATCCATATCCTTATCCACATTCCATATCTACATTCGTACATGCACATCTACATTCATACATCCACTTCCATACATAAACATTCATATTCATACATCCATATCCACATCCACATCCATACATCCATTTTTACATTCTCATTCATATAACCACATACGCCTTCACATCTATTCTTTTACATCATATCCATTCTCGCCCTATCACAACCCATATACATCTTATCCCATCAGATACACTTCTTACCTCATCCCATACACATCTTATCACATCCTAACTCATCTTCTTATCACATCCTAACTCATCTTATCACATCCTAACTCATCCCATATGCATCTTATCACATCCTATCACATCTCATACACCTCTTATCACATCCTATCACTTTTTATACACATCCTATCACATCTCATATGCATCTTATCACATCCTATCACTTCTCATACACATCTTACCACATCCTATCACTTTCTATACGCATTTTATCACATCCTATCACATCTCATACACCTCTTATCACCTCTTATCACATCTCATACACATCTTATCATATCCTAGCACATCTCATGCTCCTCTTATCACATCCTAGCACATCTCATACACCTCTTATCACATCCTAGCACATCTCATACGCATCTTATTAGGCATAAAGACAACTTTAGTAGGAATAATACTTTTATAATAATCCTTTTATGATAAGAATAACTCTTTTGAATTAAAAATAAAATTCTTTATGCATTATTCTATGCATAAAATCAAAATTGATAAGAATAACTCTTTTGAATTAAAAATTAAATTCTTTATGCATCTTTCTATGCATAAAATCAAAATTGATGAGAATAACACTTTTGGGTTAAAATAATTTCTTTATGCATCTTTCCATGCATAAATCCAATTTAGTAGGAATTACACTTTTAAAATAAAAGAATTTCTCTTATGCATCTAATTTGTGCATAAAATCCATTTATGATGAAAATCTCACTTTAAATATAAAAAAATCTTTTATGCATATGTTTATGCATACAAATCATTTGTGATGAAAATCATTCTTTTAATATAAAAGAATTTCTTTTATGCATCTAATTTACGCATAAAATCCTTTATGATGAAAATCTCACTTTTAATATAAAAAAAATTCTTTTATGCATCTACTTATGCATAAAAATCAATAATGATGAAAATCACACTTTTATAAATAAATATTTCTAGTATACATTTTTCTATATCTAGAATGAAAATAACCCTTTAAGAATACTCATACGATGGGGATTACTCTTTTTAACATAAAATTTAATTACTAGAAATCCCTCTTTTTCTTAATTCATTAGTTATGCATAACATAAAAATCAATTTCTCCATGATTACAATGAAATTATTTCAATTAATCTAGGATGATAATTCCTAGAATATGGTAGGAAGTCCTCTTTTCATGCTTTGAATGAAATTATTTCATGTGTAATTTTTACAAAAATTTTGCCATAGCTCCGCTGCTATGACTGATAAAACTCAATTATTTTAAAGGATAAAGCTTAACACAAAGGGAATGCTTAGAATGATCCCTAATTGGATCATTTACCCATAATGGATTGAATCATCAATATTCATGAAATACATAAACTAAAAGCATAGAAAAAAGCCATTAATTTGGCCTCAAGCATAGATTAATCTTGGATTAAAGAAAAGCTTTATGAAAAGCTTCATTTGGATTGAGAATAGGTCATGAGAATGACCGTTCTTTGAGTGAGAGAGAGAAATTACATAAAAACCATTAAAATTAAGCATGAATGAAAATTTATGTAATTCTTTACTACCATTCATCAATTAACTTCAATTGCATTCAAAAACCATTCCAATTAAGCTTCTCGAGCTTGAGAGGGGTTGAGAAGAGAGAAACATTGAGAATTTATAGAAAAGATCAAAATTCACCATTTACCTTACAAATTGCTTGATTCTTTGTTCACGGTAGAGGCCCCCAACCAATCAATTGGTTTGGTGTGCTGATGGAGTCACCAATAGAGATTGAAGAAAGAGGGAAGCTCCAATTTCTTCAATTTGGAGAGAATTTTAGAGAATAGTAAAAATTAGCATTATTTCAGCATAATTTTGGCATAGTATAATTCTCCTAATTTTTTTACAAAGACTCAAGTTCTATTTATAGGAGAGGGAGGCTCTAACCAAGACCAACTGATTTCTAGAATTTTCTAGATTTCAGTTTGGTTGAATTTAGACTAGATTTGGACCTAGTTTGGTTCCTTTTTTATTCGGTTTTGATTCGGTTTGATCCAAGAGAGAGGAGAGATAAAAATATCACATTATTTTTGAGTTTAAAACTCATTCAAGCATGTGAAGTATGCACCTCCTTGAAGGGACTCCCCTTCCTTACATATGTGTCAAAATGGAATGATTATATCCAAAATATCTCATTTTTTTAGTAATACTCATAGTTTTTTACTATGTACATAGTCAACTCTTCATCTTATGTGAGCATTTACTCATTTTTGGGTATTTTCTTTTACAAATTGGATTTATCTCCTCCCCACACATGGATTGATCTTATTGGCCCATAGGAACCTTAATCTAAAATTGTGAAAAAATCTTGACCCCTCAGGATAATGCCTCTTTTATACTTGATTTCTAATGCACCGTCTGGAAATCTTTTTGAACTTCTGTTACAAGGGAACTTATATTAATAGGATGACAAATTTTTCTATCCAAAAATATTCAAAATCTAAATAATCTCTCTCTAGAATATTTTCTCTCTCTAGGCCAAAACAGGTAGAAACAAGATCTTTGATATTTCTGAAGAGGGATTTGACTACAGAGGAAGATTTTGGACATCCTAAGAGGCTGGGGAGGAATCTTACATTCTACCCACTTGAAAAACGCGAGATGTCCTCATCTCGTAAAACTAAAGGAGAATTCTTTTTCTTAAGATCACACTGATTATAGGTTCCTTATATTTTGGTGAACCCAAATAGAATCCTGGGATAAAGATCACCTATATAAAACTCATTATTAAATAACAATTCACTCATATCATAACATTCAATTCCTTATCACAATAATGGTCCATTAGACCGAAATTTCTATCTGAACAGTCCTTCATGGAAATTTTTCATTTATGCAGATTTTAATTTGACCTCCTTTAACTTGATCCAATGGGTCAAGTGTTAACAGCAGCAATCTGCCAGCACAATCCACTAATCTCATAGTGATTTGCTGGAGTTATTAACGTCATTCCAGTTTGAACATCATCACAGGGACTCGTCCCATTCATCCTCATTGTGGTTTTGCTCAGCTTATTACATTTCAACCAAATTTCAAGAATCATCATTTTTCAATCAGAATCAAAATCAACTCATCAGTTTAAAACCAGAATTTAAAAATCATATCAACCACATTCGAATTCAGACTATTCTTTTATATCACATCCATTCTCGCCCTATCACAACCCATATACATCTTATCCCATCAGATACACTTCTTACCTCATCCCATACACATCTTATCACATCCTAACTCATCTTATCACATCCTAACTCATCCCATATGCACGTTATCACATCCTATCACATCTCATACACCTCTTATCACATCCTATCACATCTCATACACATCCTATCACATCTCATACGCATCTTATCACATCCTATCACTTCTCATACACATCTTACCACATCCTATCACTTTCCATATGCATCTTATCACATCCTATCACATCTCATGCGCATCTTATCACATCCTAGCACATCTCATGCTCCTCTTATCACATCCTAGCACATCTCATACACCTCTTATCACATCCTAGCACATCTCATACGCATCTTATTAGGCATAAAGACAACTTTAGTAGGAATAACACTTTTATAATAATCCTTTTATGCATTTTACTATGCATCAATTCCAATTTAATGAGAATAATACTTTCAAAATAAAAATAAATCTTTTATACATCTTTCTATGCATAAATTTCTATCTTAATGTAATTAACACTTTTAGAATAAATCTTTTATGCATCTATCTATGCATAAAATCAAAATTGATAAGAATAACTCTTTTGAATTAAAAATAAAATTCTTTATGCATCTTTCTATGCATAAAATCAAAATTGATAAGAATAACTCTTTTGAATTAAAAATAAAATTATTTATGCATCTTTCTATGCATAAAATCAAAATTGATGAGAATAACACTTTTGGGTTAAAATAATTTCTTTATGCATCTTTCCATGCATAAATCCAATTTATTAGGAATTACACTTTTAGAATAAAAGAATTTCTCTTATGCATCTAATTTGTGCATAAAATCCAATCATGATGAAAATCTCACTTTTAATATAAAAAAATCTTTTATGCATATGTTTATGCATACAAATCATTTGTGATGAGAATCATTCTTTTAATATAAAAGAATTTCTTTTATGCATCTAATTTATGCATAAAATCCTTTATGATGAAAATCTCACTTTTAATATATAAAAAAATTCTTTTATGCATCTACTTATGCATAAAAATTAATTATGATTAAAATTATACTTTTATAAATAAATATTTCTAGTATACATTTTTCTATGTCTAGAATGAAAATAACCCTTTAAGAATACTCATACGATGGGGATTACTCTTTTTAACATAAAATTTAATTACTAGAAATCCTCTTTTTCTTAATTCATCAATTATGCATAACATAAAAAGCAATTTCTCCATGATTACAATGAAATTCTTTCAATTAATCTACGATGATAATTCCTAGAATATGGTAGGAAGTCTTCTTTTCATGCTTTGAATGAAATTATTTTATGTGTAATTTTTATAAAATTTTTGCCATAGCTCTGCTGCTATGACTGATAAATCTCAATTATTTGAAAGGATAAAGCTTAACATTAAGGGAATGATTAGAATGATCCCTAATTGGATCATTAACCCATAATGGATTGAATCATCAATATTCATGAAATACATAAACTAAAAGCATAGAAAAAAGCCATTAATTTGGCCTCAAGCATAGATTAATCTTGGATTAAAGAAAAGCTTTATGAAAAGCTTCATTTGGATTGAGAATAGGTCATGAGAATGACCGTTCTTTGAGTGAGAGAGAGAAATTACATAAAAACCATTAAAATTAAGCATGAATGGAAATTTATGTAATTCTTTACTACCATTCATCAATTAACTTCAATTGCATTCAAAAACCATTCCAATTAAGCTTCTCAAGCTTGAGAGGGGTTGAGAAGAGAGAAACATTGAGAATTTATAGAAAAGATCAAAATTCACCATTTACCTTACAAATTGCTTGATTCTTTGTTCACGGTAGAGGCCCCCAACCAATCAATTGGTTTGGTGTGCTGATGGAGTCACCAATAGAGATTGAAGAAAGAGGGAAGCTCCAATTTCTTCAATTTGGAGAGAATTTTAGAGAATAGTAAAAATTAGTATTATTTCAGCATAATTTTGGCATAGTATAATTCTCCTATTTTTTTTTACAAAGACTCAAGTTCTATTTATAGGAGAGAGAGGCTCTAACCAAGACCAACTGATTTCTAGAATTTTCTAGATTTCAGTTTGGTTGAATTTGGACTAGATTTGGACCTAGTTTGGTTCCTTTTTTATTCGATTTTGATTCGGTTTGATCCAAGAGAGAGGAGAGATAAAAATATCACATTATTTTTGAGTTTAAAACTCATTCAAGCATGTGAAGTATGCACCTCCTTGAAGGGACTCCCCTTCCTTACATATGTGTCAAAATGGAATGATTATACCCAAAATATCTCATTTTTTTTAGTAATACTCATAGTTTTTGACTATGTACATAGTCAACTCTTCATCTTATGTGAGCATTTACTCATTTTTGGGTATTTTCTTTTACAAATTGGATTTATCTCCTCTCCACACATGGATTGATCTTATTGGCCCATAGGAACCTTAATTTAAAATTTTGAAAAAATCTTGACCCTCAGGATAATGCCTCTTTTATACTTGATTTCTAATGCACCGTCTGGAAATCTTTTTGAACTTCTATTACAAGGGAACTTATATTAATAGGATGAGTAATTTTTCTATCCAAAAATATTCAAAATCTAAATAATCTCTCTCTAGAATATTTTCTCTCTCTAGGCCAAAACAGGTAGAAACAAGATCTTTGATAGTTCTGAAGAGGGATGATTTTGGATATCCTGAGAGGCTGGGGAGGAATCTTACATTCTACCCCACTTGAAAAACGCGAGATGTCCTCATCTCGCAAAACTAAAGAAGAATTCTTTTTCTTAAGATCCAACTGATTATGGGTTCCTTATATTTTGGTGAACCCAAATAGAATCCTGGGATAAAGATTCCCTATATAAAACTCATTATTAAATAACAATTCACTCAGATCATAACATTCAATTCCTTATCACAATAATGGTCCATTAGACCGAAATTTCTATCTGAACAGTCCTTCATGGAAATTTTTCATTTATGCAGATTTTAATTTGACCTCCTTTAACTTGATCCACTGGGTCAAGTGTTAACAGCAGCAATCTGCCAGCACAATCCACTAATCTCATAGTGATTTGCTGGAGTTATTAACATCATTCCAGTTATGAACAGCATCACCGGGACTCGTCCCATTCATCCTCATTGTGGTTTTGCTCAGCTTATTACATTTCAACCAAATTTCAAGAATCATCATTTTTCAATCAGAATCCAAATCAACTCATCAGTTCACAACCAGAATTTAAAAATCATATCAACCACATTCGAATTCATCATCTGGATAGCATTAATGCTTATAATTTCAAATCTTAGATTTACTCGTGTATACTGCCAGTAAAGAGCTGTAGTTATACCCTCGGTATATACGGGTAGTCATGGTTCTTGGAACTATAAGATAAATACCATCATGTCTAGGCCTCAAGCAAGTCAAGGATTCCATATAATTGGGGTACTTCCATCTGAAGACCCAATCACCAATTTACAAATTTCAGTTTGAATATCAATTTGTATGAATTTTATCACACAATTACAACCTTTTAGTGCTTCTTGATAAATTTTTGACATATTTGGCTTCTCGGTTGATCCTCATTAGCCAAATTGGCTCTGATACCAACTATAAGATCCCTGTCACCACCGCGCAACAGATTCGGGGTGCTAGTAGTGGAAGTAGCACATCTTGCACGGGGCAGGGTCCCACACTCGGGGCCTCGCCCACGGATATCCAGACAGGTGACTAATTCCTCGATTCTTCTAAACCGAACTTGGAAAAACTTCTCTTGCCCGGAAAGCACGGGCGATTCCACTAGGATAACTTTTCCCTAACGTAGTCACAAGCCTTAACTAATTGAGCTCATCTGACCAAACCCATAAGTCCCATAGTCAGATCAGGGAAAAAGACTGTACTTGGATCATAGAGATCAACGCTTTTTTCCTCATTGAGAGGCATCGCCGTTGATTCTTTTCCATAGAACAATTTTTATCTGGGATTTACTTCATCTATCGAACTAAACAGAAATTGAGTCTCGATTTACAGATCCATCAGTCCAGCCTAACCCCATCCCGTCCCATGGGTTAGCCAACCGCCCAACCACTGTAGTGATGGGATCCAATTAGGAATTTGGTTAGGTTTTGTCCCGGGTACCGGGGAAAAGAGTTCCCATGCCCCCTAGCTGGATTTTCAAGCAAATTTAACTCCAGTCACACCACTTATACACCCAATATGAAATTGCCTTTTTCCTAGATTCAAATGTATTTAATTCAGTCATTTAATGAAATCATAGTGTTACTAATCATAAACTTCCAAGTATTCGGTTGAATCTTAATTTCCAAATCATTCCTTCATCGGAGTATCTATGGCATCATTGGCAACCAGAACGCTCACCACCTGTTCACTCAGGGGCCTTTTCTATAGTTCCTAGCTCATAATATCCGGCAGATAATCACTTATAAAAATCAAGATGGAATCCTAAAGCAAGATCAACCAACAGATCCATATAAGAGAGCTATGGACTCATCAGTTGAGGACCAGCAAGGTCAATCAACTAGATCCATACTCGGTTTCAGAAAACAACTCTTACTCCTTGTTCCAATATCTTCCACGACGCACGTGTGGGTATCTTCGGCGACCCAGAGCCCGAGCACCGTATGGTCAACACCCTCTAGGATCCTTCGCATGTCACCTAGCGCTTCACTCATAGGCCGCTTCCTTGGTCCCTCATCCATCGTACCGGAAGCTCACCATTTAAATCGAACCGAGGCTGGTCAAGACCTCGGCCGACCTTGCTATGTGAGACGTCCTCCATTGACTCTCCGTCACCATCAGCAGTTTGCAACTTTATCAGTTAGGTCTCCACGACCTTAATCACAAGACGGTCAAAATGCTTCCCCAGCATTCTTGACATAAAACAATCATTTACAAACAGGTCACAAATACAGTTTCTATAATGAACTCACGTCTTTCCAGATTGTTCCACATCAATCCATATTACTTAACCCAATTCCAAATCATATGTGTATCCATTCTTGACTAGATACATCATTTTCCATCCCATCACATCAGATTCATTCACTTCACATAACATCCATTCCTATCTTTCTTAATTTACATTACGTCTCATCACATCCATTTCTCATTACATCTCATTTGTTCACATCTTATATTATTTATTCACATTCTGATTCACATGACATCTCATCTCATCCATTCGCTCATATCGACTTCATATCCATTCACATACATTTTTGCATTCATTATTCCACATACACATCCACATTCGTACATCCACATTCACATCTACATTCACATCTACATCCATACATCCATTTTCACATCCACATCCACATCCACATCCACATCCACATTCACATCTACATCCATATATCCATTTTCACATCCACATTCATACATCCATTTTCACATCCATATTCATACATCCACATCCACATTCACATCCATACATCCACATCCATACATCCACATCCACATCTACATCCATACATCCATTTTCACATCTATATCCACATTCATACATCCACATTCACATCTACATCCATACCTCCACATCCATATCCACATCCATACATCTATATCATACATTCATATCCGCGTTCACATTCATACATCCACATCCATGCATCCATATTCATACATCCACATTCACATCTACATCCATACATCAATTTTCACATCCACATTTATACATCCACATCGATACATTCATTTTCACATCCATATTCATACATCCACATCCACATCCACATCTACATCCATACATCCATTTTCACATCTATATCCACATTCATACATCCACATTCACATCCACATCCATACATCCACATCCATACGTCTATATCATACATTCACATCCGCGTTCACATTCATACATCCACATTCACATCCACATTCATACATCCATATCCACATCCATATCCTTATCCACATTCCATATCTACATTCATACATCCACATCTACATTCATACATCCACTTCCATACATACACATCCATATTCATACATCCATATCCACATCCACATCCATACATCCATTTTTACATTCTCATTCATATAACCACATACGCCTTCACATCTATTCTTTCACATCACATCCATTCTCGCCCTATCATAACCCATATACATCTTATCCCATCAGATACACTTCTTACCTCATCCCATACACATCTTATCACATCCTAACTCATCTTATCACATCCTAACTCATCCATATGCATGTTATCACATCCTATCACATCTCATACACCTCTTATCACATCCTATCACATCCTATCACATCCTATCACATCTCATACGCATCTTATCACATCCTATCACTTTCCATACGCATCTTAGCACATCCTATCACATCTCATACACCTCTTATCACATCCTATCACATCTCATGCACATATTATCACATCCTAGCACATCTCATGCTCCTCTTATCACATCCTAGCACATCTCATACACCTCTTATCACATCCTAGCACATCTTATACGCATCTTATTAGGCATAAAGATAACTTTAGTAGGAATAACACTTTTATAATAATCCTTTTATGCATTTTACTATGCATAAATTCCAATTTAATGAGAATAATACTTTCGAAATAAAAATAAATCTTTTATACATCTTTCTATGCATAAATTTCTATCTTAATGAAATTAACACTTTTAGAATAAATCTTTTATGCATCTATCTATGCATAAAATCAAAATTGATAAGAATAACTCTTTTGAATTAAAAATAAAATTCTTTATGCATCTTTCTATGCATAAAATCAAAATTGATAAGAATAACTCTTTTGAATTAAAAATAAAATTCTTTATGCATCTTTCTATGCATAAAATCAAAATTGATGAGAATAACACTTCTGGATTAAAATAATTTCTTTATGCATCTTTCCATGCATAAATCCAATTTAGTAGGAATTACACTTTTAGAATAAAAGAATTTCTCTTATGCATCTAATTTGTGCATAAAATCCAATTATGATGAAAATCTCACTTTTAATATAAAAAAATCTTTTATGCATACAAATCATTTGTGATGAGAATCATTCTTTTAATATAAAAGAATTTCTTTTATGCATCTAATTTATGCATAAAATCCTTTATGATGAAAATCTCACTTTTAATATATAAAGAAATTCTTTTATGCATCTACTTATGCAGAAAAATCAATTATGATGAAAATCATACTTTTATAAATAAATATTTCTAGTATACATTTTTCTATGTCTAGAATGAAAATAACCCTTTAAGAATACTCATACGATGGGGATTACTCTTTTTAACATAAAATTTAATTACTAGAAATCCTCTTTTTCTTAATTCATCAATTATGCATAACATAAAAATCAATTTCTCCATGATTACAATAAAATTCTTTCAATTAATCTAGGATGATAATTCCTAGAATATGGTAGGAAGTCTTCTTTTCATGCTTTGAATGAAATTATTTTATGTGTAATTTTTACTGAATTTTTGCCATAGCTCCGCTGCTATGACTGATAAATCTCAATTATTTGAAAGGATAAAGCTTAACATTAAGGGAATGATTAGAATGATCCCTAATTGGATCATTAACCCATATTGGATTGAATCATCAATATTCATGAAATACATAAACTAAAAGCATAGAAAAAAGCCATTAATTTGGCCTCAAGCATAGATTAATCTTGGATTAAAGAAAAGCTTTATGAAAAGCTTCATTTGGATTGAGAATAGGTCATGAGAATGACCGTTCTTTGAGTGAGAGAGAGAAATTACATAAAAACCATTAAAATTAAGCATGAATGAAAATTTATGTAATTCTTTACTACCATTCATCAATTAACTTCAATTGCATTCAAAAACCATTCCAATTAAGCTTCTCAAGCTTGAGAGGGGTTGAGAAGAGAGAAACATTGAGAATTTATAGAAAAGATCAAAGTTCACCATTAACCTTAAAAATTGCTTGATTCTTTGTTCACGGTAGAGGCCCCCAACCAATCAATTGGTTTGGTGTGCTGATGGAGTCACCAATAGAGATTGAAGAAAGAGGGAAGCTCCAATTTCTTCAATTTGGAGAGAATTTTAGAGAATAGTAAAAATTAGCATTATTTCAGCATAATTTTGGCATAGTATAATTCTCCTATTTTTTTTTACAAAGACTCAAGTTATATTTATAGGAGAGGGAGGCTCTAACCAAGACCAATTGATTTCTAGAATTTTCTAGATTTCAGTTTGGTTGAATTTGGACTAGATTTGGACCTAGTTTGGTTCCTTTTTGATTCGGTTTTGATTTGGTTTGATCCAAGAGAGAGGAGAGATAAAAATATCACATTATTTTTGAGTTTAAAACTCATTCAAGCATGTGAAGTATGCACCTCCTTGAAGGGACTCCCCTTCCTTACATATGTGTCAAAATGGAATGATTATACCCAAAATATCTCATTTTTTTAGTAATACTCATAGTTTTTGACTATGTACATAGTCAACTCTTCATCTTATGTGAGCATTTACTCATTTTTGGGTATTTTCTTTTACAAATTGGATTTATCTCCTCCCCACACATGGATTGATCTTATTGGCCCATAGGAACCTTAATTTAAAATTTTAAAAAAATCTTGACCCTCAGGATAATGCCTCTTTTATACTTGATTTCTAATGCACCTTTTGGAAATCTTTTTGAACTTCTCTTATAAGGGAACTTATATTAATAGGATGAGAAATTTTTCTATCCAAAAATATTCAAAATCTAAATAATCTCTCTCTAGGTCAAAACAGGTAGAAACAAGATCTTTGATAGTTTTGAAGAGGGATGATTTTGGATATCCTGAGAGGCTGGGGAGGAATCTTATATTCTACCCCACTTGAAAAACGCGAGATGTCCTCATCTCGCAAAACTAAAGGAGAATTCTTTTTCTTAAGATCCAACTGGTTATGGGTTTCTTATATTTTGGTGAACCCAAATAGAATCCTGGGATAAAGATTCCCTATATAAAACTCATTAATAAATAACAATTCACTCAGATCATAACATTCAATTCCTTATCACAATAATGGTCCATTAGACCGAAATTTTTATCTGAACAGTCTTTCATGGAAATTAGCAACAATCTGCCAGCAACAATCTGACCTCCTTAGCTGCCAGCAGAATCCACTAATCTCATAGTGATTTACTGGAGTTATTAACGTCATTCCAGTTATGAACAGCATCACAGGGACTCGTCCCATTCATTCATCCTCATTGTGGTTTTGCTCAGCTTATTACATTTCAACCAAATTTTCAAGAATCATCATTTTTCAATCAGAATCCAAATCAACTCATCAGTTCACAACCAGAATTTAAAAATCATATCAACCACATTCAAATTCATCATCTAGATAGCATTAATGCTTATAATTTCAAGTCTTAGATTTACTCGTATATACTGCCAGTAAAGAGCTGCAGTTATACCATCGGTATATATGGGTAGTCATGGTTCTTGAAACTATAAGATAAATACCATCATGTCTAGGCCTCAAGCAAGTTAGGGATTCCATATAATTGGGGTACTTCCATCTGAAGACCCAATTACCAATTTACAAATTTCAGTTTGAATATCAATTTGTATGAATTTTATCACACAATTACAAACTTTTAGTGCTTCTTGATAAATTTTTGACATATTTGGCTTCTCGGTTGATCCTCATTAGCCAAATTGGCTCTGATACCAACTGTAAGATCCCTGTCCCCACCGCGCAACGGATTTGGGGTGCTAGTAGTGGAAGTAACACATCTTGCACGGGGCAGGGTCCCACACTCGGGGCCTCGCCCCACGGATATCCGGACAGGTGACTAATTTCTCGATTCTTCCAAACCGAACTCGAAAAAACTTCTCTTGCCCGAAAAGCACGGGCGATTCCACCAGGATAACTTTTCCCTAACGTAGTCAAAAGCCTTAACTAATTGAGCTCATCTGACCGAACCCATAAGTCCCATAGTGAGATCAGGGAAAAAGACGGTACTTGGATCATAGAGATCAATGCTTTTTTCCTCATTGAGAGGCACAGCCGTTGATTCTTTTCCATATAAAAATTTCTATCCGAGATTTACTTCATCTATCGAACTAAACAGAAATTGAGTCTCGATTTACAGATCCATCAGTCCAGCCTAACCTCCATAAATTCCAATTTAATGAGAATAATACTTTTGAAATAAAAATAAATCTTTTATACATCTTTCCATGCATAAATTTCCATCTTAATGAAATTAACACTTTTAGAATAAATCTTTTATGCATCTATCTATGCATAAAATCAAAATTGATAAGAATAACTCTTTTGAATTAAAAATAAAATTCTTTATGCATCTTTCTATGCATAAAATCAAAATTGATAAGAATAACTCTTTTGAATTAAAAATAAAATTCTTTATGCATCTTTCTATGCATAAAATCAAAATTGATGAGAATAACACTTTTGGGTTAAAATAATTTCTTTATGCATCTTTCCATGCATAAATCCAATTTAGTAGGAATTACACTTTTAGAATAAAAGAATTTCTCTTATGCATCTAATTTGTGCATAAAATCCAATTATGATGAAAATCTCATTTATAATGTAAAAAAATCTTTTATGCATATGTTTATGCATACAAATCATTTGTGATGCAAATCATTCTTTTAATATAAAAGAATTTCTTTTATGTATCTAATTTATACATAAAATCCTTTATGATGAAAATCTCACTTTTAATATATAAAAAATTTCTTTTATGCATCTACTTATGCATAAAAATCAATTATGATGAAAATCACTTTTTTATAAATAAATATTTCTAGTATACATTTTTCTATGTCTAGAATGAAAATAACCCTTTAAGAATACTCATACAATGGGGATTACTCTTTTTAACATAAAATTTAATTACTAGAAATCCTCTTTTTCTTAATTCATCAATTATGCATAACATAAAAATCAATTTCTCCATGATTACAATGAAATTCTTTCAACTAATCTAGGATGATAATTCCTAGAATATGGTAGGAAGTCTTCTTTTCATGCTTTGAATGAAATTATTTTATGTGTAATTTTTACTGAATTTTTGCCATAGCTCCGCTGCTATGACTGATAAATCTCAATTATTTGAAAGGATAAAGCTTAACATTAAGGGAATGATTAGAATGATCCCTAATTGGATCATTAACCCATATTGGATTGAATCATCAATATTCATGAAATACATAAACTAAAAGCATAGAAAAAAGCCATTAATTTGGCCTCAAGCATAGATTAATCTTGGATTAAAGAAAAGCTTTATGAAAAGCTTCATTTGGATTGAGAATAGGTCATGAGAATGACCGTTCTTTGAGTGAGAGAGAGAAATTACATAAAAACCATTAAAATTAAGCATAAATAAAAATTTATGTAATTCTTTACTACCATTCATCAATTAACTTCAATAGCATTCAAAAACCATTCCAATTAAGCTTCTCAAGCTTGAGAGGGGTTGAGAAGAGAGAAACATTGAGAATGTATAGAAAAGATCAAAATTCACCATTTACCTTCCAAATTGCTTGATTCTTTGTTCACGGTAGAGGCCCCCAACCAATCAATTGGTTTGATGTGCTGATGGAGTCACCAATAGAGATTGAAGAAAGAGGGAAGCTCTAATTTCTTCAATTTGGAGAGAATTTTAGAGAATAGTAAAAATTAGCATTATTTCAGCATAATTTTGGCATAGTATAATTCTCCTATTTTTTTTGCAAAGACTCAAGTTCTATTTATAGGAGAGGGAGGCTCTAACCAATACCAACTGATATCTAGAATTTTCTAGATTTTAGAGAATAGTAAAAATTAGCATTATTTCAGCATAATTTTGGCATAGTATAATTCTCCTATTTTTTTTTGCAAAGACTCAAGTTCTATTTATAGGAGAGGGAGGCTCTAACCAATACCAACTGATATCTAGAATTTTCTAGATTTTAGTTTGGTTGAATTTGGACTAGATTTGGACCTAGGTTGGTTCCTTTTTGATTCGGTTTGATCCAAGAGAAAGGAGGAGAGATAAAAATATCACATTATTTTTGAGTTTAAAACTCATTCAAGCATGTGAAGTATGCACCTCCTTGAAGGGACTCCCCTTCCTTACATATGTGTCAAGATGGAATGATTATACCCAAAATATCTCATTTTTTTAGTAGTACTCATAGTTTTTTACTATGTATATAGTCAACTCTTCATCTTATGTGAGCATTTACTCATTTTTGGGTATTTTCTTTTACAAATTGGATTTATCTCCTCCCCACACATGGATTGATCTTATTGGCCCATAGGAACCTTAATTTAAAATTTCACGAAAAAATCTTGACCCTCAGGATAATGCCTCTTGAACAGATTATACTTGATTTCTAATGCACCTTCTGGAAATCTTTTTGAACTTCTGTTTCAGGGGAACTTATATTAATAGGATGAGAAATTTTTCTATCCAAAAATATTCAAAGTCTAAATAATCTCTCTCTAGAATATTTTCTCTCTCTAGGCCAAAACAGGTAGAAACAAGATCTTTGATATTTCTGAAGAGGGATTTGACTAGAGGGGAAGATTTTGGACATCCTGAGATGCTGGGGAGGAATCTTACATTCTATCCCACTTGAAAAATGTGAGATGTCCTCATCTCGCAAAACTAAAGGAGAATTCTTTTTTTTAAGATCCAACTGATTATGGGTTCCTTATATTTTGGTGAACCCAAATAGAATCCTGGGATAAAGATCCCCTATATAAAACTCATTATTAAATAACATTTCACTCAGATCATAACATTCAATTCCTTATCACAATAATGGTCCATTAGACCAAAATTTCTATCTGAACAGTCCTTCATGGAAATTTTTCATTTATGCAGATTTTAATTTGACCTCCTTTAACTTGATCCACTGGGTCAAGTGTTAATAGCAGCAATTTGCCAGCACAATCCACTAATCTCATAGTGATTTGCTGGAGTTATTAACGTCATTCCAGCTATGAACATCATCACAGGGACGTCCATTCATCCTCATTGTGGTTTTGCTCAGCTTATTACATTTCAACCAAATTTCAAGAATCATCATTTTTCAATCAGAATCTAAATCAACTCATCAGTTCACAACCAGAATTTAAAAATCATATCAACCACATTCGAATTCATCATCTAGATAGCATTAATGCTTATAATTTCAAGTCTTAGATTTACTCGTATATACTGCCAGTAAAGAGCTGCAGTTATACCCTCGGTATATACGGGTAGTCATGGTTCTTGGAACTATAAGATCAATACCATCATGTCTAGGCCTCAAGCATATATAATTGCGGTACTTCCATCTGAAGACCCAATTACCAATTTACAAATTTCAGTTTGATTATCAAATTGTATGACTTCTATCACACAATTACAACCTTTTAGTGCTTCTTGATAAATTTTTGACATATTTGGCTTCTCGGTTGATCCTCATTAGCCAAATTGGCTCTGATACCAACTGTAAGATTCCTGTCCCCACTGCGCAACGGATTCAGGGTGCTAGCAGTGGAAGTAGCACATCTTGCACGGGACAGGGTCCCACACTTGGGGCCTCACCCACGGATATCCGGACAGGTGACTAATTCCTCGATTCTTCCAAACCGAACTCAGAAAAACTTCTCTTACCCGGAAAGCACGGGCGATTCCACCAGGATAACTTTTCCCTAACGTAGTCAAAAGCCTTAACTAATTGAGCTCATCTGACCGAACCCATAAGTCCCATAGTGAGATCAGGGAAAAAGACTGTACCTGGATCATAGAGATCAACGCTTTTTTCCTCATTGAGAGGCACAGCCGTTGATTCTTTTCCATAGAACAATTTTTATCTGGGATTTACTTCATCTATCGAACTAAACAGAAATTGAGTCTCGATTTACAGATCCATCAGTCCAGCCTAACCCCATCCTGTCCCATGGGTTAGCCAACCGCCCAACCACTGTAGTGATGGGATCCAATTAGGAATTTGGTTAGGTTTTGTCCCGGGTACCAGGGAAAAGAGTTCCCAGGCCCCCTAGCTAGATTTTCAAGCAAATTTAACTCCAGTCACACCACTTATACACCCAATATGAAATTGCCTTTTTCCTAGATTCAAATGTATTTAATTCAGTCATTTAATGAAATCATAGTGTTACTGATCATAAACTTCCAAGTATCCGGTTGAATCTTAATTTCCAATCATTCCTTCATCGGAGTATCTATGGCATCATTGGCAACCAGAACGCTCACCACCTATTCACTCAGGGGCCTTTTCTATAGTTCCTAGCTCATAGTACCCGACAGATAATCACTTATAAAAATCAAGATGGAATCCTCGAGCAAGATCAACCAACAGATCCATATAAGAGAGCTATGGACTTATCGGTTGAGGACCAGCAAGGTCAATCAACTAGATCCATACTCGGTTTCAGAAAACAACTCTTACTCCTTGTTCCAATATCTTCCACGACGCACGTGTGGGTATCTTCGGTGACCCAGAGCCCAAGCACCGTATGGTCAGTACCCTCTAGGATCCTTCGCAGGTCACCTAGTGCTTCACTCATAGGCCGCTTCTTTGGTCCCTCATCCACCGTACCGGAAGCTCACCATTTAAATCGAACCGAGGCTGGTCAAGACCTCGGCCGACCTTGCTATGCGAGACGTCCTCCATTGACTCTCCGTCAGCAGTTGCAACTTTATAAGCCACGACCTTAATCACAAGACGGTCAAAATGCTTCCCCAACATTCTTGACATAAAACAGTCATTTACAAACAGGTCACAAATATAGTTTCTATAATAAACTCACGTCTTTCCAGATTGTTCCACATCAATCTATATTACTTAACCCAATTCCAAATCATATGTGTATCCATTCTTGACCAGATACATCATTTTCCATCCCATCACATCAGATTCATTCACTTCACATAACATCCATTCCTATCTTTCTTAATTTACGTCTCATCACATCCATTTCTCATTACATCTCATTTGTTCACATCTTATATTATTCATTCACATTCTGATTCACATGACATCTCATCTCATCCATTCGCTCATATCGACTTCATATCCATTCACATACATTTTTGCATTCATTATTCCACATACACATCCACATTCGTACATCCACATTCACATCTACATCCATACATCCATTTTCACATCCACATTCATACATCCACATCCACATCCACATTCACATCTACATCCATATATCCATTTTCACATCCACATTCATACATCAACATCGATACATCCATTTTCACATCCACATCCACATCCACATCCACATCTACATCCATACATCCATTTTCACATCTATATCCACGTTCATACATCCACATTCACATCTACATCCATACATCCACATCCATATATCTACATCGTACATTCACATCCGCATTCACATTCATACATCCACATCCATGCATCCACATCCATGCATCCACATTCATATGTCCACATTCATACATCCACATTCACATCTACATCTATACATCCATTTTGACATCCACATTCATACATCCACATCGATACATCCATTTTCACATCCATATTCATACATCCACATCCACATCCACATCCACATCCACATCCACATCTACATCCATACATCGATTTTCACATCTATATCCACATTCATACATCCACATTCACATCTACATCCATACATCCACATCCATATCCACATCCATACGTCTATATCATACATTCACATCCGCGTTCACATTCATACATCCACATCCATGCATCCACATTCATACATCCACATTCACATCCACATTCCTACATCCATATCCACATCCATATCCTTATCCACATTCCTACATCCGCGTTCACATTCATACATCCACATCCATATCCACATTCCTACATCCATTCCTACATCCATATCCACATCCACATCCATATCCTTATCCACATTCCATATCTACATTCATACATCCACTTCCATACATACACATCTATATTCATACATCCATATCCATATCCACATCCACATCCATACATCCATTTTTACATTCTCATTCATATAACCACATACGCCTTCACATCTATTCTTTTACAGCACATCCATTCTCGCCCTATCACAACCCATATACATCTTATCCCACCAGATACACTTCTTACCTCATCCCATACACATCTTATCACATCCTAACTCATCTTATCACATCCTAACTCATCCCATATGCATCTTATCACATCTCATACACCTCTTATCACATCCTATCACATCTCATACACATCCTATCACATCTTATCACATCCTATCACTTCTCATACACATCTTACCACATCCTATCACTTTCCATACGCATCTTATCACATCCTATCACATCTCATACACCTCTTATCACATCCTATCACATCTCATGCACATCTTATCACATCCTAGCACATCTCATTCTCCTCTTCTCACATCCTAGCACATCTCATACACCTCTTATCACATCCTAGCACATCTCATACGCATCTTATTAGGCATAAAGATAACTTTAGTAAGAATAGCACTTTTATAATAATCCTTTTATGCATTTTACTATGCATAAATTCCAATTTAATGAGAATAATACTTTCGAAATAAAAATAAATCTTTTATACATCTTTCTATGCATAAATTTCCATCTTAATGAAATTAACACTTTTAGAATAAATCTTTTATGTATCTATCTATGCATAAAATCAAAATTGATAAGAATAACTCTTTTGAATTAAAAATAAAATTCTTTATGCATCTTTCTATGCATAAAATCAAAATTGATAAGAATAACTCTTTTGAATTAAAAATAAAATTCTTTATGCATCTTTCTATGCATAAAATCAAAATTGATGAGAATAACACTTTTGGGTTAAAATAATTTCTTTATGCATCTTTCCATGCATAAATCCAATTTAGTAGGAATTACACTTTTAGAATAAAAGAATTTCTCTTATGCATCTAATTTGTGCATAAAATCCAATCATGATGAAAATCTCACTTTTAATATAAAAAAATCTTTTATGCATATGTTTATGCATACAAATCATTTGTGATGAAAATCATTCTTTTAATATAAAAGAATTTCTTTTATGCATCTAATTTATGCATAAAATCCTTTATGATGAAAATCTCACTTTTAATATAAAAAAATTCTTTTATGCATCTACTTATGCATAAAAATCAATTATGATGAAAATCACACTTTTATAAATAAATATTTCTAGTATACATTTTTCTATGTCTAGAATGAAAATAACCCTTTAAGAATACTCATACAATGGGGATTACTCTTTTTAACATAAAATTTAATTACTACTAGAAATCCTCTTTTTCTTAATTCATCAATTATGCATAACATAAAAATCAATTTCTCCATGATTACAATGAAATTCTTTCAATTAATCTAGGATGATAATTCCTAGAATATGGTAGGAAGTCCTCTTTTTATGCTTTGAATGAAATTATTTTATGTGTAATTTTTGTAGAATTTTTACCATAGCTCTGTTGCTATGATTGATAAATCTCAATTATTTTAAAGGATAAAGCTTAACATTAAGGAAATGATTAGAATGATCCCTAATTGGATCATTAACCCATAATGGATTGAATCATCAATATTCATGAAATACATAAACTAAAAGCATAGAAAAAAGCCATTAATTTGGCCTCAAGCATAGATTAATCTTGGATTAAAGAAAAGCTTTATGAAAAGCTTCATTTGGATTGAGAATAGGTCATGAGAATGACCGTTCTTTGAGTGAGAGAGAGAAATTACATAAAAACCATTAAAATTAAGCATAAATAGAAATTTATGTAATTCTTTACTACCATTCATCAATTAGCTTCAATAGCATTCAAAAACCATTCCAATTAAGCTTCTCAAGCTTGAGAGGGGTTGAGAAGAGAGAAACATTGAGAATTTATAGAAAAGATCAAAATTCACCATTTACCTTACAAATTGCTTGATTCTTTGTTCACGGTAGAGGCTCCCAACCAATCAATTGGTTTGGTGTGCTGATAGAGTCACCAATAGAGATTGAAGAAAGAGGGAAGCTCCAATTTCAGAGAGAGAATTTTAGAGAATAGTAAAAATTAGCATTATTTCAGCATAATTTTGGCATAGTATAATTCTCCTATTTTTTTACAAATACTCAAGTTCTATTTATAGGAGAGGGAGTCTCTAACCAAGACCAACTGATTTCTAGAATTTTCTTTTGATTTCAGTTTGGTTGAATTTGGACTAGATTTGGACCTAGTTTGGTTCCTTTTTTATTTGGTTTTGATTCGGTTTGATCCAAGAGAGAGGAGAGATAAAAATATCACATTATTTTTGAGTTTAAAACTCATTCAAGCATGTGAAGTATGCACCTCCTTGAAGGGACTCCCCTTCCTTACATATGTGTCAAAATGGAATGATTATACCCAAAATATCTCATTTTTTTTAGTAATACTCATAGTTTTTTACTATGTACATAGTGATCAACTCTTCATCTTATGCAAGCATTTACTCATTTTTGGATATTTTCTTTTATAAATTGGATTTATCTCCTCCCCACACCTGGATTGATCTTATTTGCCCATAGGAAGCTTAATTTAAAATTTTGAAAAAATCTTGACCCTCAGGATAATGCCTCTTGAACAGATTATACTTGATTTCTAATGCACCTTCTGGAAATCTTTTTGAACTTCTATTTCAAGGGAACTTATATTAATAGGATGAGAAATTTTTCTATCCAAAAATATTCAAAATCTAAATAATCTCTCTCTAGAATATTTTCTCTCTCTAGGCCAAAACAGGTAGAAACAAGATCTTTGATATTTCTGAAGAGGGATTTGACTACAGGGGAAGATTTTGGACATCCTGAGAGGCTAGGGAGGAATCTTACAGTATGTATCAAGGCAAAGGAATTTGGAATTTGTTTTCTAATCACTCTTGGATGCCATTTTAGATGTGTTGAATCATTGGTGATGATTGATGGAGCATGAGTACATACTTGAATGTATGAACAATTGTAAAAGCATGAGTCATGCTTAAAATCAATTTGTAAGTGATTTCACCATATATTTGAGCTCATTCACTCTCCACATCACTTTTTTGCATTACACCTTTTATTTCTAGCATCCTAGTGATGTCTGAGGGTTCCTCCCTATATGGAGGAGAGACTGGCGGGAGCATGTCTTGAACTCACTGTGCCGTGAGTGCCATGGGAAAGCGGTGGTGAGGGATTAGGTACATGGTGGTGAAGAAATGGCCCAATGTTTCTCGTTGTTTTCCCTAATAGCGGAATGGCAGGATAACAGTCTGGTTTATCTGACTAGTCAGGCAACGCTGTGAGAGATGTGTAGACTCCCGTCAAAAATTTTGGATTCAAAACACTGACCCTTACATGGTCATCATGAGGAACATTCCAGACTCCTCTTAGCTGAACAGGCTCATGCACAGTGTTTCCCAGCTCTTATTCTGCATCAATCCTTTGCATGTCACACTCACTCTCTCTCTTACATAGCATGTACCATCAAGTAGAAACACAACACACTTAGACATCCTAGAATAACATGTGACACAGAAGAGAGAAGTAATGGCAAGTGTGTTCTTGATTTAATTTCAGAAGAATTACAAAGTAACACAGAACTGATACCTAGTGTACAGATGAACACTTGCAAGATTCAACATGCTACAAGCTTCATGAAATAAGCGTCAACTAATAATGAGAGTTTACAAAGCTATACTTCATTACACATCACACAGATAGTGAGTTGGCACACACTCCTCTTAGTACACACCCTCTACTCTTAGCATCTCTCTACTCTTAGCATCATCCTCTTTGCAGTAGTTGGTCACCCTTTCAAACTGTGCCTTCTTTTTTATCTTGGCAACAGCTCTACGGCGGTTACAGTCTGCCACCTTCACACGTGTGCTATCGAGGTGGTGTTCACATCGTGCATCATGGGTTCTACTCTGCCTACTGGTGCCATTAATCCTTCCGCTCTGCCCCACTGCACTATCAGGTGCAACACCTGGCACGTTCGGTGTTTGAGATTTTGCTTCTAAACTGGTTCCCTTGACAAATCTTTGCTTGACTTTTATGAACATCTCTGGGGGGGGTATGATCTGGGATGTACACCTCATTGGTGTAGGTGGCTCTTTTTTGGATCCTCTTTACTTTTTCTGCATGCTCTTCTGAATAGCCCAGACCCCTGTTGCTTGCCTGTAGTGTTTTTTGATAGAAAAGTCTCACCATTGGTCTGGGAGTTTTCCCCAGAATCTTTTTCTCTACCATAGGTATGGATCTCCATTCAACTTGGGCCACTTCTTTGTATTCTTCCAGATTATCTGTTGATAGACTTTTTTCCCTTTTTGCTACTGGTTCTCTGGTGCCCCATTTCCATATATTGGTAGTTGTGGTCGTTGCATTAAGGGGTGGAAGCATCCTCCTTCCCTCTGGTGTCTTTATGAAAAAAAATTGAGAGCATGGGTGCTCCAGGGGAAGAGGTTTCTGGAATAATATGGACTTTATTCTTTCTGCATTTTTAGAATATTGCAGCAATTCCATGTTCGCCTTTAGTAACTCAAAAAACATGACATGTGAGGGTTTTAAAAATGGGTTGTCCACAGGCCCATGAAGCAAAAGAACTATTGACCAGTGAGTCTTTTAAGCGTTCATTTTCCTTGAGCAAAGCTTGGTTGGCATCATGTAACTTCCGGACCTCAACTAGCAGTCCTCCTCATTCTTTTCTGGGTACTCCGGGCATCAGCATCTTCTGTGGCTAGCTCTGCATCTGTTTTTACTTTTGAAACCTCTGCTTGAAGTCAGGCCATTTCCTCCTTTGCTTACCTCATCTCTAACTTCCATTGCAATCTTGTTTTTTGGGTTTTCTTCACCCTTTTGGTCAATTGCCATGCTGCTTCTATTTGTATTTGTAGAGTAGCATTGTAATTTTCCCAGTCTCCGGGCCCTTCTTTTCTTAGTTGATTTTCATTTTCTATGGATCCTTGCATCTCTAGTTCCCATGCTTTTAACTCATTGATGGCATCCACTTTGAACTTTGTGCTTCTTTCAAGTTTTTTCTTGTACTCCTCTGCCTGGCCTTTTGCTCTGTCTCTCTCGTGGATTATTGCATCTCTTAATATGTTTGCATATTCTTTTGTGGATATGGCCTCCTGTAACTGTTGCTACTACAACACTTTGTTCCTTTCAGATAGCTTCCTTGCTTCTTTTTCCCAATGCTCTAATTTCTAGGTAGTGGCCTTTAATGCCTGCATCAGACTCTAGTCTTCACTTTTTGTTTGTTTCTCCTTTCCAGAAGCACTGGTCTTGGAAGATTCACGACCTGTTGTTGCTGTTGTTATTTTACTGCTATGGCTGTGGTTGCTCCCCATCTCCATCATCATTGTCACCCAAGTCATGGATGACCTATTGGGGTTTGCAAGACAATTGCTCATGGATTTCTACTAGAGCTTGCAGTGCCTGATTCCATACTTTGCTCAGTTTGGCCTTTGCTATGTTAATTACCGCTACTTTGGCATCTAGTGGAAGGCACAAGAATTCCTCTTCTTCCTGGGCTTTGAGGGCTTGTATTTCAGATTGGGAAACTGCCAAAGCTATTGTGTTGTCCAACACTTCATCCTTTAATCCTTGGATTTCGTTGACCCAGACTTTTGATGGCTTCCTTGTCTCTTCCAATTTTGCTCGTAGCCTTTTTATTTGTGCTTGGAGTAATTGCCTCTCGCTAATGAGGGTTCTAATTTTTCCCTCACTTAGCTCTTTTTGGTCTACTAGGGCCCTTTCAGCCATGGCCATCTTCTTCTGCAGCTCCTCGTTTTGTTGCACCATTGATTGTGATTTGCACTCCAACCCCTTGGTTTTTGTTGTGGCACTCATTAACGTTCCATACTATTTATGATTTAGTATACTCAATTGATTAATTGTACTTTGGGCCTTTGTTTCATACTCCTCCATTGAAGAGAGAGTGTGAGAGATAATTTTCTAGGTCATAGTCATTAGTGCTTTGTCCATGTGTAGCTGCTGGTTGGGAAGTTCTGCCTCCAGTTTTTCAAATAATTTGTCCCTGTGACTTGGGCCTTCTTGTGCCTTTTACGCCAGTGCTGCCACCCAAGGTTGCAATTTTGCTGGGATGATCAGCTATGTTCTTGTGGAGATCTTCCCCTTTTGCACTGCTTCTTCTTTCTTTTTCTGCTATTCCCCTTCTCTCCTCTTCTTCTCTTCTTCCTCCTTCCTTTTCTTTTATGCTTCTTTAGATTTATTTTCTCTCTCAATTTTTGCAGCGGCTTCCTGTTTCTTTTTCTCTTCCAGTTCCCTTTTCCTTTCTTCTTCTGTCCTCTTTTTCTTGGTCTCTTCTAGGTCTAGCAGCATTTCTTCATCCACCCTGTTCTTCCTCTTTTTTGTTGGCTTTCTGGGCAATCTTTTGCCATTCTTCCTCGTCATCCACATCATCCTCAAATGAATTTAAGGTTACTTTGGTAGATCTCGAGGATCCTGCGGCTTCTTTCTGTTGCTACTTGTTGGAGATATCTCCTATCCGTTGATCCACCGGTCTTGTAGCTTGGAAAATTGCCCTTAGGTGTGCATGTACCAAAGTAGGTTGTTTCTCTTTAGCCCAAGTGGCTGCTCTCTTGGCCAGATTTTCCTTATAAATTGTCGCCCAATTTATCTTCTCTCCTGCTTCTGCTACTCTGAGTAGTCTGTAATTTTTGTTAGACATGTCCTCCGGCTTCCCCATGAACATGATGTTCTATAATAAGAAGATAAATTGTTCCTGTCAGGTTTCGTTTGCCACATCTTTCACTTGGTGCATGTTGCATGTTTTAGGGATTTCTTCATCCACCTTGGCTTCAAGTTGGTGTCAAGAGCTCCATCCAAGGGCAATCCCAGCGTGTGGTGCACTGCGTTTTCTAAGATCTTTATCGGCTCCTTCCCCTCCATATGCACAGTGTTGGTTTCTAAAAATTGATTAATAAATCTTCCCCCGTCCTCTGGGTCCTGTAGCTCCTCCCATTGTCGATCGAGAAAAAAACCCAAACCTCCTTGCCCACTCTTGATGCTCCTTCTTCCTTATGGCCAGGATGAGACATGCAAAGGCTTTTCTCTGGTTTTTTGTCGGGCATGAGCGTCATGTTGATCTTTGGCATGGTGCTATTTTTTGAAAAAGTGTTGTAGATGGGTGAGAGTGTGTCGAGTAAGAGAGCAAAATGTGAATGTGAGCATTTATGTTTTCTTTTATAATGAGAGCTTCCTTTTTTGAGGTGTTTTTAGCTTCTTCATTTTCAATGTGACATGACCCTCGATTTACATCATGCCCATTGCCTTAGTTTAATGCTATTAAAACATTTTTGCCATTTTTCCTTTTTGTCATTGTGAGTGGATTTTTAATGGTGTCGTGACACGTGCCCTTCATGAAATTGCTTGTGGCCTTTTGTATTGTTGACATGGCTCGGGCTGGCGCATGCTTGGTCACTTGCTATTTTGTTGTTGGGATTTGATTGGTTGCAACGATCAAGGCTTTTGCGATCTAGACATCCTTGCGGTATGGCCACCGTTCCGTAGCTTTGTGATTTTTTGAATCTTCTGCATCCACCTTTACTGGTGAGATCATGCCAACATATGCTCCGATTCGGCTCCTGGTCTTCCACTTCTTCTTTTTTCGGTGGGATTTCCACTAGTTGGCCTTTGTACTTCCTCATCCTGAAGCCATTGACTACTTTTGAAAAGGGTGTACCATCCCAGTTTTCTAAGGCAAAAGCATTTTGGCTGAGTGGGTCTTTCACTATGAATGGTCCTATCCACTGGATCCTGAATTTTTTGGGATGAGGTCCCAACTTGGCGTTGTAGACTCATACAAGGTCCCCTTTTACAAAAATTATATGCTTGAGATGCCTATCAGTCCAAGCCTTTATTATTCGTTGCACTATCTCTACTTTTGAAGAGATGATTTGCCTTTCTTCCTTTAAGGCTTGGAGTTCTTGTGTATTCTATGCTCCCGGGATTCTTCCATTGGAAGCTTCTCCTGAATGGCCACTCTCAGACTGGGTACCACATACTCCATTGGCATGACTGCTTCTAAACCATAGACCAATTTGAATGGTGTTTACCCAGTCGCAACCTTGAAGGATGTCCGGAATGCCCATAGGGCAGCATCTAACTTTTGGTCCTAATCATTTTTGTTAGCATTTACCATCAAGAATAGGTACCCAATCCTAAGAATTATGTCTTAGATGAATTGAAGGGTGCCAAGTTCTTCACCAATATTGACTTGCAGTGTAGTTACCACCAAATAAGAATGAAAAGTGGGGATAAGCATAAGATGGCATTTCATACCAAAAGAGGTCTCTATCATTTCATGGTGTGATGCTGTTTGGGCTATGTAATACACTGGTCACTTTTCAAGCATTGATGAACAAAGTGCTACAGCAGCCATTCCTCTTCAAGTTTGTATTGGTGTTTTTCGATGACATATTGGTGTATAGCAAGAGTACAGAGAAGCACTTGGTTCATGTGAAGGAGGTATTTGATGCATTGAGAACCAACCAATTGTATGCCAAAGAAACCAAGTGTACATACATGGCAAAAGAGGTGGAATACCTTGGAGTCACATTGTGAGCATTGATGGCATAAAGGTGGAACCCAAGAAGGTGGAATGTGTGAAAAATTGGCATACTCCCACCAATCTCACTCAAGTGAGGGGATTCTTAGGTCTGTCATCATTCTATCGCCGGTTCATTGAGAAGTATGCACATTTAGCAACTCCTTTTGTAAGGTTCCCCCCTTCCAAAATAGGGGAAACACTTAAGATAGTCCACTAAGTCTTATCTTGGAGAAAATTTCATACTCATCGGACACCTTGACCATGCAGAGATTCAAGGATACGATTCATAGGTAAGACCTAGTTCTATCCCGCAGGGGGATCTAAATCAAATCACCCACATAGTAATTGATCATAATTTGAGCAACTACTAGTCTTGATTCCTAGAGACAACGCTTTTTTCCTCATCCATGCAAGGCACAGCCGCTAGCCTAATCTTCTAGAATAGAATTACCCGAGAACCTATTTATCTAGCGTAGGTCTTTCACTTAATATGTTGGAAAGCTACCCGAATCGAGTCCACCCACCGTCCGTAGGATGGTGCCGTCGGGGCATTCCATCCTCCAACTTTCCACCCTACTCATGCGTCAATTTGTTTTCTAATTAATCCTACCACACTGTTTGACATAAATAAACATGTTCCTTAATTAAGGCCCTTTTCACAAGGTTTATTAAAATAGTCTTTTTTCACAATACAAGATAAGATTTATAAAAAAAGTTCATACATGAATCGATTTCATACAAGCCAAACCGGCTCTCTTATTCTTTTCCTTTATACTGCCGATGATCTAGAATTCGGCCTTCCAGCCTCTACATGCTGGGCAAAACTCTACAGGACCATACACCTCATCGTCGACTGCTGGGGCGAGGACTCAAGCTGGCCTATCACCCTCTTAGGCTCCGTCGCTCGATCCTCCTACCCCTTAGAGGGATGTCTACGCACTAGGGTGGGCTAATTCACCGCACTAGCCTGGGCCCTCAGAACTAGGAAGCATCACAATCACTTGCCTCAATCGATGAACCTCATTCTCCCAATGGTATGAGGGATACCATGGGTCAACTCTCCAGGCCTTACTAACGTCTCCGCCGTTCGGCTACATAAGCACAAGAACGGGGCAGGGTCAAGAGTTGTACCTGTACCTTAATTTAACCAAGATAACAATCCATTTACTCAACTAAACCATAGGACTAGAATCCATGTTACCTTCTTAAGAAAACAATCCTTTTCACAAAGATTTTAGCATTTCAACTTGAGATTACAATAAGACATTCTTTATTAAGGCATATGCTGTTGTTTAAAAGAATACAAACCTTAACTAGTAAATCAATCAAATAGATCACTATTAACAATTAATAGAGAAGCCGGGGCCATACCTCAACCCCTAAGAATGATATATAATTGAGAAACAAAATATGTATATACCTTATAGAAATTTATCATTTTATCATTGCCTTTGCTCGTTAGCAAGAGCTTTAGAACTTGACATATGAGAATAGAGTCTTCTAATACCTTCTCTTATGATTGAAATCATCCAATCATCCCCAAGCTTTATCTCCTCTTACTCATACTGTGACTTTTCCCTCTTTCGAAGGTCTATGGCAAAATAGCCTTCTCTTGCAGGGCTATAGCATATTATTCTTTCTTTAAAAGAAAAGCTATGGAGTTTTGGTCTCTTCCTCCGAAAGACCATAGCAATCTAGCCTTCTTTTCTACGATATTAGATAAGAATGAAGGGATATATACATCTCAAGCTCTAGGATTACCTTGAGGCTACTTGCTGCCTTCTTATAGTTTTTCTTGTGTAGAGACCCTGATAGAATCAGCAAATTGTTTCAGCCATAACTCTCTGATAAAAACTCAGAATATGGTTATATAACCAGTCAAAAGAATTAGAAGGCATCTAGTCTACAAGCCAACCCAGGTAGAATAGGCAAACCCGTCGAATTTCTATTTTTGGAGATACTTATCTCTTAATAGAACTATTCTTGTCTTCTTATTTCTTTTAGGATTTTTGGAGCTAACATTTTTATTCTAACACTTTCCTAATGTATCTAGCCTTATTGTCTTACTCTTCTCTAAGTGCACTCTCTTTCCTTTATTGAAATCTATATTAAAAGAGACACATACATACATGGCTTGGGAGGGACCTTACAATCTCCCCCACTTAAAAGATTCAAGATGTCCTCATCTTGCGAGCTGGGGTAGTATCTAAGTAAATCCTCTTGTCTCATTCAAAGTGGTGTCCTCCACTAGGTAGAAATCTTCTTTTATCTAAACATTGTTCTTAAAGAGTCCCTTATTTCATGTGTTTGGCTTGTTTTGTTGTGCCTCCAAAAGGTCTTTATTATTCTAAAGTTAATTAGCCTTATTATCCTGATTTCATGCATCCATATACCTCTCATATGATATGAACCTTTGAATTCCTTATTCTATACCCCCATGTAATATGGTACTTAACAAATTGTCATGGAAAAACATAAGGGAATCAATCCTTTACACAATCTAACCTATTATAGCAATTTCATAATCTTAGTATCATCTTGTAGAATACCTCTATTCATCATGCACATTAAGTCACATGAATCTTGCACCAATCCTCTTCTATTTACTCATATAAATACTTGTTGAATTCGATTATCTTTAACCCTGCTATCCCTATTTCTTGACCTAATTTTGCTCTAGCTCGTGATTCCTCGTAGCCCAGGGTGGGCTTGACGTTCCTCTTGAATTAGGGGACCTCTTCTTGATTAACATGGAATGTCCTTCTCGACACTTTCTATATAAAAAAAACTTTATCATAGTCTCTGGCTATAATTATGGCTTCTGAAATAGAGGATGGTTTTGCATTCTTGACGAGGTTATTCAATGGTAGATTAAGCTTCCAAAGGAATTGATGGAGAAGAGTTACCTCATCCATCTCTAGAGCAAATCGGAGAAGTTTAACAAAAGTTTACTGGTATTCTTTTAGGGTCTTCCTTTCTTGGGTTAGCTCCAAAAATTCATTCATTTTATCCTCTCAAAATCCTGGAGGACAAAACCTTTCACGAAGGTATACTTTCATGGCATCCCATAACTGATTCTGGTTCTAGTGGTTTAGATTGACAACAGTGCTTCTAACTAATTTGGCATTTCTTTACGATTTTTAGACACGAGCAAGTGTGAAATTGCTTCTTTCATTGTATCCATTAAAAGTTCAAAACTATCATACTTATCATAGCACCACATCCATCTGAAGGCATTCAGGATTAATATATCTGAGATATTCATTTTTTGAGAATTACACATCTGATGTCTTGGGGTTGACACATCCAAAGATTATCATGATTAACACATCTGAGATGATTAATTTTCTAAAAATTACACATCTAGTATCTTGGGATTAACACATCTAAGAGCATGATCCTCTAGGAATTACACATCTGAAGTTAGACCCATGTTTGTCTGAGATAGGTTAAAGATCTTGGATGATCATCCTAGTGTAAAGCATCCAATGGATGGCATTCATACGCCAACTATTCAAACCTTAATGGAGTTATAATCTTAATCATTTAGAATATGCAAATTAATGAGATATATCCTGAAAATTTCTCTAAACAAAGTTTCGATCTATCCTTCTAGTAGTCATTCAGTCTCTCACTAGTTTCTTAATTTGATCGCCCTATGTTCTTCCTCAAAACGTTTCCTCCCCAATCTTATTTCTCAAATTTTTTTTGTACAAATATCTTGCGTGTGCACCCCCAAGATACAAGCACAATTTCATAGGATGATTATCTCAACATGTGAGGATATTCAAACCACTTTTATGGCCAGTAGAGATGATTAATTCATCCTCATATGATAAACAATTACTTGTTTTAATCCTTTGACATTTAACCTTTGAAAAACAAATCTTAGGAACTAAGATCGGCTTTGATACCACTTGTAAGGTTCCCCCCTTCCAAAATAGGGGAAACACTTAAGATAGTCCACTAAGTCTTATCTTGGAGAAAATTTCCTACTCATCGATACCTTGACCATGCAGAGATTCAAGGATACGATTCATAGGTAAGACCTAGTTCTATCCTGCAGTAGGGGGAGCGTGGTCTTCTAAAAATCAAATCACCCATAGGGTAATTGATCATAATTTGGGCAACTACTAGTCTTGATTCCTAGAGACAATGCTTTTTTTGTCATCCATGCAAGGCACAGCCGCTAGCCTAGTCTTCTAGAATAGAATTGCCCGAGAACCTATTTATCTAGCATAGGGCTTTCACTTAATATGTTGGAAAGTTACCCGACTAAATTGGGTCCACCCGTCCGTAGGATGGTGCCGTCGAGGCATTCCATCCTCCCACTTTCCACCCTACTCACGCGTCAATTTGTTTTCTAATTAATCCTACCACACTGTTTGACATAAATAAACATGTTCCTTAATTAAGGCCCTTTTCACACAAGGTTTATTAAAACAACCTTTTTCCACAGTACAATAATGCCAAAGATAATATTTATAAAAAAAGTTTATACATGAATCAATTTCATACAAGCCAAACCGGCTCTCTTATTGTTTTCCTTTATACTGCCGAGATGATCTAGAATTCAGCCTTCCAGCCTCTACATGCTTGGTGTAAGATTCTCCCTCCCTAGCTTTTGAGATGTGCAGGTGTAAGTACCTCCCCTTCTGATCTTATAATTATTCCCCTCTCTCAAATAAAAGAAAGATCCAATTTTACCATGTTTTAGCCTGGAGAGAGAAAATGTCTAAAGGGAGGTAATTCAAAATTGAGATATTTTTGGATATAAAAATCCTCCTAGTGTCTAAAATTGTTTCCCTGAAATAGAAATTCAAAAAGAACTTTCCAATGTGCAATTGGAATTAATTGAAAATAGGTAAAAAGGACCTTAGCCTAAGGGTCTAGATTTTTAAAAATTTTGGGATTATGGTCTAATTAAGGTTCCTATGGGCCAATAAGATTAATCCAAATGTAGGGAGGAGATAAATTGAAGAATAAAAGAAAATCCCCCAAAAATGAGTAAATCCTTACATAAGATGAAGAGTTGACTAAGGACAAGGTTTATTAGTTAAAAAAAGAAGAGATATTTAGATGAAATGATGCATTTTTGACACCTCAGTGTGGGGATCTCCCCTCATGAAGGAGGCGCCTATTTCACATGTGTGGAGGAGTTTTAAACTAAAAATAATGAGATATTTTTCTCTCTCCTCTCTCCTGTTTCAACTAGATCCAAAAAGTAAGCTAAACTGACCTAAAAATGGTCAAAATTGACCAAACTAATCTGAAAAATTCTAGAATCAATTTGCTTGGTTAGAGGCTCACTTTTTCCTATAAATAGAAGCCTCCCCCTTTGTAAAAGGTTAATGGTGTTTATGCACTGTTTTTACTCTACTCCTACCCAGAGCCAATTACATTGAATTTTCTTAATAATTCAATTGTTTTTGGCAAAATCCTCTCCAAAGTAATTGGTGGCCACTCTTGCTTCAAACAAGAGTAGAACCCTCAATCCCTCAAGCCAAAGGAAAGCTTACAACTTTATGTAAGCTAAATTTTTCTTACTTTTTAAATTTAAATCTATGGTTTTCTTGATTTTTCTTGTTTTATAATGATTAAAGTTCTGATGCTATGCCTTGATGAAAAGGCCATCCCCTTCTCTTCCTTACAATTCAGCCTTTCTTTATCCTAGAATGTTTAACAAAAAGATTAATTAAACTTTTCTTATTGTTTACTCTCTTGAAAAGTGAAAATTGAGTAGATTAGAGTCCTTTACATCTAATTAGGGTTAATTTAAATTGAAAATAGAATGTTAAAAATGAGAAATGGTCAGCCATACAAAGGAGGTTATGGCAAAATTTTCTAGAATTTTGTGGAAAAGAAAGTTCATTTTTATATTATTCCAAAAGAGTAATTCCCACCGTTTGTGCATTCTAAAAGAAATATTCTAATTTACTCCATGTACATATTCACCTATGAATATGCATGGATATCACTGATATTAATTATTAAAATTAATTTCTATGCATAGAAAGATGCATAATGGAAATTTTTATTATAAAAGTGTTGTTTTCATTGAATTTGATTTCTATGCATAGAAAGATGCATAATGGAAATTTTTATTATAAAAGTGTTGTTTTCATTGAATTTGATTTCTATGCATAGAAAGATGCATAATGGAAATTTTTATTATAAAAGTGTTGTATTCATTGAATTTGATTTGTATGCATAGAAAGATGCATAATGGAATTTTTTATTATAAAAGTGTTGTTTTCATTGAATTTGATTTCTATGCATAGAAAGATGCATAATGGAAATTTTTATTATAAAAGTGTTGTTTTCATTGAATTTAATTTCTATGCATAGAAAGATGCATAATGAAAATTTTTATTATAAAAGTGTTGTTTTCATTGAAATTAATTTTTATGTATAGAAAGATGCATAAAGGATTTATTTTTATTTCAAAAGTGTTATTTTCATTAAAATTGATTTTATGCATAGAAAGATGTATAAAGGATTTATTTTTATTTCAAAAGTGTTATTAAAATTGATTTTATGCATAGAAAGCTGCATAAAGGATTTATTTTTATTTCAAAAGTCTTATTTTCAATAAAATTATTTTTTTGCATAGAAAGATGCATAAAGGATTTATTTTTATTTCAAAAGTGTTATTTTCATTAAAATTGATTTTATGCATAGAAAGATGCATAAAGGATTTATTTTTATTTCAAAAGTGTTATTTTTCTTAAATTTGAATTTATGCATAAATAGATGCGTAAAAGGATTTTTATAAAAGTGTTATTCCCATTGAAGTTGATTTTTATGCATAAATAGATGCGTAAAGAATCTTTATATCAAAATTAGAATTCTCTTAAATTCTATGTTTAGATTCTATGAATAGATGTGATGAGATGTGATGTGAATCAGATAGATGGGAATGAATGGATGGATGGATGTGATATGAATAGAGATGATGAGAATGTGATGTGAATAGATGTGATGTGAATCAGATAGATGTGGAATGGATGGATGGATGGATGTGATGTGAATAGAGGTGAGGAGAATGTGAGGTGAATAAATGTGATGTGAATCAAATAGATGTGAATGAATGGATGGATGGATGTGATGTGAATAGAGCTGATGAGAATGTGAGGTGAATAGATGTGAGGAGATGTGATGTGAGGTGAATAGATGTGAGGAGATGTAATGTGAATCAGATAAATGTGAATGAATGGATGAGATGTGATGTCATGTGAATCAGGAGGTAAATGAATGATATGGGATATGAGTAAATGTATGTGATGATAATGGATGTGGATGTGTATGTGAAGAATGGATATGGATGTGTATGTGAAGAATGGATGTGGATGTGTATGTGAAGAATGGATATGCATGTGTATGTGAAGAATGGATGTGAATGTGAATGTGAAGAATGGATGTGAATGAGTATGTGAAAGAATGGATGTGGATGTATGTGAAAGAATGGATATAGATGTGTATGTGAAAGAATGTGATGTGATGTGACATGAATATATGTGGATGTGAAGTGATAGATATGAATGTATGGATAGATGTGAGTAGTCGTACATGTGAGCGATTAGATGTGAATGTATGTGAAAGAATGGATGTGAATGTGAATGTGAAGAATGTGATGTGAATGAGTATGTGAAATAATGGATGTGGATGTATGTGAAAGAATGGATATAGATGTGTATGTGAAAGAATGTGATGTGATGTGACATGAATATATGTGGATGTGAAGTGATAGATATAAATGTATGGATAGGTGTGAGTAGTCGTACATGTGAACGATTAGATGGATGTGGATGAATGAGATGAGATGTGTATGAATGAGATATGATGTGTATGTATGAGATATGATGTGGATAGAAGTGATGTGATATAATGGTGATGAGAATGAATGTGAAGGATATGAATGAATGTGAAGGTGAGGGATATGAATGAATGTGATGTGAATCGAGATAGATGTGAATGAATGAGATGTGTGATAAAATGAATGAGATGTGATGTGAGTGAATGTGATGTGGTCTGAATGGATGAGATGTGAATGAATGTGATGTGATGAGATGTGGATATGGGTAGATGCGAGTGGATGAGATCTGATGAGGATATAGGTAGATGCGAGTGGATGAGATCTGATGGGGATAAATTGAGGGAAGATGTGATAAGACGAAAATGATGTGATTGGATGAGAATAGGAATACTTATGAAATGGCTGTGGAATTAAATAATGTGGTTTGATGTGGAGCAATGTGGAAAGTGTTGAAAAATAGGTAGATGGAGAGGAGACACACACACAGGAGCAAACCCTAATGTATATTGCAAACCCTAACCATAGAGGGAAGCCATCTCCCTTCTCACACAATGCATAAAGCCCTAATCCAAAATAGGTAGATGGAGAGGAGACACACACACAGGAGCAAACCCTAATGTATATTGCAAACCCTAACCATAGAGGGAAGCCATCTCCCTTCTCACACAATGCATAAAGCCCTAATCCAGAATACACACAACACACTATGAGTTGTGTCCACACACATCTAACCCTAGCTAATGTCCACACACTATGACTAGGTGGACGCGGTCATTTATGTCTCACACATGTTCCTACCTAACATGCCAGCACATAGCATAGCTGGCACACACTGACATCGAGCTTGAATCTCAACAGCCCCTCTCAAGCTCATGATGTACTGCCATAGATGAAGATGTAGATGAGCTTGGGATATCAAAGCTCTCAACACTCCCCCTCAAGCTCATCCCACGTACTCCCAACATAGTACGGAAGTATTCAAACTTCTCCTTGCTAAGTGGCTTTGTAAAGATATTTGCCACCTACTCATCAGTCTTCACATACTGTAGATCAACTGTACCATCCAACAGCACCTTCTCTCTGACAAAGTGATAATGGACCTCTATGTGTTTGGTCCGCGCATGAAATACTGGATTCTTTGCCAACTGTATACTGCTCATGTTGTCACAATGAATGACAACTTTGCCATCAATAGGCTCACCTAAATCTGCCAAGAGATTCTTTAACCATACTCCTTCACAAGTAGCAATGGCTGCACCCCTGTATTCAGCCTCTGTACTAGATAAAGCAACTGTAGGTTGCTTCTTACTACTCCAACTCACCACGACACTTCCAAATGTAAAGGCATAACCACTAGTAGACCTCCTGTCATATGAGCTACCTGCCCAATCAGCATCTGTGTAGCCATGTATATCTAAGCCTTTACCATTCTCATATAGAAGACCATAATGTGCAGTGGTCTTTACATATCGCATAATGCGTCTCACTGCATCCAAATGAGGTTTTCTGGGGCTCTGCATAAACTTGCTTACTAGCCCCACAGCATAACTCAAATCCGGGCGTGTGATAGTCATGTAAATGAGACTACCAACCATCTTTCTGTACATAAGCTCCTCACCAAAATCAGCCCGCAACTTCACATTCTGCTCCAAAGGTGTACTCATAGGCTTACACCCTGTCATGCCATATTTTGCCAACATATCCAATGAATATTGGCGTTGCACTAACCATGTACCTGCATGGTCTTTGATCACTTCGATTCCAAGAAAGTATCTCAACTCACCCAAGTCTTTCATGTCAAATTGCCCACTCAATGCTTTCTTGATGTCGGGAGGCTAGGAAAAGGAGAAATGCCTCTATAGCTACCTACCCAGCAGCCTTGGAAGACACAACAAACACAAGGGGCACCACCAGCACGATGCTGGAAATAGAAATCTCTCAAAACACCACACAGAGACCAAAGAAAGACAGCTTCAATGGCTCACACATCTCATTATCAAGGCCTTTTATCTGTCAGCAAGGCTAAGCCATCCACATATCATCAACACAAACCCTATTTGTCCATTGACAAGGGGTCATCCATCACACATAGATTTTATCAATTGACAAGCTTCAACCCACTCTTCCTCGCACTCTCCTTTTATCACACACTCACAGCACACAACACACACACACTGTTGGTTGGTGACCAGCTATTCCTGCCGGCAACCAAGACAGTCTACTCGGCACTCTGTCCCCAGTCTTCTTCTCCTTATTCTTCAGCTTCTTCTTTCGGTTGCTATTCTTCTTAAGTGCGACGTATTACTGTCGACTGCAGCCTCCCTTCGCTTCAAGTCCCCCATGCGCTCTCCACGAGCCTGGTTTGCTCCTCCTCTGGGCCCTTCACGAGCTGTGTTCGCATGAGCTTGGTCCGCTCGCTCTGTAGGAGCTTGTGTCTCTTGGACGCCCAACCCACACTCTCCGCGAGCTATGGCGGTGGCTCCTCACACGAAAGCTCTGCTCACGAGCTTCCCAACGCTTCTATGCTCTCCACAAGCTCTCTCTACTGTTCCTCTGTCCCCACGATGTCCACCATGACGTTCTCCTTCAGCTTGGTGTGCAACTCGTCAGCGCTCTCCGCCAGGTTGCTCTCCACGAGCCCTCTCTAGCCACTGCAGCATGATCACTTCATCTACCTGGCCCTCTAGAGGCGGCTCCCTGCTGCTATGATCACCCGCGAACCCTCACACCAGGAGTCTTCTTGCCTCTGGTTCTGCACAGCACCTCCAACAGCCTTTCAAGCCTCGTAGCACAAGGCGGGAACCCTCAACGGCTCTGCAAAATCACTAGCAGCTGTCACATCAACGAGCGGCCACACCCTTCTCCATGCTGGCTCTCCATGCCCACACATGCTCTCATACACCTTAACCTCTCTGTTAGCTCTCTCTCCCGAAGTCTCCTCTGTCCAAGCGGCAACCGCCCTCCTTCCTTTCGCCAACCTTCATGAAGGTCACGTTGGCAGACAAGCTGGCAGCCAAAGGAAGCGCCAGGTGGCTCCTTTGGTACTTGCCACTTTGGTGGTGTTTTATATATATATGTATATATATATATACTTTTTAAAGGTGCTTCCCATGCCATACTGCAATGCCTATTTAGGCGTTTATCAAGATTTTTTGAGCACCGGAATCCATACACATACTATGTCTCATCACCATGGCTATCATGCCCGGACCCCCTGCGATGTGGAGACATACGGCCATTCCAAATCTGCACAGTACATCCATTTCTATCATGGCCTCATCACAACCCTATCATTGACATCCTCTTGCTCTTCCACCTCTTATTTGCACCCATCCAAGACACCCTCTTCACAAATAGAAAGCTCATACAATAAAAACTTCAAGTCTCCAGCAGCAGCTGCTTCAAAGAAAAATGCATGTACTAACTCACTGCAAGCCATTCAGTCTGTACATTTGCCAGGGCATTCAGGGCAAAGTTTTATTGCATACCATGCATTCCATATGTACACAGACTCAAAACACCTTTACAGAATTTTGCTGACACTTGACATGCATCACATCTGTACCATGATCACCTGTGATAATCAAGTCATCCACATAGATGACAAGTAAAACAATCCCATGATCTATTTTCTTCACATAGAGTGAAGAATCTGCTGTAGAAACCTGAAATCCAAGGGAGATAAGATATCTGCTCATCTTATCACTCCAAGCACGAGGTGCTTGCTTCAAACCATATAAAGCCTTTTTCAATCTGCATACATGAGTGGGATACTTTGGGTGTACATAACCTTTTGGTTGTGCCATATACACTTCTTCTTGTAGATCACCATTTAGAAATGCATTTTTGACATCCATTTGATGCATTTCCCAACCATTAGCTGCAGCCATAGCAATGACTGCTCTCACTGTTTCCATCTTTGCCACTGGACTAAATGTTTCATCATAGTCCAAACCTTGGGTTTGTGCATAACCCTTAGCTACCAATCTTGCTTTATGTCGCTCAATGGAACCATCCGACTTGCATTTCACTTTGTAAACCCATTTACAACCAATGACATTTTTGTCCTGTGGTAATGCAACCAAATCCCATGTGTCATTATGAACCAATGCGTCCATCTCAACATCCATTGCCTTCTCCCATACATGCTTTCCAATAGCTTCTGTATAGCATGTAGGTTCCACATGCTTCACCAAAGATGTCATATATGCATAATGCATAGCAAAATCTCGATATGTCAACTTGTCAAAACTGGATATGTGACCCTTTGGGATCTCCGCAATGCATGCAGATCACTTTGAACACCTGTCACTCTAGCATGTGGTGGCACATATCTATCCTGCCTAGCACCAGGTGTGCGTAAAACAGGTATGCCAAGCTCCTCATCCAAACTCTCTGAACTGGACGACTCACAACTTGTAATTCCAATTCCTTCAACCTTCTTCTTTCCTTTATCCACAGGACTACTCCCAGTGCTCACACTCTCATGCCTCAAACGTCCTGACCATGGACGTACAGTACTACTCTCAGCCTCTGCTGGCCCAAACATAGTAGTAGAACTAGAACTTGCTTGTGGCAAGTTCACATGCACATCAGCATCAAGTGACTCAATGACACCCTCATCCTTTGCTTTGTACCAACTAGCAAGCTCATCAAACACCACATCTCTTGAGATAACCACTTGTCTAGTTTGTGGGTTGTAACATTTGTATGCCTTTCGATCATGTGCATATCCAACAAACACAATTTTCTGCCTTAGGATCCAACTTCCTCCTTCTCTCATCAGGCACATGTACATAAGCTATGCATCCAAAAACTTTGAGGTGTCCAATGTCTGGCCTATAACCTGTAAGCCGCATCTCTGGCGTACTTCCATGTATGGCTGCTGTAGGTGTTTTATTCAGTATATACACTGCAGTAGCACAAGCTTCTGCCCAATAATAATATGGCATGCTCTTTTCATTGAGCATCGCCCTGGCCACTTCACATATGACTCTATTCTTTCTCTTAGCCACACCATTTTGCTGAGGTGTATACCTGCAAGTCAATTGTCTTCTTATTCCATGCTTTCTCAAGAAATGGTCAAAAGCATTTGAGGTGTATTCACCACCTCCATCTGTCCTCAAACATTTAATCCAACAGCCATATTGCTTCTCTGCAAAAACTTTGAAATCCATAAACTTTTCTAACACTTCACTCTTCTCTTTGAGAAAGTATATCCATGTCATCCTGTTGAAATCATCAATGAATGTCACATAATATAAACTGCCCTTGATAGATGGGTTTTGTGCAGGACCCCATACATCGCTATGTACTATCTCAAGTGGCTTGCTACTCATATTTCCTTCTCTAGGAAACCGCAAACTGACAGGCTTCACAAACATGCATATTCCCATCATACTTGAATCTAGGCAGCCCACTAATAATGCCTCTTGCCTGCATGTTCTTTAACCTTTGTATATTGACATGTCCAATCCTCTTATGCTACGTATCAATGTCCTGTACCACATTTCTGCTTTTAGAGAACATAGCTGATTTTAACTCAGGAATCCCAGCATCTAGCTTAAACAACCTGCCTTCTTTCTTGCCTTTAGCAACAATGACTCTACATCCATGTTTGAAATCCTCAACGAAGCAACCATGCTCGTTGAAACGAACCTGTAATCCCTGTTCCACCATTTGACCAACTGAGGCCAAGCTTTTTGTGATAGAAGGCACATACAATACATCTGACATAGATTTTGTTTGACCATTGTGCATAACCAATGGTACACTTCCAACATGTGTAATGGCATGCTGAGTATCATCTCCTGTCTCCACATAGCCTTTCACATCCATAGGCTTCATATGCTCAAACCATTCACCATGACAAGTCATATGGTTTGATGCTCCAGAGTCCATATACCAAGTGTCATCATTTTCAGCATTTGTCATCATAGATCCCACAACATGTTTCATGGCAAACAAGTGATTTGCGCTGCCATCATTACTTCTTGATGCATAATTTTCACCACCATGTTGTGCATAATTTCCACGATTTTGTGCTCTACCCCCTCTCAAATCATTCTGTTTATGGAAACAATCACGCGCCATATGACCAAATTTCCCACAGTAATGGCATTCCACATCTTGCATAGATGTTTGTTGGCCTTGCCAACGTCCTCTACCACGAGGATTACCTCTACCTCTCTGAGGTGTATATCCACGACCACCTCTAGCACCATATGAAGGCTGAAAATTCTGTTGTGATGACCTATCCTGCCATCCACGACCATTACCATGGCCACGTGATGCGAATCTCCCCCTGTCTCTAAAACCTCTTTGCAAATAGAAAGCCTGATTTTTGCCATTATCATCATGGCTAGTAGATGCATCCTGAAAAGAATCACTGAGTTTGATTTCCTCAACAAGCAAGAGTGAAACCAACTCATCAAAGTCTGGTAAACCTGTACTCCGAACCGAGATAGATGTATCAAAAGATTTATATTCCTTGCCAAGACCACGCAAGGTAATGTCCACCAAATCATCATCAGGAATGGGGGCATTAATTGTTGCCAATGCATCTGCAAACTTCTTTATCTCTTGTACATAATCATGGATGCTCCTTCTATTCCGTTTCACATTATGTATCTATTGTCGCAACAACCGAGACTTGCGAGCACTCATGTTTGTATCAAACAACTTCACCAATGTATCTCATGCATCCTTGGGATTCTCAGCATCATGCATGTGTATGAGCATAGCATCCGAAATACATATAGACAGATAATGCAACACCTTGAATGCTCTTTCTGACCATTGCTTATGAGCGATAACCTGCTCTGCTGTGTAGGTTGTCGGGGTAGCACCTGTAATGAGATTCCAAAAACCTTTTCCCTTCAGAAAACTTTTGATCCTGTACTTCCATGCCTGGAAGTTCTTCCTATCCAGCTTTTCACCAACAATCTGTAGTACTGGATTATCCGACATGTTTGCTCAATGCATACACCTTCTGCACACGTCCAAATCTGTAAATGAGCCTTTCGCAGCTCAACCACACTCCAATGAGTGTTCCACATACTCCAAAGTAGTCAACAATCTTCAATTTTGATGTAGAAAATCAACATGTATGCATCCAAAATGAACTGGCTCACGCAGTCCAAGATACCCTATTTTGATGTGCTTTCCAAGGCTCCAAATTACAATGTAGTGGTGCAATCAAGTATGGGTAACTTGCGTTGACACCTAAACAACCTCAATGTTGAATATCAACACCATTCGATGTGTGTACATACCAATTTTGTCAAACCCCCTTCTCTGTTCTGAGAAAAAACAGAAAAACCAAAAAAACCAGTAGTAATTTTGCTCTAATTTCTTCAATCTTTGTCCAAATTGAGCAACCAGGCATTCATTATCTTAGCAATGATGTCCACTAACTCCATGTAAGAGTAATTTGTCCAATTGTTTAAGACCAAAGAGTAATTGATCGATTAATCACACTCTGTTTCTCTGCAATCAGTAGATAGACTGTTTAATCAGCTCATTTCCAGCTCAATTGATGATAATTGTTCAATCCAATCATGTAGCCTCCTTCTCAAGTGTATGTATTAGTCTCCTTCTCAAGTGTATGTAGTAGCCAATTGCTAAACCAATTTTGAAATTAATCAAGCACAAGAGGTGATTTTGGTCCTCCACTTTGCAAAATAGTGTGAAATATGCTCTGTTTCTCTGTCCAACCTAGGCTGCCTGCTCCTGAGGGATTTGGGAGTGATTATAGTGTTAATTGATGATGGAATTAAGTCCCCAACACACCTAGGCAAGTGTGCAATCCATAAATGCTTTGATTTTTACCAAAAACATGCTCCAAATGCATCAAAATTTGAGTTCCTTTTCTCTGTTTTGTGAGAGCTCAAAAACCAGTCAATTTCACACATTCAAATGCATCCAAATTTCTTCAAAATCAGTTTAGGGCTTGCATATGAGTTGCCAATACATTCCTCCTTGTCAGATACATGTGTCTTTGCCAGATTTACATGCATTTCACCATACATCACCGCTTCCAAGCTTCAATGGAAAGCTTTCAAAAACCAAAAATTTTTCTTTGCTTTGGGTTGCCCTAATTTGCTTTGTTTTTTCCTGAATCACCTGCAATCCGCTCAAGGATGTTTAGAAGACCTTACCCGATAGGCCAAGCTCTCAGATCTGATAGTAATCGGTGTGCTCCAAGCTTCACAGCATCAATGGCAAGCTTCACATCTTTTCTTCACAGCTTCTTCTCCCTCTTCTCTCACTCACTCATAAACCCTAATAGACAGCACAAGGCTCTGATACCATGTTGAAAAATAGGCAGATGGAGAGGAAACACACACACACGAGCAAACCCTAATGTATATTGCAAACCCTAACCATAGAGGGAAGCCATCTCCCTTCTCACATAATGCATAAAGCCCTAATCCATAATACACACAACACACTATGAGTTGTGTCTACACACATCTAACCCTAGCTAATGTCCACACACTATGACCAGCTGGACGCGGTCATTTATGTCTCACACAAGTTCCTACCTAACATGCCAGCACATAGCATAGCTGGCACACACTGACATTGAGCTTGAATCTCAACAGCTCCTCTTAAGCTCATGATGTACTACCATAGATGAAGATGTAGATGAGCTTGGGATATCAAAGCTCTCAACAGAAAGACGAGAGTTCATTATAGAAACTGTATTTATGACCTATTTTTAAATGATTGTTTTATGTCAAGAATGTTAGGAAAGCATTTTGACTGTCTTGTGAATGAGGTCATGGAGACCTAATCTGATAAGTTGCAACAGCCCCTCTCAAGTTCATGATGTACTGCCATAGATGAAGATGTAGATGAGCTTGGGATATCAAAGCTCTCAATAGAAAGACGAGAGTTCATTATAGAAACTATATTTATGACCTATTTTTAAATGATTGTTTTATGTCAAGAATGTTGGGGAAGCATTTTGACTGTCTTATGAATGAGAGCACAAAATCTGACTCCACCTTTCCATTGAGGAAGCACAAAATCGCCCTTATGGAGACACAGATATGTAGGAAAATCAGCCCACACCAAGTGCATGCTCCCAAGGCTATCGAAGGCATCCATGCTTCCCCACCTCGTCAGAGATCCCATGAATCATTGCAATACTACAAGATTCTTGGAACAACTTTGCATGTACGGGGAGTGCAAACACTATAATGACAATGAATGGAGAGAGCCACTAGCACGCCTAAGAGATCATACCTGTGTTTTTGCTGCCTCATCATCTTCTAAACTCTTTGACCATTGCTCTTGTGAAAGATCCCTGCCCTCTCCGCGCAAAAAATTCTGGGGTACTAGCAGTGGAAGTAACACTTCTTGCACAAGATAGAGCCTCTTACTTGGGGCCTTGCCCATGGATATCCGGACAAGAGACTAATCCCTTGGTTCTTCCAAAACCGAACCCGAAAAAACTTCCCTCGCCCAACAAACACAGGCGATTCCTCTAGGATATTTTATTCTAATGTAGTCAAGGTCTTAACTAACCAAACTGATCCGACTGAACCCGTAAGTCAAATGGTCAGATCAAGGAAGAGACTTGTACTTGGATCATAGAGACCAACGCTTTTTTCCTCATCAAGAGGCACACTTGTTGATTCTTTTCCATAGAACAAGGACTATCCGGGATCTACTTCATCTATCGTAACATAACAGAATTGAGTCTCATTTTAGGGATCCATCAGTCCAGCCTAACCCCATCTAATCCCATGGGTTAGCCAACTGCCCAATCATTGTAGTGATAGGATCCATTTAGGAATTTGTTTATGTTTTTCCCCGGGTACCAGGGAGGAAAAGAGTTCCTAGCCCCCCCCCCCCCCCCCCCCCCCCCGGCGCTTCAAAGCAAACTTCAAGATAGTCACACCACTTACACACCCAATATGAAATTGCATGTTTCACACATTCAGCTGTCTTTTAATGAAACCATAGTATCACTGATCATAATCCTCCAAAATATCTAGCTTGAATTCTAATTTCCAATCATTCCTTCATCGGTGTACCTATGGCATCATTGGCAACCAGAACACTCACCACTTGTTCACTCAGGGGTCTTTTTAATAGTTCCTAGCTCATAGTACCTAGACATATAATCACATAAGAAAAATCTAGATGGACTCTCCATTGAAGATCAGCAAGATCAACCAACAGATCCATATAAAAGAGTCATGGACTTATCCATTGAGGACAAGCAAGGCCAATCAACCAGATCCATACTCGAGTGCCAATCAACCAAATCCATACCCGAGTTCAGAAAATAACTCTAACTCTTTATTCCATTTTCTTCCTGGACGCACGCATGCGTATCTTTTGTGGTGACCCAGAGCTCGAGCACCATATGGTTAGCACCCTCTAGGCTCCTTCATAGGTCACCTAGCGCTTCACTCATAGGCCGCTTCCTTGGTCCCTCATCCACTACCGGAAGCTCACCAGGCCATGTTGAGATTCAAGCTCGATGTTAGCTTGTGCCAGTTGCACTATGTGCTGGCATGTTAGGTAGTAGCATGTGTGAGACATAAATGACTGTGTCCAGCTGGTCATAGTGTGTGGACATTAGCTAGGGTTAGCAGTGTGTGGACACAACACATGTAGTGTGTTGTAGATTATGGATTATGGCTTTATGCATTGTGTGAGAAGGGAGATGGCTTCTCTCTATGGTAAGGGTTTGCTTAATACATTAGGGTTTGCTCCTGTGTGTGTGTCTCCTCTCCCTCTACCTATTTTTCATCATGGTATCAGAGCCTGGTGCTCTCTATTAGGGTTTATGAGTGAGAGAAGAGGGAGAAGAAGCTGTGAAGAAAAGTTGTGAATCATGCCATTGGAGCTGTGAAGTTTGGAGCACACCGATTTTCATCAAATCTGAGAGCTTGGCCTACCAGGTAAGGACTACTAAACATCCTTGAGCGGATTGTAGGTGCAAAAACACAAACAACACCAGATTTGAGTTCCCAAAGCAAAGAAAATTTTCTATTTTGCAAGCTCTCCATTGAAGCTTGAGTGTGGTGAATGTATGAGGCAAATGGTTGCAAATCTGATAAAGAATCATGTATCTGGCAAATGGGAATGTATCGGCAACTCATGTGCAAGCCCTACATTGAATTTGGAGCAAAGTTGATGCATTTAAGTGAGTGGAAATTCATTGTTTTGAAGCCCTCACAAAAATAGAGAAGAGATGTTCATTGTGGATGAAATTGGAGCTGGTTTTTTGCAAAAATCACCACATTTATGGATAGGGTACATACCTAGGAGTGTTGGGGACTCACATCTACCTTAAATTACCACAAAAAACCACCAAATTCTCCTCAGGAGCAGGCGGCGCAGACTGTAGGGAAGAAACAGTGTAGAATTTTCAATACTATGCTAGGTGGAGGCCAAATTCAAGTCTTGTGATTGATTAATCCCAAAATATCCTTAGAAAGTTTATGGTACACACACTTGAGAAGGTTGCATGTGGTTGATTGGAACAATTATGCATTATGGAGCTGATTATGAGCTGATTAAACAGGCTATCTACAGTGATTAGTGAAACAGAGGGTCATTAATCGGCTAATTACTCTCTCAACTTAAACAGTTGGTCTAATTCTTTATACATGGAGTTAGTAGACATCATTTCTAAGCTAATGAATGTTTGGTCTCTCAATTTGGACAAGAATCAAAGGAGTTAGACCACTTTTACTACTAGTTTTTACTCGTTTTACTGGTTTTTCTCAAAATAGAGAAGGGGATTTGATATTTTTGGTATGTACGTACCTTGGTTGGTGTTGATATGCAACATTGAGCTTGTTTAGGTGTCAATGCAAGTTATCCACACTTGATTGAACCACTACATTGCAATTTGAGGCCTTGGAAAGCGTGACAAAACAGGGTACTTTGGACTGTGTATGCCAATTCAATTTGAATGCAATCAAAGTGAATTTGTACATCAACAGTGAAGTTCGTTGAGTACTTTGGAGTATCTGGAACACTTATTAGAGTGTGGTTGAGCTGAGGAAGGCTCATTTATAGAATTGGACGTGTGCGGAAGGTGCATTTGCATTGAGAAAATATGTCACACAACCCAGTACAGATTGTGGGTGAGAAGTTGGATAGAAAGAACTTCCAAGCATGGAAGTATAGGATTAAAAGCTTTCTGAAGGGAAAAGGATTTTGGAACCTTGCTACTACAGGTGCGGAGACAGAGCCGAGAACTACCCCGACAACCTACACAACAATAGGTTGTAGCTCATAATAAGCAATGGTCAGAGAGAGCATACAAAGTTTTGCATTACTTGTCTATATGTATCTTGGATGCTATACTCATACATATACATGATGCAGAGAATCCCAAGGATGCATGGGATACATTGGTAAAGCTGTTTGATGCAGATACTAGTGCTTGTAAGTCTCAGAGTTGAGACAACAGATTCATAATGTGAAGCAGAAAGGATGGAGTATTCATGATTATGTACAAGAGATAAAGAAGTATGCAAATGCATTGGCAACTATCAATGCCCCCATGCCTGATGATGATCTTGTAGACATTGCCTTGCGTGGTCTTGGTAAAAGGAGTACAAGTCTTTTGATACATCTATTTCTGTTCGGAGTACAGGTTTACCAGATTTTGATGAGTTGGTTTCACTCTTGCTTGTTGAGGAAATCAAACTCAATGACTCTTTTCATGATGCATCTACTAGCCATGATGATAATGGCAGAAATCAGGCTTTCTATTCACAAAGGGGATTTAGACGCAGGGGGAGATCATGAGGTCATGGTAATGGTCGTGGATGGCAGGATAGGTCATTGCAACAGAATTTTCGGCCTACATATGGTGCCAAAGGTGGTCGTGGATATACACCTCAGAGAGGCAGATGTAATCCTCGTGGAAGACGATGTTGGCAAGGCCAACAAGTATCTATGCAAAATTTGGAATGCCATTATAGTGGGAAGTTTGGTCATATGGCAGGTGATTGTTACCACAAACAAAATGATTTGAGAGGGGGTAGAGCACAACATGGTGGACATTATGCACAACATGGTGGAAATTTTGCATCAAGCAGTAATGATGGCGGCGCAAATCACTTGTTTGCCATGAAATACAAATGACTGAGGGTCTATTTATAGGTGAGGGAGGCCACTAACCAAGTCCAACTAGGTTCTAGAATTTTCTAGGTTCAATTTGACTCAATTTGGACCAGTTTGGCTCCCTTTTTGATTTGGTTTGATCTAGGAGAGAGGAGAGCTAAAAATATCACAATTTTTTTGAATTAAAAACCCTTCCACACATGTGAAAGAGGCGCCTACCTCAAGAGTCCCCTTTTCCTTACCAAGGTGTCAAAAATGCATCATTATTCTAAAATATCTCATTTTTTAAGTAATATCTCATTATTTTTAACTAATAAACCTTGTACTCAGTCAACTCTTCATCTTATGTGAGCATTTACTCATTTTTGGGTATTTTCTTTTATTCTTTTGGATTTATCTCATCCCAACACTTGGATTAATCCAATTGGCCCATTGGAACCTTAATTGGACCATAATTCAAAAATTTCTGAAAATGTAGATACTTAGGCTAAGGTCCCTTATAACATTTTCAATTAATTCCTAATGCACATTGGAAAGTTCATTTTGAACTTCTGTTTTAGGGGAATCCATTTTAGACACTAGGAGGAGTTTTATATCCAAAGATATCTCAATTTTGGATTATCTCTCTCTAGATATTTTCTCTCTCTAAGCCAAAACAGGGTAAAACAAGATCTTTCTTATATTTCAGAGAGGGGAATAGTTACAAGAACAGAAGGGGAGGTTCCTACACCTTTACACCTCAAAAGCTGGAGGGAGGAATCTTACATCTTGGGTCTGACCATGCAAAGGGGTCACCTGCTCTCTTCGCCCTGTGCATGGGACTCCTGCTCATCTTCATGCTCATCATTCTTGGAATGGTTGTCCTTGATTCCTCATCTAGGTCATCCCCTTCTCAATTTGTTTGTGACCTTTTTAGGGACGATGGAGGCGTGGATTTCTTACTCTTTTTCTTCTCAGGGAGACCAATTCTTGCTCAGTGGTGGCAGGCTTCTTGCCCTTTTTGGCTACTACATTCACCAACATTAGAACTTTAAATTCTCAAAAAACATGTTTCATATTTCGTAAAAATTAAATACTATACACAAGGAAACGTACTCTAAAACTGCTCTGTCTCCTATGGAGGAAACTCCCCCTCTGGGTAGTCTAACCACCATGGGAAAAGTATCCATGTGTCCCTACCTTAAAGCTCATCAATCCACTCTTCTAGGTACAATCCTGTCTCCTCTACCTCAGACAGCACCCATGCATCTGAAGGGTGCTCGGGAATGTAGACCCGATCACATACACTACTTCTCCACCACCTAATACACAAACATTAAAGTTCTACACAAACATTAAAGAACTTTAAGAAACCAATATACAAGAGGCGTGACAACTTCTCCACCATGCAAGGTAGAAAAAAAGGGTTGTGGTACTTTATACCTGTACAGGAGGCATTGTGCTATGCACGGTAGGTGTGGTTGCTGGTCAGCATCTAAGGTGGCATGCATTTGTCCTTTCCACCTAACGAATGCCTTCTCAAAATGAGACTTCCTATAAGATTTCAGGGCATTCGTGATACCTACTCCAAAGTCTACTGTGGCTCTTTCGTGCATGTGCTGACTACTGCTCTGCAGGTGAGCCTGCCTCTAGCTTTGCATATAATTTTAGCGTGTGCTCATGGTCAATTGAAACCGGTAATATATTTGTCGAGTTTTTTATAGCTTAATGGTGGTTATGTTTTTTGATGTTCATCTTGTAAACCATGATGAAGAAGAGAGAGGAGAGAAAGAGGAGAGAGATGAGGGAGAGAGATGTATGGATGCTAATTTTTAGAAAAAAATAAATATATATAATATATTTTTAGATTTTTATTTTTTTTAAAAAATTTTAAAAAATTATAATTAAATTATAACGGTCGAATTAAAAATGGTCAACTTTTTTAAGGGTATTAATCACCATCATTCAATAATTGTGTACTCTCTACCTATTGTGCCATTCTTTTTTGTTCTTGCGTACTTCATTTTTACTCCTCTTTATAATGACTTGTACAATCACATTCCCATCTTCTAAGAAAGCTCTGAGTTTCAACAATGGACGAGTTGTTGGTGAGTGCAAAGTTTTTATATAATGGGAGAATTGATCTAACAAGTCAAAGTCTTAACTAACCAAACTGATCCGACCGAACCCAAAAGTCACATGGTCAGATCGAGGAAGAGACTTGCACTTCGTCCATATAGAATCACCACTTTTTTCCCCTTTTTACGAGGCATAGCCATTGATTCCCTCCCACAGAACAAGGGTCTTCCTAGTCATAACTTCCTAAAACCACAATAGATTAATAATTAGTTCTATACGAGAATATCGGGATTTTATAAAAACGCTCTTCTTCCATTAATCCAATTTTGGGTAAATATTAATTTGGTGATTTATCCACATAAGAATATCTAAGAATATTCTTTCCACCAAATTAATTATCAACCCTAATTTTCTAGGTGGAATTATGGTGAAAAGTTCTCTTTTTTCATCAATATTAATTTAAAACTTTTTCTACTTAAAATGCCATAAAAATTATCTTTTAATTAATTATAAATATCCATTTTTTAATATGCTTAAAATTCCTCTTTTTGTATTTAAATGATTGAATTTTGAATGTCATGGAAATTCCTCTTTTATCATTAAAAAATTTCTAATGCATAAAATAAATTTATCAAAAATTTCTCTTTTTCTTAATTAATTAATTATGCATAAATACAACAAAAAGTATTATTTCCTAAATATGGTCAAAATCATTCTTTTACTTTAAATTTCTAAACCTACAATATGGTAGGAGTTTCTCTTTTAGTATTATGCATAAAAATAAGATATGTATTTTTTAAAAAAATTTACCATAGCTTCGTTGCTATTACTGATAATTTTTAATTTTTCTAAAAGAATAAAACCTTGTAATGAAAATATGATAGAAATTTAATTTTAAGCTTAAATCTAAACTATGAATTTAAATCATAATTTTAACCATAATCATAAACTTAATTATGATTATCTCATTAAATTAAGCTAATTCCATTATTCCTCTTTTTTCAAATTGATAGGATAATCTATTTCTCATTTAGAATCAATCAAAGTAGTTTTTAACTACTTACAAATAATCTAAAAGAAATAACCATTATTTTGTTAACACAAAATCATAAAAATACCATTTTCTTAATCTCTAGCTTATCAAGCCTAGAGTTTGGTTTTGAAGTAAGAAATTATCAAAGAGAAGCATTCTTTTGCTAAGGAATTAGTCATAGAAATGACTATTCTTTTTGAGAGAGAGATATACATAAGAAAGCATTCTAAATAAGCATAAAGATTAACTTTTTCTTGATTACACATTAAGATTCTTAGGGATAGCTTGATTTTAATTAAAACAACCATTTAGAAGACTTCTCAAGCTTGAGAGGGATTGAGAAGAGAAGTCATTTGAGGAAATTAACAAAAACCCATAAAATTCATTCTTACCTCAAGGATTAGCTTGTTTCTTTTTCTAGAAGTGAAGCTCCCAACCAATCAATTGGTTTAGCAAGTGGAGAAGAGAGCTCCAAGAGTTGTTGAAGAGAGAGAGAAGCTCCAAGCTCCCCAAAAGTAGAGGAAAATTAAGGGATAATAGAAAATATGATTATTTTAATGTAATACTGGCATGGTATAGCTCACAACAAAGAATGAGGGTCTATTTATAGGAAAGAGAGGCCACTAACTGATTCCAATTGGGTTCTAGAATGTTCCAGCTTCAGTTTGACTCATTTTAGACAAGATTTGGACCAATTTGGCTCCCCTTTTGATGTAGTTTGATCCAGGAGAGAGGAGAGATAAGAATATCACAATTTTTTGAATTAAAAAATCCTTCCACACATGTGAAAGAGGCGCCTACCTCAAAGGTCCCCCTCTCCTTACCAAGGTGTCAAAAATTCATCATTTTTCCAAAATATCTCATTTTTTTAGTAATATCTCTTAATTTTTAACTAATAAACCTTGTACTCAATCAACTCTTCATCTTATGTGAGAATTTACTCATTTTTGGGTATTTTCTTTTATTCTTGGGATTTATCTCATCCCAACACTTGGATTAATCCTATTGGCCCATAGGAACCTTAATTGGACCATAATTCAAAAATTTCTGAAAATCTAGACCCTTAGGGTCTAAGGTCCCTTATATCATTTTTAATCGATTCCTAATGCACATTGGAGAATTTATTTTGAACTTCTATTTCAAGAAAATATATTTTAGATATTAGGAGAATTTTTGTATCTAAAAATATCTCAATATTGAATTATCTCTCTCTAGAATTTTTCTTCTAGGGCAAAAACAAGAGAAAATAATATTTTCTTGTATTCTGAAATAGGGAATGATTATAGGGGATTGAGGTAAAAGCTTATTCATTATTCAGGCTGAGGAGGAATCTTACAGTCTCGCTCAAACTCTCTCCCTCTCTCTCTCTCTCTCTCTCTCTCTCTCTCATGTCATTGAGATCTCTTTGTAATTGCTCCATATCTCTCAATTATAAATTTAATTATCTAAACGGTCACGGAAGAAGCTAAAAACAATGCCATCGACATAATTTGAGTGTACAGCAGTAATGTCTAAAACAATATATTTCTTTCATTACAAGCTAGTGAAATAGATCAGTACGGACACTGTGGGTGCTGGTGGAAGAAGGAAGGTGGTATGGAGCAAGGGCTCTACCAAATGGTGTAGGTGCAAGTGGGAATAGCAGCCTCATAAGTTCAAGCCGTGGTTTCCTTGATGAGGACATTGTAAAAGAACCCACGGGGGATATATGTGGCATGACATGTCAATATTGACGCTCCTTTGAAACACGGGTGGACATGACGAGACAGTTGACTGTGTTGGGCTCATGGTGGGTACTGGGAGAGGAGTGGAGGATATGGTTGAGGAATGTGTCGAGACAGTGCCCCCACATCTATCTATTGCTCCCATAGATGGGCATACTCACTAACCTCACCCTTGAAAAATTGGTGACCCAAATCATCGTGCACATAGGCAAGTTGTTGCTGCAAAAATGAACTAAGGCACACCTCATTGCTCTCCACGCTGATGCAATATCGTTGTAGTATCCTACATGCTCTAGCCATGGTCCCAGTACCAGTAAAGCAATCTAGGACTGCATCGCGCAATCGGTGAACTTCCCGAGGAGTAACCACCTGCCATAGTACAAGCTCCCACAACAATTGGCATATATATAAATGGACGACACTGATGTTTAAGATAATGAATATATAATGATTACACTACTTGAATCGAGTTCTAATGAAGTGAGTGTTGTAAATTACCTTGTGAAAGGCCTGCTACGTTGAACAACATCTCAGATGGGATTCCCGTCCTCATCCAACTAGCATGGTGATGTTTCCTCTTCTGGTTTCCACTCCAAGAAGATATCGTCTTCCACCTCGAAACCTAAATAATCTATAGCTACCTCGCCTCCCGGCCTGTCATACTTTGGACCACTAGACATACTCTCACTAAGGTGCGTGAAGATGACGATGACCAAAACCATGACCTATGTGCACACACTAGTAAGTACCTTAGGGAGGGAAATCATTGAGCTTCACTTTAATAAAAACCAGTCACTCCTACACTCACCTCTTCTTGGCCATCTTTTGACATGATATACAAATATTGTGGAAAGCGCAAACAAAGTCCTTCACAAATGTGAAGTTTCAAGTTCCTACCTCTCGCACAAAAATCCCCAAGTTCTCCACATATAGAGTGCACACCATAGTTCCATTGGCTTGTAGGAACTTTACACCAAGCACAAAAGCCGACTCCACAAGTACCTCCCTAAAAACATTTCATCAAGGAAACACAACATCGTCCTTGCAAAGAAAGAGATCTTTCAAAAAATCGGCCCACACCAAGCGTAGGCCTCCAAGGCTATTGAAGACATCCATGCATCCCCACCTTGTCAAAGATCCCATGAATCGTGCAAAACTGTAAGATTCATGGAACAACAAAGCATATAAGTGGACTGCAAACACTATAATGACGATGAATGGAGAGAGTCACTATAATGAATCGTGCAATACTGCAAGATTCATGGAACAACAATAAGTGGACTGCAAACACTATAATGGCGATAAATGGAGAGAGTCACTAGCTCGAGTTAGAGATCGTACATGTGTTTTCGCTTTTCCAAAAGTGCGAGATGGAGGTGATCAATGTTGGAGCTCAAAACTAAGTGCAGGGGGTCCACGCTCAGCTCTATATGGCACGGTGCATTAAAGAGGCCCCCCAAGTGGGATCTACGGCTCAGGGGGCCTGATTTTGGGCAAGGGAGATCCGGGCCGTCGGATCGCCAATAGAAAACTAGGGCCAAAAACAAACTCGGCCCTGTGCAGTAAACTAGGATCCCTAGTTTACTTCACAAGCCGAGTGTGCAGACATCACAAAAACAACTCGGCTTGTGAAGTAAACTAGGATCCTAGTTTACTTCACAAGCCGAGTTGTTTTTGTGATGTCTGCACACTCGGCTTGTGAAGTAAACTAGGGATCCTAGTTTACTGCACACGCCGAGTTTTTTTTATGATGTCATGCTTCGCCTCCCGTAGTTTACAAAAGAACTAGGGCCTCCAAAGTAAACTAGGGGGCCGCCCTGCATTAAACTCGGGCTTGCCATATTGCCTAGTTTACTCCAGTTCTCGAGTTTGGACTTAGAATTTTTTTGCCTGTCTCAAAATGCAAAAGAACGGTTTTGAACCACGACGCACCGCTAGGGAGACTAGTCATACCATTAGGCTATAATTTCTACTAGCTAGTGTATCCCACCCATATTAGTATATGCTTTTATTATGCGGGGCAGTCCTAGGTTACTTTGGGGCCCTAGTTTACTTTGGGACGGCCCTAGTTTACTTTCGGGGATCCGACGGCCCAGATCACCTCCACCCAAAATCTGGCCCCCTCAGCCATAGATCCCACTTGGGGGGCCTCTTTAATGCATTGTGTCATAAAGAGCCGAGGGGGAGGTCCACCACACCGGGATGGTAGTCTTTATTTAGACAAAACAACAAAAAATACATGTTTATTACTGTTGATGATGAATATGTAAGATTCCTCCTCATATCCTGAATAATGAATAAGCTTTTACCTCAATCCCCTATAATCATTCCCTATTTCTGAATACAAGAAAATATTTTTTCCCTTGTTTTTGCCTAGAGAGAAGAAAAATTCTAGAGAGAGATAATTCAATATTGAGATATTTTTAGATATAAAAATTCTCCTAATATCTAAAATATATTTCCCTAAAATAGAAGTTCAAAATAAATTCTCTAATGTGCATTAGGAATCAATTAAAAATGATATAAGGGACCTTAGCCACCTAAGGGTCTGGATTATGGTCGAATTAAGGTTCCTATGGGCCAATAGGATTAATCCAAGTGTTGGGATGAGATAAATCCAAAGAATAAAACAAAATACCTAAAAAATAAGTAAATGCTCACATAAGATGAAGAGTTGACTGAATACAAGGTTTATTAGTTAAGAATTAAGAGATCTAATTTAAAAAAATGAGATATTTTGGAGAAATGATGAATTTTTGACACCTTGGTAAGGAAGGGGAGATCTTTGAGGTAGGCGCCTCCTTCACATGTGTGGGAAGGTTTTTTAATTCAAATTTTTTTTGATATTTTTATCTCCCCTCTCTCCTGGATCAAATTAGATCAAAAGGCGAGCCAAACTGGTCCAAATCTTGTCCAAACTGGTCAAACTGAAGCTGGAAAATTCTAGAACCCAGTTGGACTCACTTAGTGGCCTCCCTCACCTATAAATAGACCCTCATTCTTTTGTATTCTCATCTATGAGCTATACCATGCCAGTATTACATTAAAATAATCATATTTTCTATTATCCCTTAAAAATCCTCTACTTTTGGAGAGATTGGAGCTTCTCTCTCTCTTCAACAACTCTTGGAGCTTTCTTCTCAACTCACTAAACTAATTGATTGATTGGGGGCTTCACTTCTAGATAAAGAAGCAAGCCAAACCTAGAGGAAAGAAGGAATTTCATGGTTTTTGTTAATATTCTCAAATGATTTCACTTCTCAACCCCTCTCAAGCTTGAGAAGTTTCTAATTAGTTGTTTTCAATGTAAATCAAGCTTTCTTTAAGAACTTTAATGATTAATCACAAAAAAGTTAATCTTTATGCTTATTTTTGAATGCTTTTTATGTGTATCTCTCTCTCCTAAAAGAATAGTCATTCCTATGGCTAATTCTTTAGAAAAAGAATGCTTCTCATTGATAAATTCTTAATTCAAAACCAAACTCTAAGCTTGTTAAGCTAGAGGTTAAGAAAATAGTATTTTTATGCTTTTATGTTAGTAAAATTATGGTAAATTTATGATTTAATTCCATAATTTGGATTTAAGTTTAAGGATAGTTCTTCTGTCATAATTGTATTACAAAGTCTTATTCTTTTCTAGAAAAATTGAAAATTATTTGTAATAGCAGTGGAGCTATGGCAAAATTTTTAGAAATTAATGCATATCTTATTTTTATGCATAATGCTAAAAGAGGACTTTCTACCATATTTTAGGATGGAAAATCCTATGCTAAAATAATGAATTTCATCATATTCATGAGAAACTAATTTTTAGTATTTATGCATAAATAATTAATTAAAGAAAAGAGAATTTTTTGGTAATTTTATTTTTATGCAAAAAGAGGAATTCCCATGATAATGGAGATCCATGTAATTAAATGGAAAAAGAGAAATTTTGGTATATTAAAATAATATATATTTTTATTTAATTTTAAGAGGAATTTTAGATAAATTTATTTTATGCATGAGAAATTTTTAAATGATAAAAGAGGAATTCCCATGACATTTGGAATTCAATCATCTAAATGGTAAAAGTGAAATTCTTGGCATATTTGAAATAATGGATGTTTATTTGAAGAAAATCCTTGGAATCAAAGTTAGAAATAAACCGAATGATTTTGGTTAGACCATGACTGTGAGAGGGATGGCCAGTAAACTTGTTCATTTCTCGATCTGAATTAAGCAAAAACCCCGTGACCAATTCCAGTTCTTAATACAAAGAATAGACTACCGTTGAATTAACCTAGTTTTCTCTTGACCAAAATCACCAAGAATTTAGTGGGATATTCAGTCAAATGATGGGTAGATTACCCTGATGAGAGATCAATGATTCTCATTAAGAAAATATGGATTAACGAAAAAGGGTTTTGTGGAACCAATCTCAAACCGGGAATTTTACTTACATAGAACCTCTGTTTTCTTTTAAAGGACTGTTTTATGCCAGAATGCTGGAGGAAGCATTTGGTATGTGTTTAACTAAGAAGAGGCTCGTTGTAAGCTGGCGGGGAGTCATCGAGGGACGTATCTCACTGCAAAGCCTACCGAGGTCTTGACAAGCCTCGGTATGGTTAAAATGGTGCACTTCCGGTATGATGGGCGAGGACCGACGAAGCGGTCCCCCTGAGTGAAGTTCTAGGACACCTAAGTAGGATCCTAGAGGTTTCTGGCCAGGTGATGCACGGGCTCATGGTTGCTAGGACACCCATGCGTACATCAAGGAAGATTCAGATGAACTGAAAAGAATGACTTCTGTGAATCGAATTTTAATATTGGATCTCATTGGTTGATGAGCTGGTCTTTAACGGAGAGTGGACTAGATATTTTTTGTAAAACAATGGACTCAATATTTTGGAGGATTATGATCAGCAATACTATGATTTTCATTGAAAGATTGTTTTAAAGACAGTCGAATCTGTTATAATGGCAATTTCATATTGGGTGTGTGCGTGGTATGCCTACCTTAAATCTTTCTTGAAACGCCGGCTAGGGGACCTGGGAACTCTTTTCCTCGGTATACCCAGGCAAAACATAACCAAATTTTTATAAAGGAATCCCACCAATACAATCGTTGGGCGGTTGGCTAACCCATGGGCCGGTTAGGCTGGATCGGGGGATTCCTACGATACAAATAAGTTACGATTAGCTCGTTAGTTAGATTAAGTCCTAGGAAGACCCTTGTTCTATGGGAGGGAATCAACGGCTGTGCTTCGTTAAAGGAGGAAAAAAGCGGTGATTCTATGGACCAAGTGCAAGTCTCTTCTTTGATCTGACCATCTGACTTCGGGTTTGGTCGGATCAGTTTGAATAGATAAGATTTTGACTCGTTAGATTAATTCTCCCATTAGATGATTTTCCTGTTGGAATCCCCTGTGCATTTCGGGCGAGGTAAGTTTTTCCGGGTTCGGTTTTTTCGGAGGAACCGCCGGGCTAGTCTCTTTCCGGACATCTGTGGACGAGGCCCCGAGTGTGGATCCCTGCCCCGCGCGTGAGAGGCTGACGCTACTTCCGTCGTCTCCAGTGCCCTCAAAGGGGGCATCGCAAAGGAGGGGAGGGGGTCTCACAAAATAAATGAACTAATGAATGTTCAAACATGTTAAGTTCACTTACTAGATCCCAAGAGGTCCCCCTTGTCTTCTTTTAAACTCTCCGACCTTGCCCTTTTCTCTGACCATGTGAAGGGGTGACCTGCTCTTTGCCCTGTGCGTAGGACTGCTACTCATCATCATGCTCATCATCTTTGGAACTGGCTATCCTGAGAACCCTCATCAATATCATCCCCATCCCACTCTGGCCCGTGACCTTTTTTGGGCATTGGTGTCTCGGTTGTGGACGATGGAGGACCTTGTTTATTGATTTCTTACCCTTTTTCTTCTCGGGGGCTGATGTTGCTCGATGTCAGGCTTCTTAACTGTCTTGGCTGTTGCATTCACATTGAAACTTTAAATTCCCAAACAACAAGCTTCATACAAATGATCTACTGTACATAATGAAACGTACTCTAAAACTTCTTTGCCTCCTTTAGAGAAAACTCCCCCTCTGGGTAGTCTATCCACCATGGGTAAAGTATCCATGTGTCCTTGCTTTGAAGCTTTTCAATCCACTCTTTGGGGTACAATCATGTCTCCTCTGTCTCAGCAGACAACACACCCATGTGTCTGAAGGGTGCTCGGGAATATATACCTGATCACACACTTTATTTCTCCACCTCCTAATTCAAAAACATTAAAGAAGTCTAAGAAACCAATATAAAAAGAATAACAACTTCTCCACCACATAAAGCAAAAAAATAAAAGAGGGGTGCTACTACATACCTGTACAAGAGGCGTCGTGCTGTGCACGATAGGTGTGGTTGTTGGTCAGGATCCAAAGTGGCATGCATTTGCCCTTTCCACCTTACAAACGCCTTCTCCAAATGAGTCTTCCTGTAAGATTTTAGGGCATCCATGATACCTACTCCAGAGTCCATTATATCTCTCTCGTGCATGCCGGCTACAGTGGGTGATCCCATCTCCAACTTTGCATAGTACAATTGTAGAGCGTGTACTCGATCAATTGGAACCAGTACACATGAAGATGGATCCACATGAAGAACGCTCCATCGGATGGTGGAATTTAGGCATCCCTCATAGAAGCGAACTCACTCCTAGCAGCCAATATGTCAAGGAGCCTACATTTCTTGCATTGTGAATGAGCGTTATTTTTTTACCTACATTTTAAAAAAAATTAATTCCTCAAGAGAGTTATAGATCTTACTCTCCATTTGAAATATGTGCTCGAGCAATCTTTGCTAGCTTGGGAGTAGTGAATTTGCCAGCCTTTTCACCCTAGCCCTAGTACAAGATCACTTTTTTTTAACTTTTTTCCACAGTCGGGGTTGGAAATTTGTGTTAGCTCATGTCTCCTCTTAGTAAATAGTGCCTCCGTCTCCTTCAGGGCATCTATGTAGTTCTTGTCAAGCATTTCTACATTTAGCGAGTATTCTCTACTCCCTTGCTTAGGCAAGCCACTAATCTTGGCTTGGTACATGGCATCAAACTCCGACTACAATGCATTTATGTTGAAGAAACATATTTCAAAATCAAAAGATGGCTTTACTATGGTTTGAGAAAGAGGAGCACACACACCTTGAAAACTAATTGTGATAGGAGTGCCATGGGAAGCTTCAGCCACTTGAATCTGTTAGGTCCCCGATGAGTAATAGCTTTCTGGACCCATGAACGATCAACATCATTGAACTTTGACGAGGATTGTGGATTGGTAAGACCCACACGCTACATCATAAATATATCATGTCCCATTGAATGGTAGTGACCCTGGAAATTTTGCATGCATATAAAACAACGTAAATGATGACATATACAATGTTTGTTCATTTGATACACAAAAAAATAATATACACTTACTTGTTGATCATGCACATCACCAACAAGAACTCTGCCTCCTCCTCCTCAAGGAATCAGACCACTCTACAATTCACCTTGGGAATCTTCTCTCTTTCAACTCAATTGGTTTTTGCCCATTATTTCCAAGCTTTGAGTCGATGGTTACCATCCCAAATAACAAACATCTTCCCAACCATGTGTTTCCCTCCTTCCATCTCCTCTAGTATTGTGTCAAATTCACATGACAACGATAGGTTGTGACCGGCTGAACTTTGATGGTCAAATGAAACGGGCTTTTTGCCAAAGAATCCCTCAGAGATAATGAATGTCGCCATTATCAATTGATATGTGCTCTCCTCTATGCTTTTAATTAACCCCTCGATAGAATTCTTGCTCCAAGTTTGCAAGGACGCGACAAAGTGGCACTCTAGGAAGTGGTCCTCCACCCAATTCATGGAGATGTGTCGATCAACCACTTGGCTGAAAGTCTCTTTTATAGACTTCTCTTATTCAACAATCGTGGCACTTCTACTGGCCACACGATTGTTGGCGGGCGTTGGAGGAACCAACCCCTAGAGTCAACTGCAATTGAGAGGTGTTCATTACCTCGCTTGATATGGCCACTTGTCATATGCCCATGTCTTGTGATAGTGCGATCTCATCTTGATTTCTAGTGAACCTCTTTGATTGCAAAACGAGTCCGGGGAGGCATTTTGGCTTAAATGTCACATGCTTGAAAGATGTCACCTTGAAAAATTCAACAAAAGCATTTTCAACCATATTCTTTTTTTAAATTAAATTTTAATATGATTAGTAATTAATATACATCCTTTGTTTATTAATATGCAACTATAATTAAAAATAATGCTTAAATTAGTCTCTAATCATGATTAATTTACTGATCCCAGACATCCATTCTTTCAAATAAGATGTAATGCATTGCATTAAATTTCTTAATATTTAGTAATTATTATGCCATTTAGATTAATCGCAAGAAGAATACCTCAAGAAATTGAATGATTGAATCAACTCCTTACTCCTTGCTCCTTTAATCCATCACTCCTTGCTCCTTGCACCTTTAATCCATCACTCCTTGCTCAGTGCTCCTTATACTCCACGGTGAGGGAGGAGTTGAGGGAGGAGAGAGGGGCTGCCACACGTTGAGAGAGGAGAGGGGGCAAGTTGAGGGAGGAGAGGGGGCAAGTTGCGAGAGGAGAGGGGGGCTGCCATGCATTGAGAGAGGAGAGGGGGTTGCCACACGTGTTGAGGAAGAAGAGAGGGGAGAGTTGAGGGAGGAGGGGCGGGCTGCCACACGTTGATAGAGGAGAGGGGGGCGCTTGGGCGGAGGGTTCACAAAGGGCTTTGTGAGCCCTTCACTAGTTGTCCAATAGCTTTAAAGCTGTTGGATAGCCACATGCCATGCCGTGTGGTATGTGCCACGATGCGGCACACATGCCACACGGTGCAGCGGAATTCCCAAGGTCAGGCATTATACATGGGATGCCACTATGGACTATGAAAGTCCACATGTAATGCTCGAGCTCAAGGATTACATGTGGCATGCCATGTGGACTAGGCAATCCACATGGCATGCCACATGTAATGCCCAAGCTCGAGGATTACACGTGGCATGCCATGTGGACTAGGATGTCCACATGGCATGCCACATGTAATGCCTGAGGTCGGGCATTACACGTGGTGGCTGCCATGCGTAATGCTTGACCTCGAGCATTACATGTGGCATGTGCCGCATGCGTGACACACGGCGTGTCTTGCATGTAGGCCATGCGGATAGACCACAGGAGGGTTGTCCTTCACGCCCCCTCTCCTCTCCTTCGTGCTCCCCCTCTCCTCCCCCTTGCTCCCCCCCTCTCCTCCCTCAACTCGCCCTCGCGCATCCTCTCCTCCCTCAAATCGCCCCTCAACTCGCCCTCGCACATCCTCTCCTCCCTCAAATCGCCCCTCAACTTGCCCTCGTGCCTCCCTCTCCTCGCCCTTGCTCCCCCCCTCTCCTCGCCCTAGTGCCTCCCTCTCCTCCCTCAACTCGCCCTCGCGCATCCTCTCCTCCCTCAACTTTCCCTCGCCCCCCCTCTCCTCCCTCAAATTTCCCCCCTCAACTCGCCCTCGCACCTCCCTCTCCTCCCTCAACATGCCCTCACACCTCCCCTTAATCTCTACAGTTTGTCACGTGTGCTTTTGTCATGGCCACGCTATCACTAGAGGAGCTAACCATGGAGTGCATCATCTTGCAAGGATACATGGCACTTGAGGAGATGCACAAGAAGGACTCAAACGATCCGGAATTATAACAAGCTAGAGAGATTTTAGGGAGCTTATTATGGTAATTAAATCAAATAATCAAAGCAAAGGAGAATGACCAGCGATAGATATGTTTGAGCTTAGAATATCAAGCGTAATTGCTTACTAGAGGACATACAAAGTCATCAGTGAAGAGAATGAGCAACTAATTAAGAATTCGGCCCAATCAATGGTGGTTGCGCATCGCAAAGCCAAATCGCAAAGCCAAATGAGTGTGTTTCCTAAGTATTTAATGTAGTAATAATGTTGGCGCTACTTCATAATGCCAGCTTCTTCAGTGTAGTAATAATGTTGGTGCTACTTCATAATGCAAACTTCTTTAATGTACTTGCCGAGTTTTTTATAGCTTAATGTTGACTATGTTTCTCAATGTTCATCTTGTAAACTATGATTTGTTTATTTGCGAGACCACGGGCAATGTTACTTGAGTTCCTTGAGCATTGAGTTTGACCACCCACTCCAATCATATTGAGAGGTTTGATGGTAGGACCATTTTTCTGATCTGTAAGTATAACTTTCATTGGGAAATCTTTGATCCAATGATGATCTATGCCACAATGATTACAAGTTGCAAGTGGCATGCTAGAGGATGCAGCTTGAGAGAAGAGGGGAGAGAGGAGAGAGAGAAGAGGGAGGGAGAGAGAAGAGGGAGGGAGAGAGAGAGAGAGAGAGAGAGAGAGAGAGAGAGAGAGAGAGAGAGGATGCAGCTTGAGAGAAGAGGGGAGAGAGGGGAGAGAGGAGGGAGGGAGGAGGGAGGGAGGAGAGAGAGAGAGAGAGGAGGGAGGGAGAGAGAAGAGGGGAGAGAGGGGAGAGAGGAGGGAGAGAGGAGGGAGGGAGGAGGGAGGGAGGAGAGAGAGAGAGAGGAGGGAGGGAGAGAGAGAGAAGAGGGGAGAGAGGAGAGAGAGAGGAGGGAGGGAGAGAGAAGAGGGGAGAGAGAGGGAGGGAAGATGGAGGGGGAGAGAAGAGGGGAGAGAGGAGAGAAAGAGGAGGGGGGAGAGAGAAGAGGGGAGAGAGAGAGGAGGGATGGAGAGAGAAGAGGGGAGAGAATGTAGGGATACTAATTTTTGGAAAAGTATATAATACATGTGTATATCACAGGACTTGTTTTTTTTAATTAATATTTTTTAAAAGTAATAATTGTTTTAAAACGATCGAATTAAAAAAAAACCAACTTGTTTAAGGGTGTTAATCACCATTGATTACTTGTGTACTTGGTACATGTTATGTTATTCTTTCTTGTTCTTGTATACTTCTTTTTTGTTCCTCTTTACAATGAGTTGTACAATCACATTTCCATCTTCTAAGAAGAATCTAAGTTTTAACAATGGGTGAGTTCTCGTGAGTGCAAAGTTTTTACAAGAACAAGTAGCTCCCCACTCATTCTATGGATTGCAAGCCATAGTAAATATTGGGTCTCGAGATTTTCATATCCCTCTCGAGGCAACCTCTAATCATGAGAGAGAGGAGTTCTATATACTTGAGAAATCTCTTTCATCTAATTATTCCACAATGGTTGATGCTCCACAATAGTTGATGCTTCGTTGAACTCAAACCCACAACCAATAGCCATCTTAGATAGCCTGCCCAGAGGAATTCCAACTCAGACTAATGTGATAGATTTATGTAGCCCCTTTCAAGATAACAACAAAACCAATGCATCAAGCTCCTCTATTGTTGCAAGAGGACATGGTAAGAGAATTTTGGAATACCTTTGGAGCATGAAGAAGGGAAACACATTAACACAGATTTTGTTGAATGTCAAAGAGGTTATCAAGACCATGGAGATTCCTAGGCAATATAATGGTGATATTGCATTTGAGTTCCCACCAACCATGGGAACACATTCAAGAATGGACTCCATAGAGAATAAGTATGATCCCCACTGGGTGGTGGGGTCAAAGATGTAAACCTCTAACATTGCCTTCCCTGGAGTATGTCGGAAAAGCCATTGCCCTAGGTAGTTTGAAGTGTGTGAATGAACTTTTCCCACATTTAAAGGACCACAAGGTGTCAAATACATCACATTTTACTGGAAGCATGCTAAAGGCACCAACCACTAGAGAGTGTAGCAATGTGTCTAGAAATCTCCTTTGCCATTACTACTCAGTGCTGGCGATGTGCAATGCTACATCTATTGTGTGATGCCCTCCGACAAGACAATGAGTAGATTAATGATACACATCGGTTTCCATCAACATAATGTACGGGCAGACACATCAAAGGCACTAACTGACAGGACAAGGCAAATGGTGTCCAGGGTGCTAGGGGTAAATCGCAATGCAAAGGCAAGGAAGGTACAAATGTGTGTGGCCAAAGAAATCGTAATGGCAGTACTAGTGCAAGAAGGTGGTTCCAAGCATTTCATTGGGGAATAAGAGTTCATCAACATTGCAGAGAGGGGATGAGACCATTGGTGGAAGACAGCTGGTTGGGCAATTATGTTTTTGTAAAAGAGTTGTTAAAATCTAGATAAGTAAAGTGTGAAATTTGAACAATTGTTTTTTAGGTTTCGGAGGTCAGTCTCATCAAAACTGCAGCACGACAAGGGCCTTCAAAGGAGAGATTTGGCTTGGATGCACTGTTGAAGCTAAAGCAAGAGTGCCCTTATAACTTCTTCCACAGAAGCAAGTTCCCGGGTCAAGGGTCCTCAAGTGAGAAGCGCTATGTTTTCAAGATGTCCACCATTGGTGGACCCGCTTCAGGGCTGGATTTGGTGAATTGAATTCCACAAACCAACTTTGGAGACCTGCGACATGCGTTGATACAGTTTGACCACACCCAACGAACATCAGATTGGGTGACCATGGCTGGTCATGTGTATGATCCAAGGTAGCATATTACCAATGTAGAGTATTAAGGTAGTTAGAGCTGGTCAATTGTGTTACCTCATAAATGACTAGAGTTTTCACGTAGCATGCAGGATCTTCTATAACGATTGCGACATATGAAATGCAAGAGGAGGATATGGAGGCCCAATGTCTATTCTGGGAATGCATTAATGAAGTGATGGCCAACCATGGTTGTGAAAGGGCAAATTTCTTTGGTTTCCTGGAAGATGAGGCTCAGGCTAACTGGAATGCAGTTCAACATGTATTCAATGGTGTGGAAAAAATAACATCCTGATAGATCGGGAGAGGTCTTGCCTATTTCATTGGGAATAGAGCATGGTTGCCCACACAACAAAGTATGTGTGTGTTACGTCTCAAGGAGAGCACAAAGAAATGTGCGGGAAGTGACGCATTGCGCCTACCAATGAAGCTGCGTCAGTGGAGGCTTGATTGATATGTCAATGGTGACACAATGGTAATGTGATGGATAGGAATATGTCAGCAATGGACTCTTGGTTGAGCTGGTGGGAGGTGCACATAGCACATTGGGAGGTGCACATAGCACATTGGGGTTGAGCTGGTGGGAGGTGCACATAGCACATTGGGGTTGAGCTGGTGGGAGGTGCACATAGCACATTGGGGTTCAATCACATATGACAACAATAGAGAGAAGTAATGATGGTCCAGATTTCCTGAGAACAAACCTAGTAGAAAGCAAGCATGGAAGTTGGCTGGCGGGGGAAGGATATAGACGCAAGATTTCTCTTTATGATGCATGTACTAAAGAATTAGCAAGTGCAATTTTGCAAAGCACAAAGGCGGTCTCTTACTCTCAAGGCAAGCACATAGGGAGAGGACCAAGCTTGGATAAACTAAAAGAACGGTGCTCAACAAGCCCAACCCAAGTGGTATGAACAATTAATCAAGCAACTGAAGGAACACCCATGTATACAGCACCTACCCCTCTCACCCCAGTGACAAAGAAAGTGCATGTCACAAGAGACCTCCCTGCAGTCATTGATATTGATAAAATAAGGCCACACATCGACCAGAGTACAACACACATGTAAGAGACCAAAAGTATGATGGGAGGCCATGGGAGATCATTTTTAAGGAGCATAATACAAGCAGTACTCCATAAAGAACAGCAGAAGTCACAGAGGGAAATGTCATTGAGTGCAAGGTGAATGAAGCAATGTGGGCAATCCGAGGACATGAATGGGCAGTAAGGTCACATGTAGCGGAATGCTTCATGGGAGTAAAAGGCGTGGGCAACACATAGCCAAATCTGCGTAATGGGTGTGCCTGCACACCATCTTTTGAAGGCTATCACAAGCACCCTAATGGTCTCATTAAACAATGGATTTGGTTCTACCCTAACCATGTGCCTCATTGCTATATTGTGGACACCAACATAGACCCAAAGCCCAATCCACCACCCAATATATGGCCGATTGCTATAGGAACTAACCTCACATATGAGGAGGTATATTCATTATGGGAAGGTGCATACTAGTAGGTGGAGAGCAAGAATGAAGAAGGTGTTATGCCCACCCCACCACGTAACAGTGGGCCTTCAAGGTTCTTTACAACTGCAACTTCAAAAGAACTGCCATATGGGTCCACTACTAACATAGAGGCTGGTGGTTCATGCATACAAAATGGCATAAGAGTCAAGTACCGTACATCGATATCAAAGGAAGCAACCAAAAAAATAAAGGCCACTTTGAAAATGAAAGCTACAGTGGTAGAAGAAGTGCAAAGAGTGGAGCACAAGTATGAAGTCTTCAAGATCGAATCACACAGGGATGATGCACACGTGGGAAAATATGATGTGCATGTGAAAGACGAACGGTGTTGTACATGTTCAGATTTTGCAGATAGAGAATCCAAGAAGAATAAGTATCTTGCATGTAAACACTTGTACTTCATTTACTTGCATGTGCTAGGCTTAAGCCAGAGCAAGAATATGTTCATCCACTAACCTATCCTATCGAACCTTGAGCTTTACAATGCCTTGTCTCGTAGGAGAACCTACCCTAATTAAGACAATTGAATGCATGGATAATCAATCGACTTGTAGTAATTTTGGGACCTATGTAACCTTTGTGGAAGCAACCTCATTGTAGAGGGTTCAATTGTGCAATATCTTTCTCCCCCCTCCCTCCCTCTTCCCCCTCTCGCTATGGGTTGTGCATTTTCACAAGCAGGTTTGGTATTGTAGAGCATTGTCATGTATTAAGATGAATGGTATTCATGTTACGAGCATTCATTGGTTTGAAATCCTGCAAAAATGATAGGGGAACAGCAAGAAGAGGAGAGGAGAGGAGAGAAAGGATGAAGGTGCTCCAATACATACTCGCTCTTTCCCAAAAAAGTTCAAAAGATGCCTTTATTATTGTGGTGTAGAAATTCGAGGAAAGATGTCTTTATTATTGTGGTGTAGAAATTTGAGGAAAGATGCCTTTATTATTAACACATAAATTATTTTTTATTTTGTTTATTGTAAAATTAGAGTGCACCTCTCCCACTACTATAAATATAGAGGTAAGCTCCAAAGCACTTTGTTAAACACCATTGCCACCAAGCCCTGATAGTAGAGTACACCACCAAGCCCTGATAGTAGAGTACACCACCCTAAACCCTCCTTCGTTTGGTTTGTGATGGCCTCATCAAATATTAGCATTGAAGTTGTTGCTATGCGTATCTAGAGGGAGGCCACCAATGTAGAGGTCAAGCAGAAGACCATAAATGGTGCACAAGCATGGACAGGTCTCACATCCTTTCCACTTCCTGGTAATGATGATGCTATTTCTCAAGTTAAGGCCAAAGTGGTGGGCTTGCCCATGGTTTTATTGATGAATCGTCTGAGTGTGTCTTGCTAGAGGAAGTGCGAAAGGGTACAAACATCGTTCGCTTACTTTGTGCCTACACCCCAAAGGACAAGCGAGGCCCATAGTAGTAAAGATTATGGTTTTCACATTTCTGTCATTTGGAAGTTGCATGTGAATGAACTTGGTTTTATTTTTAGTTTGAAGCATTACCCTCAATGTAGAGGATGTGACGTTGTCATGTTTTTCTGTTTTCACTCCCTCTGGCTCACTATCGCCCTCTCCCTCTCATGATTATGTCATGTTACTCTTTTTCCAACTGTCTTCGCTCCTCTCTCTCTTCATGGAGGGGGGAGGGTATCTGTTTGGAATCCGCTTGTTGCCAGATTCCCAAAAAGCCTATGCTTGCCAAAAAAAATCCCCCACCACTGTGCAACTTTGCACTTTGGACGGTCTACTTCTTCCCCACTCGTTCATCAATGGCTCAAGGATCAAGGCTTATTGCCCAGAAGCCTCCCCTATAGCCTGCCCTTAACCATCATCCACCCCACCCTTCCAACAGAAAAAAAATAAAGAAAGAAGAAGAAGAAGAAGAAGAAGAAGAACACTCCCATCCAAGTGTCTCCTTTCCGTCGACTCGGTCCTGGCTATTGGGGTTTGATGCCATTCACAGTTCCATCAACTCACCATGTTGGAACAAGGCTTGGGAGCACTGCTTGGCACCCTCACAACATTGCCTTCGTCTGGCTTGGCACCCTTCAAGCTTGGTGTCATTCCTGCTTGGCCCCATCAGAAAATGTGTTTCATCGTTGCCGTTCGTGACCCTTGTGGGGCTGGCACCGCCACACCATGCCCACCAATTGGTTCCTCCCCCTAACTCACCTTTTCCTCACTATTGACTCAACCCCCATCACTCACCCTTTTTCTCTCTCCTCCCAACCACTACTCAAATCCACTATCCACTCTCTCTCTCTCTCTATTCCCCCTCACTCAACCTTTGTTTCTCTCTCCTCCCACGACTCAACTCTGCTCTCTCTTCCCCCAGCCCCATCCTCATGACTCGCCTCAAACTCTCCACCTCCCTCATGACCTCAACCCCCTTGTCAGGGGGATTTTCATGCATTGCTTTCTGTAGGGGCAGCAACTCTTCAAGCAGAGAGAGGGTATCGTGTGGCAGCAAAGTTTACAGGGCAATTCCATGAAGCTTCTAGAAGGGTTACATTACTTGAAGCCTAGATTGCAGCCAAGGCAAACAGGCAAACAGGCAAAATGCAGAGCCTTGTTTTTGCAATTAGAGTCTATGAAAGCATCATCGCTTAAAATGAAAAATAACGCCAAAAGAGCATTGCATTGCCAAGATTAGAAAACTAACTCTTGCTATCTTTCTTAAGATTGGTAAATCATATGCATGCATCTGCCTGTTTTGATCTAGTCTACTTTCAAGCGCAAAAGACACTAGTTTTTTTTTTGGGTCTTTTTAGAAGTTGCAATGGGATTAGCATTGGTTGTAGCTATCCTCTCATCAACACCTCTCATAATCATTCCCTGACTTCCAAATTCCAACCCAAATACACACTCCCCTGGCTTAACCTGCTACCCTGCTCACATCTAATTATCTTCATTTTCCAATTAATCCTCCTCTCTCTACACCTTTGTTTGATCATTGTAGATGAGTCAAGGTGTTGTCACATATGATGAGGAGTTTGTGTTAAACTCTAGAGAGTCAAAACTCTTCACTTCTTGTAGTAGATGGATGCCTGTGTAATTCAAATCCAAAGCTCTTCTTTTCATCCATAGAACCCATGACTTAGTATTTGCACTTCGGGCTAGTCCCCTTCCATAGTTGCTTTATTTTGCAGTAATGTGCTCTTTTTTGCCAGCCCTCATCCCATCAAGTGGCCTACCTTTCTCATTTATGGCATTTTTGTGCCACCATTTTGTATTTTGTGTGTAAAACAAAAACAAAACGCCATCATGCTCTCCTCCCTTCTTCTTGGGGGCCACTTCTTTTTTTTTAAAATCTCCTCATCATCGAGGATGGTGAGCACTCTAGTGGTGGGGAACCTGTAGGCACCAAGGGTGCCCACACTGGGCAAACCTTTCTCTGGGCATCACATCGCCACACCGTTAACAGTGTGACACCATAACACTGTAACACCACCATAAAAGGTCAACCCCAAAGGAACCATAAAGAAGCAGAGGTGCACACATTGGCATTAAAGGCACCACACTAACACTCCAACTGGCATCTCCTAGAGATAGGAGATTCTACCAAAGGCCGCCATTTTGAGAGAATCTACCAAGAATAGGAGATTCCACTGACTCCACCACGCCTTGCAAGCATGCTTATATGGTCCCTCAATTGATCTTGAAGGACATCCTCCATGCTTATATGGTGCCTCAATTGATCTTCAAGGACCTCCTCCATGCTTCATCCTTCATACCACTTTATAGCCTCAGCCTAGGCGTGGTGTAGTCACCTGTCCTCAACTTGAGCTACGTGGCTGCTGCTGCTGTGATCTCAGCTAAGTGTGCATGGTACAATGAAGAACATGTAACAGTGTTATTGGAGTAGTTCAAATGTTCTTATTCCTCTTGCAGTCTTGTTCTCTTGCAATCTTGTCACTTGTGTTGTGTCCCGCTCCATAGTGTAATGTGTGTTGCACTGTGAGCATCGAGGACTTCGAACATACTATCGAGAGAAGAGCTACCACTTAGTGTGTTGGGAAACCAACCCTACTACATTTACATATTTAGAGGTTGTGCATAGTAAAAGCATGCATTTTTAAAGTGTCATATTTTTTTGTCATATATGGACATTTTAATGACATTGGCTTGTGTAGCAGATGTCTTCTAAACAATTTGAGTATATGGAACTCTATAGTCTGAGAGGAGAGCATATAGATAGAAGCTATTGAATTTGATATTATCTTCTAGGCAGTTTGTAGAGAAGACTATAATTTGGGATCATAGTAATCTAGTTGCAATTAGAGGACTCTACTTAAGTTGTGAGTTCACCTGACATAATCAAGAATTCTATGCATCTTCATGATATTGTAATTAGAGTTTAACCTATGAGGAGGAAAGACTATTGTGAGTGCAAGTGAGAAAGAGTCCAAGTTAGGAGGTTCAAGCTGCACATAGAGTGCGGTTTGTCAAATTTTGGAACTTATTCACAATCAAGGATTCAAGACAATTTCTATTATATGGTGTAGCTTCTGCAATATTTGAGTTTTTATGAAATTTCTGATAAGATGTTTCATACAATTTTGAGTTATGTAGATGATGACTATGGTGATGAGAGTGGGAAGGACCCATTCAATGTTATGAATTCTAATTGCTATCTTTAAGTACAATTTCTGTGTATTTTGGAGATCATGGGTGAAGGGGCGACTTAGAGATATTCAAACTCATTTGTGCAATATTGTGACCTATTCACATAAATTATCAACTAGGCATTAAATAATGATGTTATTGTAGGAATCACGTTAATGCCCAAAAAGCCCTCCTCTCTAACCCTCTACTCTCCTCAATGCTCCCTCGTCTTGTTAGAACCCCCTACGCTCGTTTGTCCCTCATGTCGTCGTCCTCCTTCCATGTTGGAGACTTAGGTAGAAGAGAAAGAGAGCAATCCTCTTATGCCTCTTCCCTATAAGCGACAACCCCTTTGTGACTTACCTTTTGGGGGAGAGAGAGAGAGAGAGAGAGAGAGAGAGAGAGGGGGGGGGGTCATTGTGTGCTGCTATTGGCACTCCCACACCTTAGAAAAAATGTGTTGTCCTTTGCAAAGAGAGAGAGAGAGCCGCCCATGCCATTTATCTAGAGTGTGTGTGTGTGTGTGTGTGTGTGTGTGTGTGTATGTGCTAAGCATTCTGCTTTCAGTTCTTCCTCGATTGTACGTTGCTCTACTGCTTCATTACCCAAATCCCGATTCTCCATGTCTACAGGCTTCACATCACAGAACATACCCTGACTCTCCCCTTCACTTTGACTGGAGGATACACTCGGTTTGGAAGAAGCTGGCAAGGTTAAAGGTTTGTTTGACTTCGGCCGTGTTGTCGCGGAGACAGATTGAGCAGTACCTCCGGGTACAGCTCTTTGTCGTTCTCTTAAAGAGTCGAGATGTCCTGGACCAATTCGTTCTGTAAGCACTCTAAGCGCTTTATGACCAGGAAGAATTTCTTATTCAATATATATATATATATATATATATATATATATATATAGAGAGAGAGAGAGAGAGAGAGAGAGAGAGAGAGAGATTTCTCGATAGATGCTTAGTGTGCTTGCATGAGAGAGAGTGAGTCGTGCATGCGCACAAGAGGAAGGAGGAGGATCAAACACGCACTAACATCTTGTATTTGTGTGGATTCAATTTGATTTCTTACCAGAAAAGGCAAGGACCTCACAAACATTCTTATTAAGGTTTGAGACCTTATTTAAAACTATAAATAACTAATATTTTTGTATATTAATTAATAGGCCTTGCAAAAACGTTTTGGTGCCTTAATTTAGTATGTTTTTAAGTTTGGTATCTTTCTTTTCTGGAAATATACTATAATTAAAACACACTATTTTTGAACCTTATAATTTATAATCTTAAAATAATTATTCTAAGGATTCTAAAGTTTATTTAATTAATAACCATTCAAAAAAAACATTTTGGGTGCCTATTAACCCAAAAGACTTATCTTTTGGTGCCTTATTTAACTACCCACCTCCATACTATAATGACCCTAAAGAGTTACCTTTTAGATGCATGTTCATTTTTATATTGGGTTCATCACAATCTAGGTAGTAGCTATCTCCTGAAGCTGTAAAGTTTCTCTCTGATGGTGATTCAAAGTATCTTTGAGTGCTTAGGTTCAGAAAGCTATGTGAATTATTGATCAACATGATGATGGGTTGGTCATGTCACACTTAATTTGAAAGAGATCATGCTTGAATGTCATTACACTTCCTCAGGACTCTCAGGTCATGACAAAAACTGTGATATGGAAGGTATCCAGCCTTGCTCACCATTGATATGAAAACTAGGAGACATTCATTTTCAAGTAAATAGTTGATTGCTTCTTTACATGGCATTTTCTTATATCTAGCACAATATATATCGAATGGCGCGCTAATTTTCTCATCATAAAATTCAACTTCTCAAGGTAAGATTGAATGGTCAATCAATTCACTTGCCAATTTTAAGCCTAGACTTGATTTTTACAACCTTAATTTGAACAAAGCAAAAAAAAAACAATGACTTACAAATTCAACTTGATGGTTGACTTTGTCGATAATGTGCTAGTACATAGTAAAAAATTTATTGGGAATGCACTATCTTTAATTATTACACTTGGTGTATTGCTTGAAGATAGTTGTGTTTTCTTCAGTTGATAATCTTACACTATATTTATTTATCTTGTTTGGTGTATAATATATATATTTTTTACTTAAGATAGATCATAAGAAAGTAGCAGTGAATTTAGCTTTGTTTGTAATTTTCAAATAATTACAATTTGAAGACATTATATATGATTAGTTTAAAGTGTATATTAATCATAATACATTGTATTTTTAATTATTCAATTGGATGCAAAAGGTTGTCAAGCCACATGGGTGGTGAAGCGAATATTGTCACATATATTATCTTAAATAATGTATCAAATGGGCTTCAATTTTGCAAAAGATAAGACGTAAGACACACATGCCTCATTATGCACTTGCTGAAGTGTAGCAAGCATCCTAAGCCTTCTTGACAATTTTACAAATATCCCAATAACCTGCAACTATTGTCAACAGAGATGGCTGTTAACAAATCACTAATGAGACGAAGAGCCTCAAAATGACAGTGTAGTGTAGAAATATTACTAGCAAGGATGCAAAAGTTGATGACAATGATGATGATGTTGATGAAGCTATTGATGATCAGGTCGAAGATGCAATGTCGATGATAATGGATAACCAATAATGACCAAATGTCTACACACTAAATGTATGTTGATGTTGTGCAAAAAACCTAAAAGAAAAAAAAATCTTTTCTTATCATATTTTTTTTTAAAAAAAAACTTTAGTCCTCTTCTCCTCCACCCACTGGCCGGCAACACTGCGACCTCAGGAGGCAAACGTTAATAGCGCTGCGCACTCTTTGTAAAAGAAGACAAGCTTCTTTGCAAAAGCTTTATTACAAGCTTTGAAGCTTTTAAAAGAATTTTTAAAAAAAAAATTAAAAAGAGAAGCGATGGCCAGCAAACGGGTAGGTAGTTCAATGTTTATTATTATTATTATTATTATTATTATTATTGTCCTTCTTCACTATAGGGTAGCACGGGTTGCAGATTCCCAGCCATGAAGAAGCGTTGAATTTTTTTATTTTTTTAAGAGCTTAATTAAGTGAACTAAATCCAAAAACTATCGGCAAGCTTGCCTTTGAAGAACCTTTGACATGCATGCCGGCTTTCAAAAGAGTCAATGAAACGTGGCACTGAATCTGCTCGAACATTCATGAAAGGGGTTTTTAAGGGAGCGATCACCGGCAAGCGAAAGGCTTCTGCGAAGGAAGCCTGAGCACCGGGTGACAATCTAGCTTCACCGGAGCTCTGGCTTCTTGTGCAACTTGTTAGGCCGGATAATTTCTTGGTAAGGTAAGGTCTTGTTAGGCCGGATAATTTCTTTGTGATCGCCCCGTCTTTTTTCAGTCCAAAAAGGGAAAAGAACTCTAGTATGACTCTAGGGTAAGGAGCGATCGAACCTAGTGTAACGACCTGATCAAAAGCCATGAGACATGGTAGAATGAAACACATGAGAAAGGGAAAAGAATTGATGAATCTAGAACAAAAAATTCCTTTCCTTTTTTACAGAATAAGAAGAAAATAAAAAAGTTTCTTCATGCGTTCCATTCCAGTGTGTTCGTGGGATTACCTTCCTTATAGTTTATATATATATATATATATATATATATATATATATATATATATATATATATATATAGTTTTTGGATTTAGTTCACTTAATTAAGCTCTTAAAAAAATAAAAAAATTCAACGCTTCTTCATGGCTGGGAATCTGCAACCCGTGCTACCCTGTAGTGAAGAAGGACAATAATATATATATATATATATATATATATATATATATAGCCTCATTTTCCTTATGCACTGGCTAAAAATTCATTTGTGGCTTTAAACCCCTTTTTCCATCAAGCTTTAAAAGTTTTAAAATAAATCTTTAAGTAAAACCTTAAACTCAAACTATAAGTTTTCTATTAAATCTTCTACTCTTTTCATTGTTTGAAAAATATGTGTGTGTGTGTGTGTGTGTCTATATATATATATATATATATATATAACAAGAGTTTTAAAACCTTAAAATTTTATATTATGATCTATTAAAACTAAATTCAAATGCTTTCAAATGTTTTTATCTCCTATCTTTTATCTAACTTAAATCTCCCATGATTATATTATTATTATTATTATTATTAATGTTAATTCTTTCACAAAATGCCAAAGTTACACTAAGGCCTTCCTTCAAGGCTTAGAAGAGACCCTAAATTCTTTGTTCTAGTCTAATTATTTTTGTGATGTAGAGATTACAATATTTTCAGGATATCTACAACAATGTGCGAAACTTCAAAGAGTTTTCATATTTTTATTCTTGTGATATTTAAACACCACTTTTATTGTTTTATTCTCAACTCATCATACCTTGAGGTAAATTTTTCTTATCCGTGAATATTAATTGCATCAGTCATATCTACATTTGTTTATCTCACTTTACCATGTAGATGTGCTTCCCCAACATCATATGAGTACGTATTCAACCCATTCATTAATTTTGTAGCAAAGTTGTCCGACACTTGCAAGTAAGTTGCTATCCTTCATAACTTAGTGAATAATTCTTTTAATAATTCTATGTATGCTTTATCTTTCAGACAGTGATTCGAATACTTTCCAAGTAAGCTTCTCATTTCAATCCTTACGATAATCATGCTTAAATAATTATACATAGAGTTTCAAATCATACTACTATAAGTTCTATTTCTTATAAAATCATAATTAAATATAACCCTGGTTACGTTTGGAAGAATAATTATATTTCAATCCGTTCTCATTGTTTCTCATTTTTCTCAATGTAGAGCATCATTGCAATCGGATATATAAAAGGTACGACTCTCTTACGCTTCAGTTTCATATTTATTATTTAAGTCTATTTTAACTACAAATGTAAATTAATCTTTCACCATCTAGACTTATTCACTTAATCAAGATGGTTAGAATCATTTCTAGTCATTCGTGTTTTATCAAATTTATCCATTCTTAATTTATAATCTCACATCCCCTCAAACAACCTTTCCAACTCAAGGTCAGCATTTTCCTATCCTTATATCCATAACCAATTTAACTTTTATTTTTATGATGATAAGTTTCTCATAAGATTCTGTTAAATAACTTTATATACCCTATCCATAGAAGTAGTAACGATTCACATCTTCGAGTGTTAATATTGTTTTTAACAGATTATTTCTATTTCTCCAACGATGGAGGTATGTATATGTATATACTCACTTTTATTTGCAAGACTTTTTCATATGAGTTTTTATAATATTTTTACAACCTAAGAACACAATTAATAAACCATAGATTCAACATTAAGATTAGTTCAAGCCCAATAACTTAAATAAAATTTCTAGATAGAGAAAATTTGTGTTGGAATTTAAGTTTCAGAGGGAACTGGCCACTCCGTCTCAAACTTCTATTATGAAGGAAGTGATGTAAGGAATTAATATGGTGGTATGGGACATCATATTGGTTTCATATGCTTACTCCAAACACATTTATGTCTTCTATCTTCTTTTACCATCCTATGTGTGCATGTGCAATGCGCCTATGTGGTATAGGACACTTAGACTCGTCTTGCATACATTCATTTGATTGGTTCATTGTATATGCATTATGTGTAGATCTAGTCTTCCACACTAATCATGAAGCCATCCTCTCATGCGTTTATGCAATTGTATATCGGGGACGCCCGTATATGGCATGCTTTTGGGCCTCCACTGTTTGTTTCCGTTGGTTCGTATTGGAGAGGTGATTCCCGAGGTACTTAACGCCTGGCAAACATGTGTGTGGCTATTATTTGAATATTTATGGGTTGTTTATATCTCAAGACGACGTTGGGATTAATTGATGTGTTCAATTAATTGTTTAACTAACATGGACAGTGTCTAAGGATATCAACGAGAAGTGTGAGGGTACCGATTGAGGTGTCGTACTGCATGAGATGTGCGAGGGTACCGATTTAGGTGTCGCACTATACGAGGGTATCGATTTAGGTTTTGCACTATACAAGGGTACCGATTGAGGTGTTGTATGGCTGGTGGATTAAGCGATGGTGTGAAGAAGATGATCATTTTTCTTTTGTGAATCGTGTATTAGACTTTTGTACATATTATTTTTTATTTGATAATCAGTGTGACGATCACCAATTTTGGTGTCGCACAAGTTTTCTTGTTGGTATTCCATGTCCATAAGAACCTCTGAGCCATGTCCTTGCGCCACAAACCTCTGAGCCATGTTCGAACCTCTGAGTTTACCTGGCAGGTTATGATATCAATTCCTACGAACATAATCTTGTTCTCTCAATATTTTTCTTACACAACTGAGAACAGTTGCTTCCACAAACGGGAGGACTGTTATAGGTATATATTTTATTATATTTTTGATGAATTAATAATCATAAAAAAATATGGTGAATTTAATTTATGTAGGAATCGGCTTAATGGAATGTCCAAATGCACACGACATTATTATATGTGCAAATGTGCACAAAGTTATTTTATATAACAAGGCCCATTAGCAATTATACTTGAGCAAAGGTTTTTATATGTACAAATCTTAGGAGACTTCATATGGTTAAAAATATGTAAAGCAATACCCTAAAAGTGCGAAAAGCAAGCCCAATTTGTACGTACATCTATTATTAGCTCCTTGGGCTATTTTTATGAATAAAAATTCTCTAAATACTCATGTCATGGAGAGCTACATGGCAAGGGGGGGAGGGGAGATTGCACCCAATCTTTTCTTGATGGTGATGTTATTCTATTTTTTTTGCCTTGTGTTATGCTATGTTATTTGATTTCAATTTAATTCAAATATTTATTTTAATTTTTGTTAAATTTTATGAGTTTTTAATTATTTCTTTAAGAAGTACAAAAAAGAGTCCCGTGTCACCTATAAGATTGTGTACACGCTCGGGTAAAAAAACCTCCTAAGGAAGGAAAAACTGCCGCGGTCCATTATTAGCCTACATCCACACAACACTACCATATAAATGGAGACATGAAGAAAGTATCAAAGGAACAATGGAAGAGAAAAGAAGAAGAAAAAAAAGCACCCATTACTATTAGTGAAGATGGGCTGATAGTTTGAGAAGAGGAAAGGAAGCAAGCAGTAGGAAGTTGTGGCAAAATGATTAGATAAGTGCATTCAAATGGATTTTTTTAAATAATGGATATTGCATGGAACTTCCTCATGCAAGAGAGTGTAGGAACTTTCATGCGAAGAGTGTATATGCAAAGGGAGGGATCAAGGAACTTTAAAACCATCAACTTATATTCATATGCAAGGACGCAATGCCATCAAGGTGCAAGGGATGCAAATTTGCTTGCACAAAAGGAGGGAATTAAAAGAAATGAAGAAAGTAAAGGATGATGCAATACTTGCTTTATTTAAATTTGCCAAAAAATATTTTTTTTCTTTTTCAATATTATATTCTCCTCGTTGCTTGATCTGAAACATGTGTGACAAGCTTATACAAAGATGATAAAAGCTGTGCAAAAATAGTTTATACGTATCATTGCACCTCAAACAAGAATGAGAGGTTATCCCATTTGTCCAGATTATGAACCTCAAGGTGGAAGAGATTAAATGAGATATTGATGGTGTTGGTTTGCAAAATGCATTGGGATTTTAGTGTGCTTTTTAGAAGGAAATATTTGCAATTGTTGATAATTCGGTTCCAAGTCAAAATTCTTGTGCCTACTCGATGTGAAGCTGTTAAAGGATTTTGGTAAAAGTGAATGTGATGAAATAGCTTCCTTTTATGGAGTGGAGAAAGTGGTCAACGCCCCCCCATCATGGATGCATAGCAATTAAATAGAGAATATGTAATGTTTAAATGCCGATTGGACTAGAATGAATATGGTTGAAGTGACTCTAGTGTTGGCAAGCAATGAAACGTGGTAGCTTTAGTGCAATGTTGCAACACTACCTTGTGTGAACGTGGCTCTCAAACCAAAATCAAGACGAAGTGATAGCACCTTGATGCCTTAATTGAAATTGTAGTTGAAGAAGAGGAGATAATGGACTTTTCAAAGGCCATAGACCTAAGCATCTTTTTGTGCCAATGGTATTTTATCATTAAACTGGGGAAAAAAAGCAATTTGCTCTCCTTTTTTGTATGGGTTTTTTCATATTTTGTAATCCTTAATCTTAAATGAAAGACGATTTGCCTAAAATGTTCAACTCAAAAAAGAGTAATATATCAAAAACATTAGTACATAATTATACATGGATTGTTGGTCAACTCTTCCATGAGAGGAAATAAGAAAGAATGTGCTCTTAGGAAAGGTAAAAATTTATGGCCGAGGTGTCAGCCGGAATGTGTACTAAAACTGTTCACTACTTTCAAGAAATAAGAAAAATATTTATGGGCAAAAGTATGATGACAACCACTGTACAGTCTATGAAGTTCTATGCTTGATACACGCCAGACAAAATCACGAAGACATCTAGAGCAACAACTAGGAGCTAGCATGGTTCACATCCTGATATGATAAATCTTGTCAGAACCCATGTTTACAATACTACAGATAGATTTCTGACGCCTGACGGCTCTCAAGATCCTCCTCATGCTCGCCAAATTCATTTCTCACCGATCCCTTGAAGTGATTTTTGCAGACCCTCTTCTTGCTCTCCTGGTCTGACAAGGTCTTGATATCTTATTTTCAAATGCTCTTTTACATGGTCACAGTACAACTTAAGTTGATCTGTCCGACATGTGTCTCCAGGATGTAGCATATGCAATACAATGGAATTACCAGTATGCACGTTGCAACAAGCAACTCCACTTCAGGGTGCCTTTCTTTTTGACCCACAGAACATCTCTCGTCACAAGATCACTTTTCTTCAACTGCTCCGACGAACGTGGCAGAGGAGGAACATCCACTAACGGTTGAAACACTTCATCGCTGACAGTCACTTCTGTTACCTCTGCATCTGTGGTTCCTTCTTTACGAGTTTTTATCTTCTTGCGGATGATAGGCGGCACATAAGGCTCCAAAGATCCATCTCCCACCTCCCAAAATAGTGAGGCGTCCATGTATGAATTTCCCAGCAATATCCTAGCCTCTTCCATTTGAGCAGGCCCATCATGAAGTCCTGAGATGGGCCGCTTGTTTCTCTGCCGCCTCCTCTCTTTTTCCACCTCTCCACGATGTTGAGTGCGCTTCATGACATTTGAAGAAAGAAGCGAGCACTCGTACTCCTTCCATTGAGGTCGAATGTGTTCCCGATACAACAGTAGGAAATTTGACTCAAAAGCATCAAACATACCCTTAGTGAAGACATTGGAATTGTTGGATATGGGGCACACAGATGACACTTTAGCAGAGTACTGTTGACGGAAAGCATTCTCCTTGATAATCAGCTTCTGTAAAAAGGAGGCCTTTTTCTGGTGGAGGACGACGGTGAACATAAGTCAAGAGACAGCACATCATCCATCTTGGAATGCACATCCGCCCCTTCTGGATCAAAGGGGTAAGTCATCAAGGCGACTTTTATCTCATCTTCAGAGGCCACGAGTTGGGCAGCGTAATACAATACCTGCAGTACTCGAAATCTTGTGCTAAATTCATCAATGGCAGCCATCATTCCTGCATTGACAAACCCATCTGGTCAGGATACTTGCTTGCTTCCTGTAATTCTTTAAGCAATGAAGGAACTGACCCAATGTCATATAGCTCCGCTTTGCTGAGCTTGATGATGATGAGATGCACATCCAAACCAGCCTCTAGTGCCTCATGAACATAAGGATAGAATTGATAATTGTTGCGATTATAGAGTTGCGCAGGGTATTAAGCTGAAACTGTGCATGTTGCAGTGACCAGAACACATGACCAATCCACTCCAGCAGGGTGATTTTTGCCATGTCAGTCAGCACAGCATCGTCATCAGCTTCCTGGTTGAATCTCTTAACATGCTGTACAAAGGCCTCTGCGGTGAGCTCCATGGTTTGCCAGAAACTGCGGTGCGTCTTGAATTCCTCATAGAGGAACGAGGCCTCGGATAATGTTTAATAGTCTTGAAGCAGGATTTGAGACCAGGTAGCAAAATCATAGCGTTGGGTGGAGGCCATACCTTGCAGTTGATGGAAGTGGCGGAGGAGGGTTTCTTGCATGGCCATGGGAGATGGGGAAGCATCAGAGCCTTCAACTGGTGGGGGAACAAACATGCGGGCAGAGAGTTCCATTGATTCTGGCTAGGGCTTAGGGTAGAGGGCATGCTGCATGTCGAGCCAGCGTGAGGCGAGATGGCTTCGAAGTCTCTCCTGTTGCTGAGGCGAACTTGAGGGTACTCTGGCTGGCCATCTGCGGGGATCTGGAAGGCTGTGATTTCGTTTGTGCACTGCATGTCGAGCGTGCAGGCATGGCAAATCTCCCGCACATGGCGCTCGCAGTAGCACAGGCTCCACTACTTCGGACATCTGCATCCTTGCTTTTCTCTGCAAGACCAAACCCTAAAACTCCAGCAGCAATATCGTCGCCATACCTGCTTCCTGCTTTGTTTGTTTTCTCCGCCTACCAACTCTGGTATTCCTATTTGAGGGAGTCAGGACCTTAGATTATTTTTTAACGTAAGGTTGTTTGCATTAATATATTAATCAAGGATTACAATACGTCAAATAGGGGCACACAATGAGCGATAAATAAAATTCATTAATTATTTGAATCAAAAAACCTTACGTTTTAAATTCATTAACAACCGCTCTCCCCCTCTCAACCGCTATCGCCACCCCCCCTCTCTCTCTCTACGTTGAAACGTTCTCCTCGATGTAATCCATTGGTATCTCCATCAGATATCTGTAGGTCTCTGCGTTAAAACTTGTAAAACCGTCCTGTGCAGACACAATAAACGCTGATTTTATTTATCTTATTGCTTGTACATGACGTATCGCTTTTCGCCCTTTGCCGACCATCTAATGAGTCATCGCTGATTTCTTGGAGGTCATAGCACGATGCTCTGATCTCAGCAAGGAAGGTGGAACAGGAGGCGGTTGACTAGGAGAGTACGTGCAAGGATGGTCTAATAAACGACGGCAAGCTATAAGCTATAGGCGGTAGCGGTAGCCTGACATGCAAGAGGAGAGGGCGGCCAAGTATTTGCGCACGCACGACTGTTGGAGGGCAGGAGCACAGCTTTTCTGAATGGCACCGATGAGATAGACACAGCTGTTCTTTCGGGCGACACGATTGATGGCGTCTTGGAAGGTGGGGCAAGATGAGCCGTCGGTGCTGGTGGCCGATGTGGATTATGCAGGGGATTATATGCTTATCAAGATATACATGTGATGAGTATATACATGTTCTTTTAGTAAGCTGTTTTGATAATATTAGCTTGATGCATAATCCTTTTGTTTTTGTAATTTTGTTTGCAGCCCGATGGCCAGATGCCGAGTGATAAGACCGTGGGAGGGGGCGACGATGCTTGTCAGTATTGCTCACTGTGGTTTTTGCGTACATTGACGGTTCTGTTCTTTTTTTGCTTGGGGATCTCATTGACCCAGATTGAATTTGCATGTAATACTACGTAGGTTGCCGGATTCTGATATTTAATGTTTGCTCACGATGGGGCTGCTAGAGAGTTTGTGGGTGTGACACCAAGTATGAAAATTCTAACTCCATAGGAATTTTCTTTGGTATATTTAAAAAATATCTGTGGTGACAGAATTTTGATCGGCCTTGTCTCTGTGGAGCTATGATTTTTTCCGAATAGGAGAGTGAATAGGAGAGTGAATATGTTAATTGTCCCATAGCCACCTCTTTTGCCCAACCAGGACAACTCATTACATCCTCTGGTTTAACAATTATCTACTAAAATTACACTAATCATTATTCACCCCCAAAAAAAAAATCCACAAATACAAAAAACCTTCTACATGCATGATTTCAAGTTTTTTGCTTGAACTAGAAATTCAAAAATTCAAGGTTATGAAGAGAAGCTTAAACATGCAAAATATGATGGAATGAAGTCTATATCTATATTAAAGAAAATATATATGCACCCAAACTATAATTAACAAAAGAGTTGTTAATTTCCAAAGGTATCTTTAAGGTGACCATTTACCATCTAAACATAGCTGTTTCAATCTATATACAACATATACAAGGTATATTTAAGGTGACCATTTACCATCTAAACATAGCTGTTTCAATCTATATACAACATATACAAGGTCAAGGCTCCATAAAAAGAGATGACTAACCAAACGCTTAAAAAAAGCCACGTGCACATAAAGCCTAGCGGTAGGTGTTGAAGTCCCCTGCAGGAAGTGTTGGGTTCAAAACCTACTAGCTATTTGACAACGGCACAGAAGCACACACGCACACGAGCACAGAAAGATCCCCAAAAAAAAGCCACGTGCACATAAAGGCCATGTACGCATTACAATAAATAAAGACAAACTAGTCTTTTCTCAATTGTCTTAAAACTCGTTGTCTACTCGCCTTTTAACTTACAGACATGCTACTCAGAGTTTTAATTTTTCCATGTTTTTTTGCTACCTCTAAGCTTTAGCTGCTCATAGAAAACTTATTAAACCACATAAAATGGGATAGAGTTTGACAAGCTAGGCCCCATTCTCCAAGGATATATAAATCTTAGAGCCTACTATTTAAAAAATAAATATTACATACAAAATTCAAAAGCCTTTTATACCATACCTCTATGCTCTAACTGCTCATAGAAAACCTATTAACTACTTTCTTTCTATAAGCAACATATTTAACATACCATGATATTTTTACTCTCAACCTATCAAAATCAACCACGAAAACAATGTCACATAATGACAGACTTATATCCTTAAATATAACCACTAGTAGGAATGCTTTATGTGCTCATGGTCTTCTTGATCTGCATACAACGTGATAAGGATTTCTCATAATATTTTCATATAGCTTGAGTAAAGAATACAAAATTTATCACTACCCTTTAGACATAAACGTGTGATTCTTTTAATAGAAATGAGAATCCAATAGACATTGATTGCTAATCATTCTCTTGGCTAGATTTAATTGATATAACTATCAAACTTGATTCTCATTTGATACATTATTCAAGATAATACATGTGACAATATTTACTTCACCACCTACATAGCTTGACAAGCTTTTGTAACCAATTGAATAATAATAAAAAATGCAATGTATTATGATTAATATACACTTTAAACTAATTAATATATAATGTCTTCAAAGTATAATTACTTGAAAAACACAAACAACGCTACTCCTTTCTTATTTATCTTGAGTTTAAAAAAATGTATTATACACCAAATAACATAAATGAATATCATATGAGATCCCCAAAAAAAGCCACGTGCACATAAAGGCCATGTACGCATTACAATAAATAAATACAAACTAGTCTTTTCTCAATTGTCTTGAGACTCGTTGTCTACTCGCCTTTTTACTTGCAGACGTGCTACTCAGAGTTTTCTTTTCCATGTTTTTTTGCTATATCTATGCTTTAGGTGCTCATAGAAAACCTATTAAACGACGCAAAATGGGCTAGAGTTTGACAAGCTAAAAGAAGTTAGTAAGCAACTAGTGGCCACCCTTAGGCCCCACTCCATAAATCTTAGAGCTTGGTATTTTAAAAAATAAATATTACATACAAAATTCAAAAGCCTTTTATACCATACCTCTATGCTCTAGCTGCTCATACAAAACCTATTAAACACATAAAATGGACTAGAGGTTGACAAGCCAAAAGGAGTTAGTAAGCACTAAGTGTTAACTAGCCACCCCCTTGGGCCCCACTCTCCAGGATACCTAAGTATTAGACCCTAGTATTTAAAAAAATAAATGTTACATACAAAATTCAGAAGCCTTTTATACCCTTCCAAAATCAAATGAGAAAAAATAAGGGTTGTTATTTTAGTTATCGATCAAAAAAGTATATATCCCGAAAATCTAAAGTTCATGAAATAGTGAGTCATGAAAAACGACAACGAGTCATGAGTTGCGTTTGTAACAAGTTGTCTTGATTTTTCACTGGTCCTCCTAAATATTGATCAATTTTACACTCTTTTAGAGACAGTGAAGAGAAATGTTTTTAGAAATTTTACGAAATAAGAATAGTTTTAAACTTCTTTTAAAAAATGTACATATTGCTAGTTTAAAGGTGAAAAAAATTTCACTTTTCATGTCAAATAACAAAATGAAAAAAACAAGGTCAATACAAAATCTAATATTCTTTAAAACTACTAATAATTCACGCGTGTCTATGTAATGTATAATACATTCTTTACTTAGAATTACAAAAATATACTTTTCCTTCTCTAAAAATTTAACTAACTTTATCCCAATCATTGCACCTCATCTAATCATTGAGTTAGAGCATATATTTGATGTTAAGATAAGTAGGTATATGGAGTCCATGGCCATAGAAGAGGCTTATTGAAGGAAATGATTTCTCTAGATTCAGATAGAAAACCAACGATACAAACGGTCAAATTTTAGATGGTAGTGAGTGTTACAATTTATCAATTTACTTTATTTTGATCTAATAGTTTGATTTAGAGTTATCGTCTTTGCAAAAACTTAATTTTTAGTTTATAACACTTAGATTTTGAGCCATGAAAATGACAACGATCATTTTGAAAAATTGATGAAAATTTAGATTTTAGAATCCACTTTGTTGACAAAATGGATTCTAGAATCCAAAATTTCAGACACACTAACGTTTTTATCGTGAGAATAAAATTTTTGTCCGAAAAAAAAGAAATTTTGATCCATAATGAACGAAAATTTCACTTTTATTGGATAAAAATTTTAGTTTGTCGCCAAAAAAATTTCGTCAAAAAAATTCGTCTTGATGGAAAAAATTTCGTTAAAATTTTTCGTTACGAAAAAAAAATTTCATTAAAAAATTCCATCAATGGAAATTTAGATACTAGAATCCACTTGGATTTTGGAATCCAAATTTTCATTAATGACTTGAAATTTTCGTCGATGGAGAAAAAATCCATCAACGGAAATTTTTTCGTCGACAAAAATTTTTGACATAATTTTTTTGATGAGAATTTTTTTCGTTAATGAAAACTTTTTACGAAAATTTTTTTCGTCGACGAAATTTTTTAACGGACTAAATTTTTCATCTAACAAAAGTGAAATTTTCGTTCATTTTATGGACCAAAATTTCTCTTTTTTTGGACGAAAATTTTGATGTCACAATAGAAACGTTAGTCTCAATGGAAATTTGGATTCCAGAATCCACTTTATCATCAACAACAAAGTGGATTCTGGAATCCAAATTTCCATCAATTTTTTAAAACGACAACTATTGTCATTTTCACAGCTCAAAATCTAAATGTTATAAATTGAAAACTTTATTTTTACAAAGACTATAACTCTAAATCGAACTATTAGATCAAAATAAAGTAAACTGATAAATTATAGTACTCACTACCGTCTAAATTTGATTGTTTGGATCGTTGGATTTCTATATAAATCTAAAGACATCTTTGCTTTCAATAAACCTCTTCTATGGCCATGGACTCCATATACCTTCCTTTCTTAATATCAAAATATGCTTAAATTCAACCATTGGATCAACTTTGTATACAAATAAAATTTAATTTCTTAGACAATGCACTAACCCCATGTAAGAGTTTCATCAAATTATACATCAACAAGAAAAGATGATCAACCTCACACATAAACCCTACTTCATGTCTATAGGAAAACATCAACCTCACACACAAACCTTACTACATGTCTAAGAAAACATTCAGGATGGTGAAAGCTCTAGAGGCTAGCACACAACTTCAAAGAGTAGATCAATATGCTCACAAGGCCAGATACCAAAACCAAGATCGGGCCTATAAGACACACACACCAAGCCCAAGTAAGCATATCTAAAAACATTAAAACACAATCTCAGTAGAATCTTGGCTATTCACATCATATACCTTTCTTAGTCTTTGCCTGTTGTTTTCCTGCTTTTCTTAGAGCTATCTGTCTCTCTTTTGCCCTAAATATGAGTAGCAAAAAGTTTGAGCTAAATGACAGATAGCTCGATCAATGTAAGTTATATGTTTCACGATTGTGAAATATATCATAACATATTGACGGTGGTATTCTCCTACGTGTCATCATGTTCTTAGTTATCAGTATGTGATATCTAATATTTTAGATTTTTAAATCCTATCTCTTATGAGATTAGCATATTCTCATGGCAAGTACAAAATATGTGGTTTATGGTGATGAGGGCCAAGATCTCTATAGTCTACTTCATTCATATTGTTTATTTTCTAAACCAATAAAACAAAAGAGAAATTCTACACTCTCTCTCTCTCTCTCTCTCTCTCTCTCTCTCTCTCTCTAGATATGGACTAGTCGGTGTAGTCTAGCTGTAGAATCTCTCGCGAAGATATGTTAGTGCCAGCTTCCAAACCCACCAGTGATGGCTATTCACCAGGTATAATAAGGCTTGATGATCCACAAAGAATACGAATTTGTTGGCCAGAGGTAATGTTGATATTTCTTGACGATGTAAATCATGGCCAATCCTTCCCTCTCTATGGTATTGTAGTTCACCTCTGCATCATTTAGCTAATGACTAGCGAAGCAGACTGGATAGTCCAATTTGAACTCACTAGGCTCGGCTAGTCAGTGGATGCACTCTTGTGCACTCACGAGTCACATGCACAAGAAACAAAACAGGTTCCACAGGATTCAGTGGATGCACTCTTCAATTGGATGAATGGAAAAATCAGAAGCTCCCACTCTAAACTGAAGCGGTTGAAGCAACAAATTCCCACAAGTTCCAAAGTACCACATTGGTTTCTATGGCAATAAAACAAAGAAGATTACAAGAGGTATCCATTCCCTAGTAAATGGGTACGAGGTAAAAGAGTATGATTTTTATACCATGAAACATGTTCATTTGTTTCATGTGTATTCAGTCCTTCTCTGAATGCATAACTTGTGGCTTTGGATGTTTGAGCATATAGGCAACCATAAGGTATTGAAACTTGCACGCATTGAGGATCATATAGTTTCACGCCATGAACAACCTCAGCGCTTCATGCCGTTAAATGCACTAAAATGGTTCACATGGTGAACAATCTTAGCGCTTCACTCCATGAAACATTTCAAAATGGTTCATGTCGTGAGCTGCCCTACCGCTTCACATCGTGAAACGGTCATAAACGGTGGACAAACCATGCACTGACAAGTGGGTTGCCCATTTAAGTTAGCCACCGGGACCGGCAGCTAGAACATATTAGCTTCTTTTTTCGTTTTTTATGCATTTGCCTTTGTTGTACGCTCGCTTGCTTCTAATTCTTCATCACTTGCATTCATGTTTGCCGCCAACGGTATTGTGCTTAGAAGTCCGCCATTTATCATTGCTTGCAATCTTTGCTCCGAAGTAGAAGCTTTCCCCCTAACTTGGATTGTTTCCTTTCTTTTCTTGATTCCCTAACATGAAAACAATAGAATGCAGTATTATCCCATTAGTTTGCATATGATCATCATTCTATTTTTGAGTTGCCATAACTTGTATCTATTCTACTTGCATGCTATGTGTATCATCACCCTTAATCGCCTCACAAGAGCAAGGGTTTCCTAAACCGATGAAATAGCAGTCTGCTATTTCACGGAATTCGAACCAACCCTTCGGTAGCACTAACCATTGCACTTAATTGCACTCTAATGTTTATGACATGTTATAAATACACACACACTGATTTTCACTCAAAAACATAATACATAAAACTCTGACAGTTTATGGATTTATCACCTGAACTTTCACATGTTAAAGACACGAACCTGAACTTTCATGGGTTAAGCCTTTCACAGCTTAAACCCCGCAACTAAACTTTCACGACTTAAGCCCCGCTCTTGAACTTTCATGCATTGAGACTTTCACGGCTTAAGCCCCACACCTGAACATTCACAGATTAAGAACTTTCATAGGTTAATGCAAGTGGACCTTTAATTTTCTTGAAGAGAATAATCAAAAGACTCATAAAAATTATATCAAATATCAAAACCAGTACTTGAATTGAATTGAAGAATTAAAGCACATATCAAAACATAGAGCAAGAGAAGGAAATACATCACCATCAACACAAGGCAACACAAGACTGGGTGCAATCTTCCCCCCCCAACGTGAGTGGCTTCTTCTCGCGTGGGTATTTTTATATATTCCAAAAAGCAGGCTTTTCGCCAAAAATAAAGTATACATCCATATTTGGACTTTGCCATTTAATTAGCCTTTGTCCTCAATTTTAGCCTTGGTCCTTTGTCCTCAATTTTAGCCTTGGTCCTCAATTAACCTTCTAAGGTTTGTACAATTTTTCTAATACAATAATCTAACTTGTGCACATATGCACATTACAAAATAAATCAACTAATGCTCGCATGCACACTATACAATAAATTGATGCATGCACACACACACATCACACTGATGTCAAAATAATATCAATTGCCATAATATAGCCACAAAATATTGTGAGATCTGTCCACACGCCATGACTCAATCCACCATCTGTGCGACACGTAAATCGGTACCCTCGCACTGTGCAACACCTAAATCGGTACCCTTGCACACCTCATCACCTAAACTCATAAACATAAACCACGTCAGTAGTAACAATCAATTGACATCACATCAATCAATCCTAACGTGTTCATGATGAGAAATAGGCATCATAAAATATACAAATTTAGACTGGGTGCAATCTTCCCCCCCCAACGTGAGTGGCTTCTTCTCGCGTGGGTATTTTTATATATTCCAAAAAGCAGGCTTTTAGCCAAAAATAAAGTATACATCCATATTTGGACTTTGCCATTTAATTAGTCTTTGTCCTCAATTTTAGCCTTGGTCCTCAATGAACCTTTGTCCTCAATTTTAGCCTTGGTCCTCAATTAACCTTCTAAGGTTTGTACAATTTTTCTAATACAATAATCTAACTTGTGCACATATGTACATTACAAAATAAATCAACTAATGCTCGTATGCACACTATACAATAAATTGACGCATGCACACACACACATCACACTGATGTCAAAATAATATCAATTGCCATAATATAGCCACAAAATATTGTGAGATCTGTCCACACGCCATGACTCAATCCACCATCCGTGCGACACCTAAATCGATACCCTCGCACTGTGCAACACCTAAATCGGTACCCTTGCACACCTCATCACCTAAACTCATAAACATAAACCACGTCAGTAGTAACAATCAATTGACATCACATCAATCAATCCTAACGTGTTCATGATGAGAAATAGGCATCATAAAATATACAAATTTAGACTGGGTGCAATCTTTCCCCCCCAACGTGAGTGGCTTCTTCTCGCGTGGGTATTTTTATATATTCCAAAAAGCAGGCTTTTAGCCAAAAATAAAGTATACATCCATATTTGGACTTTGCCATTTAATTAGCCTTTGTCCTCAATTTTAGCCTTGGTCCTTTGTCCTCAATTTTAGCCTTGGTCCTCAATTAACCTTCTAAGGTTTGTACAATTTTTCTAATACAATAATCTAACTTGTGCACATATGCACATTACAAAATAAATCAACTAATACTCGTATGCACACTATACAATAAATTGACGCATGCACACACACACATCACACTGATGTCAAAATAATATCAATTGCCATAATATAGCCACAAAATATTGTGAGATTTGTCCACACACCATGACTCAATCCACCATCCGTGCGACACCTAAATCGGTACCCTCGCACTGTGCAACACCTAAATCGGTACCCTTGCACACCTCATCACCTAAACTCATAAACATAAACCACGTCAGTAGTAACAATCAATTGACATCACATCAATCAATCCTAACGTGTTCATGAGAAATAGGCATCATAAAATATACAAATTTAAATGACCATGATTATTATTCAAATAACATGGGTCATAACAATCCTCCTTGTTGGGAATCAACTATCCTCAGCTGCGTAATCAATGAGTGGATGGCTTCATGGCACAAGTGGAGGACAAGATCATCACATCAAACAATTTCTGAAAATAAAATAAAACCAAACAAATGAACGCATGTAAAAGGGATCTAAGTGTCCCATACCACTTAGGTACCTTCCACATACAAACACTCGCTGGTAAAAGATAGAAGACATAGATACGTCTGGGGTAGGTATGTAAAACCAATCTAATGTCCCATACCATAGATTAATTCTACACGACACTACCTTAAGAACAGAAGTTTGAGACAGAGTAGCTAATTCCCTCTGAAACTTTCATTCCGACATAACTTTTCTCTATCCTCAAAATTAGATTACGTCTTATTCCAAAAAAAAATTGAATTAGGTCGAAATGGAAATTCTTATCAACTTAAGATTGAAAAAATAATCACTTACATTACTGTCATTAACTTGATGAATTTCTGGGGATTTGTTCTTGATCTTAATCTTGTAATTGTCTAACTAAATTCTCGGGATTTATTTTTGATCTTAATCTTGTAATTGTCTAACTAAATTCTCGGGATTTATTTTTGATCTTAATCTTGATGAATTCTTGAGATTTGTCTTTGATCTTAATCTTGTACTTATCTAACTAAATTCAAAAATTATAATCTTTGAATAGGTATATAATTCTTGAATTTGTAAATCTTACTTGTGAAATCTAAAGGGGATCTTGATCTTAAGCTTAATCTTGAATTTGTGAATCTTTCTTGTAAACAATGAAACCTAAAGAGGATCTTGATCTTAAGCTTAATCTTAAACTTGAAATCAGAACTTGAATAGACATCTTTCACCCTAATTGATAGCAAGAACTTGATATACTAGTAATGCATCTTGGCTTAGATTAAAAATACTTGAATGGACGAAAATTGAGAAATTAGTCTTCAATTAATCATAATTGCAATTCTTGAATAAATCTTATTCTTAAGGGATTTAAATCTTGTGGTTGAATATATCTTTGACTTAGAGCAATTCTTGGTCTAGAAAGAATCTTGTTCTTGGATAGATCTTTAAACTGGAACACTTGAAAATTTAGACAGAATCTTGTACTTGAATTGGTATAAATTTTTGTAATTGTGATTGGTATACAACTTAAGCTTGGTTTCTAGTCACTTGAGAGCTATTTCTTTACTTTTCTCATCATCACTAAATTCGATGGTGAAGCAATTGATAACTTGAATCAAAGACTGGAGAAACTTGCTTGGTTCTTGAATCTTCAAATTGGTCTTAATCTTCTATGAAATGTCTAGCAATCACTTTTACTTGAATTTAGGCAACTAGATCTTGAAGATAATTTTTACTAATCTTGTCTCGATCTTTCTATTTAGGTCATGGTATCTAAAATTCTTTTCAGGAGCTAAAGTTTTCTAACTAGGTCTAGAAGAAAAGAATATTCAGAAAACAAATACAAAAGAAAACAAGAAATTGTGTACAATAAATATTTTTTAACACATACCTCCACCTTTGGTTAGTGTGTCGAGTGCATTAACGTCTTCGGTGTCAAGCTGTTCTTGAATAGTACGATGAATAGTACGATGGAGAGGATATTTACCCATTTCATGACAATTAAAAGAATAGGAAAATTTTAAAACAAGAGAAAAGATAGGGTTTCTTATCTCATATGGAATGTCGAGCTAGATGTGAGTCCTGCCAAGTTAGCTCAATACACAAATGCATAATTTTTCAAGAAATAATCCATGTACTCTTTAAAATTAGAAAACTAGCCGTAAGTTAAAGCAAAATTTTAATGATATCTTCACTAACAAGCTGTTTATATTATTCGTACTTCATGAGGATTTAGAAAACAACATTACTCACAAGAATTTGACTAAAGTCTCAAAATTTCTCTTGAGGTAAATTCTAAAAATCTGTAGAAGAAATCAAAAACATTTTATTGATCTAATTTAAGCTTATTTTTTTTAAAAAAAACTTATCAAAGCTTCATAATAAAAGCTTTTTCAAGCATTTCTCAGCCTGAAACTATCAAGTTAACTAACCTAAATTTAGAGAAGAGGTGGTATATTTATAGATATGGTCTCTCTTTTTTTTTTTAAAAAAAAACTAATCTTATATCAAAGCTTTATATACTAAGCTTTATCTCATAAAGCTTTTAATATTTGATTTATTAAGCTTATTAAAAAGATTATGAAAGCTTTACTATTAAAGCTTGCCAATGCCCAACGCCAATCGTTAGAACGCAGCCCACAAAAAAAAAAAAAATTCAGCATCTAATATAGAAATAAAAATTAAACATTTGAAGCTTATAAAGCTTTTAGCTAATATAAGCTTCGTAAATCAAAGCTTTTAAGCATTATTAAGCGCAAATTCTAAAAATTGCCAATATAAGCTTTGTAAATCAAAGCTTTTAAGCATCAATTATCTGAAAATTCCTCCTTCCAACCTGAATTCGCAGCCGTGGGCACCGCCGGCTGGATAGACAGAGGAGAAAATTATAATTAGAAAAAAAAAGGTTAATGCCTCCTGTTTGCACAGGCCTGCCCTTCAGGATGCGCAGGCCGTCGGGTATGAAGGAGGGAGAGAGAGATAAATTATATATATTATATATATATTACTCTCAAATCTTCTCAAGTTTGCGCCCAACGCAGCAGAGGAGGAAAAAGTAATTAAAAAGCAAAGTAATTTTTGAAAAGACTCTTGAATAATCCTCAACCCTCTATTATAGAAATTGAGTAAAGGGAAGGTTTAGCAATTCTGCTTATGGCTCTCCATGCTCCTCTCCTTGCTCTTTCAATCCGTACAGACAGATTAGGAAGAGGATTAGTGAAGAGGAAGGTGGTTTCATGGTTTTGGGAAACCCACTAATGGTTTTCCACCTAGTTTTACCCTTTGGACAATAGATTGATGGAGATTGATTACCCAATGGTCAAAAACATGCTTAATTTCATCCATACATAAACAAAAATCCCTAAACGTGTTCTTCTTCAATTTAAATTCAAGATTTAAATTCAAGAAAATTATCAAAGTCACCTCTGTTTTTGTCTCTTTCACCTCTTTTGACCGCCTTCAAGAAAATTAAATTACACCAAAGCTCTGATACCATTGCAAGCGGACCTTTAATTTTCTTGAAGAGAATAGTCAAAAGACTCATAAAAATTATATCAAATATCAAAACCACTACTTGAATTGAATTGAAAAATTAAAGCACATATCAAAACATAGAGCAAGAGAAGGAAATACATCACCATCAACACAAGGCAACACAAGACTGGGTGCAATCTTCCCCCCCAACGTGAGTGGCTTCTTCTCGCGTGGGTATTTTTATATATTCCAAAAAGCAGGCTTTTAGCCAAAAATAAAGTATACATCCATATTTGGACTTTGCCATTTAATTAGCCTTTGTCCTCAATTTTAGCCTTGGTCCTCAATTAACCTTTGTCCTCAATTTTAGCCTTGGTCCTCAATTAACCTTCTAAGGTTTGTACAATTTTTCTAATACAATAATCTAACTTATGCACAAATGCACATTACAAAATAAATCAACTAATGCTCGTATGCACACTATACAATAAATTGACGCATGCACACACACACATCACACTGATGTCAAAATAATATCAATTGCCATAATATAGCCACAAAATATTGTGAGATCTGTCCACACGCCATGACTCAATCCACCATCCGTGCGACACCTAAATCGGTACCCTCGCACTGTGCAACACCTAAATCGGTACCCTTGCACACCTCATCACCTAAACTCATAAACATAAACCACGTTAGTAGTAACAATCAATTGACATCACATCAATCAATCCTAACGTGTTCATGATGAGAAATAGGCATCATAAAATATACAAATTTAGACTGGGTGCAATCTTCCCCCCCAACGTGAGTGGCTTCTTCTCGCGTGGGTATTTTTATATATTCCAAAAAGCAGGCTTTTAGCCAAAAATAAAGTATACATCCATATTTGGACTTTGCCATTTAATTAGCCTTTGTCCTCAATTTTAGCCTTGGTCCTCAATTAACCTTTGTCCTCAATTTTAGCCTTGGTCCTCAATTAACCTTCTAAGGTTTGTACAATTTTTCTAATACAATAATCTAGCTTGTGCACATATGCACATTACAAAATAAATCAACTAATGCTCGTATGCACACTATACAATAAATTGACGCATGCACACACACACATCACACTGATGTCAAAATAATATCAATTGCCATAATATAGCCACAAAATATTGTGAGATCTGTCCACACGCCATGACTCAATCCACCATCCGTGCGACACCTAAATCGGTACCCTCGCACTGTGCAACACCTAAATCGGTACCCTTGCACACCTCATCACCTAAACTCATAAACATAAACCACGTCAGTAGTAACAATCAATTGACATCACATCAACGTGTTCATGATGAGAAATAGGCATCATAAAATATACAAATTTAAATGACCATGATTATTATTCAAATAACATGGGTCATAACAGTTAAGCCTTTCATGACTCAAACCCCGCACCTAAACTTTCATGACTTAAGCCTCACTCTCCTGAACTTTCATGTATTAAGACTTTCACGGCTCAAGCCTTGCACCTGAACTTTCACGATTGAGCCTCGCTTCTAAACTTTCATGATTAAGCCCCGCTCCTGAACTTTCACGCATTAAGCCTTTCATGGCTTAAGACTTTCACAGTTTAAGCCCCTCACCTGAACTTTCACTCACGACTTAATCTCTCACATCTGTAACTTCACATTCTTCTCAACAAACACACACACACACACACACACACAAAGGGAGAAAGAAAAAGAGAAGAAGGGGAGAATCATGAGCTCCTACGAGTCATTATGTGACTGATTCTCTTTCCAATGTTGCAAATGGCTTCCTCCGTTACACCAGAACATGAAGTTGATGAGACTCCGGCAATGACCCAAACCAGTACCACAGGGTCACCCGTGGAATGAAGGAAGAGAGGGCCTTGTGGCACCAAGCTCAATTATCTTGGGCCATATGCACAAAGTTTCGAGGGTTCTATTATCAGTAGCAAGGACATCCAAACATTACATGGGAAAATTGTGCTCCGATACCACAGCCCCAAATGTTTACAAATATTGGAAGATACAGAGGTCAAAGTTAAGTTGGAGAGTGGGATTTGGCAGAATGACTGAAAGCCTCCCTCGCACCATTAACACCGATTTATGTGCACAGTATCTCAAGTCATATGACAAATCCACCAAGCGCGGAACGGTAACAAAGGCAGATGGCACAAAAAAAAGGTCCTACTCTCAAAAGAACTAATACGTAGCAATAACCTACAGCTGCCATCGCTAATGCAGATACATATTCACAATACTTTAGAAGTTGCCCATGGAAGATATGTTCAAAAGGGTTTCCTAAAACTCTAATGGAGAAGAGTATGACAACATATGGGATAAAGTAAATGAGAAAGTGTGCATAGCAATGTCTATGATGATGCAGGTAAAGCCAATTGATAGATATAACAGGGTCCCTCTCAATCATGTATCTAAAGTATATGAAGAAAAAGAGGAGGACTAGGCATGGTATATCCATTGAGAGATGGAGAACTACCTAAAGTCATACCAATCAAAGGTGTGCAATCCCTTGTTACTTACCAAGTTACTGAGTCGTGCAGCTAACCTTCCAATTCCCAAAAGCATGTCAGAAGTTGTAAGATCCCTCCCAAGCCATGTATGTGTCTCTTTTAATATATATGTCAAGAAGGAAAGAGAGTGCACTTAGAGAAGAGTGAGAAAATAAGGCTAGAAACATTAGGATAGTGTTAGAATAAAAATATTAGCTCCAAAAATCCTAAAAGAAATAAGAAGACAAGAATAAGCATGTCAGAAGTTGTAAGATCCCTCCCAAGCCATGTATGTGTCTCTTTTAATATAGATGTCAAGAAGGAAAGAGAGTGCACTTAGAGAAGAGTGAGAAAATAAGGCTAGAAACATTAGGATAGTGTTAGAATAAAAATATTAGCTCCAAAAATCCTAAAAGAAATAAGAAGACAAGAATAGTTCTATTAATAGAAATTCGAATTTAGGTGATAGGAGGTCGTATTTAGAGTACTTTTACATATATAGAGTCCATGCATACTAAAAATGTAGAAAAGCAACGTGTTTCTAAAGATGGCGCGTTTGCAGCTATACACAGACTTTTTTGTCTATTCTACTTGTGTTGGCTTGTAGAAGACTAGATGCCTTCTGGTTCTTTTGACTAGTTATATGACCATATTCTGAGTTTTTATCAGAGAGTTATGGCTAAAACAATTCGCTGGTTCTGTCAATGTCTCTACTCAGAGAAAAGTAGCCACAAGGTGATTCTAGACCTTAAGATGCATATATCCCTTCATTCTTATCTAATCTCTTGGAAAAGAAAGCTAGATTGCTATGACCTTTATGAGGAAGAGACTACTACTACATAGCTTTTCTTTTAAAGAAAGAATAGTATGCCGTAGCCCTGCAAGAGAAGGCTACTTTGCCATAGACCTTCGAAAGAGACAAAAGTCAGAGTATGAGTAAGAGGAGATAAAGCTTGGGGATGATCGGATGATTTCAATCATCCGATGAGATAAAGCTTGGGGATGACCGGATGATTTCAATCATAAGAGAAGGTATTAAAAGACTCTCTATCCTCATATATCAAGTTCTGAAACTCTTATTAGTATCAAGTTTTGAAACTCTTATTAGCGAGCAAAGACAACGATAAACGATAAATTTCTATAAGGTATATATATATATATATATATATAATTTTTCAATTATATATCATTCTTAGGGGTTGAGGTATGGCCCCGCCTTCTTTATTAATTGTTAATAGTAATCTATTTGATTGATTTACTAGTTAAAGTTTGTATTCTTTTTAAACAACAGCATATGCCTTAATAAAGAATGTCTTATCGCAATCTCAAGTCCTATAGTTTGCCTGGGTGTGGCCCCAACTTTGAATTATATAGCATTACCCAATCGCCTTTTTGAAAGATCTTAAACTTCACTTGCCTTGCCATCCATGCCTGTCTTCTGTGCTGACCAATTTCTATTGCATTGTAAATCCTATCCTCCTCTAATTTTAGCAACTCTCTTTGGCGATGTAAAACTAAATCTTTTGGGCTCAATCTATACTGAACAGCTTGTGCCTCAAACTAGGTATCACATATTCCATTGGAACAACTGCTTCAATTCCATAGACCAACTTGAAAGGTGTCATACCTGTTGCCACTTTGTATGCTGTTTTGAATGACCACAATGCTGAATCTAACTTATCATCCCAGTCTGATCTGTTATCTGAAACAATCTTTTTCAAAATCCTCACCAACATCTTATTCGTGCTTTCAGCCTGTCCATTTGCTTGTGGATGATATGGGGTAGATTTCTTGTGGAGGAGCATGTGCTTGGATGTCAACTCCTCAATGACTGAATTCAGAAAATGAACACCCTGATCTGACACCAATTCAATTGGGCATCCAAATCTTGTTCTTATAAAGGAACCTGGCCACACTTGCTGCTTTATTGTCCCTCAAAGGTACTGCTTCTACCCACTTTGGAGCATAATTTGATGCAACCAAAATATATCTTGCTCCTGTCCTCTTGGCCTTTGGCTTTATTGGTCCAACAAAATCCAGACCCCATTTTTGAAACGGTTCAAGTGGTAATACTGGGTGATCTTGCATTTGATCCATCTGAGTTGGTTGACCAATTTTTTGACATTGAACACATTCTCTGGCAGACTTGTGTGCATCTCTTAACAGCAATGGCCACCATAGACCTGCTTGCATAATCTTCCGCCCTGTAATTTCTCTTGAAAAATGTCCTCCAGCCACTCCGCAATCTTCCGCCCTGTAATTTCTCCTGAAAAATGTCCTCTAGCCACTCCGCAATGTGCCTCTTGCAAAACGGCCTTCTGTTCTTCATATGGAACACATCTGTGAATAATCTAATCTGCTCCTCTTCTATATAATGATCCAGCAATAATCAAAAATGGCCTACTCCTCAAGGCAAATTTCTTCTTTTGATCCGTTGTCATATTAGAAGGTAACACTCCATCTATCAAAAATTGCAACATTTGGTCATACCAATTGTCAAAGGACTGACCTTCCACCCGAAACAATTCTGCATCTAGCAACTGATCTGACACTCCTGGTGTCTCTTGTGAATTCTCCAGCCTACTATACTGAGATAATCCGCCACCACTGCATGCTTATTTCCAGGAGTATGCAACACTGTATAATCGAATTCTTGCAACAAAAGCATCCACCTGGCAAGTCTTCCTTCCAACTTTGGCTTCTTCACCAAGAATATCATCGCTTGATGGTCAACATGAAAGACTACTTTATTCCCCAACAGATAATGCCTAAACTTCTCCAATGCAAAAATCATCCCTAAAGCTTCTCATTTTATAACGGTGTAGTTCTTCTCTGCTGGCTTCAACATCCTACTGGCATAATAGACTCATTGAAACCATCCTCGGATCTTCTCCTGCATCAAAACCGCTCCAAACAGCCATATCCAATACATCTACAAATACATGAAAAGGTAACTCCCAATCTGGCGGTACTACCAACATCTTCATGATATAGAATGCTTTTTCTTGAGCCTCACCCCATACAAACTCCACATCTTTCTTTGTCAAATGACTCAATGGAGCACTAACATCCACCAAATACCTCAAATATCGATTATGCCATTTAATCTGACCCATAAACCTTGAAACTGCCTTCAAGTTGTTAGGTGTTGCTACTTTCTAAATTGCACTGATCTTATCAGCATCAATCAACATACCTTCTTCCGAGATGATATGCCCCAACACTCCATCTGTCAAAAACTGTAACATTTGGTCATACCAATTGTCAAAGGACTGACCTTCCACCCAAAACAATTCCACATCTAGCAAACTGATCTGACACTCCTGGTGTCTCTTGTGAATTCTCCAGCCTACTGAGATAATCTGCCCAGCGCACGCTTATTTCCAGGAGTATACAACACTGTATAATCAAATTCTTGCAACAAAAGCATCCACCTGGCAAGTCTTCCTTCCATCTTTGGCTTCTTCACCAAGAATATCATCACCTGATGTGGTCAACATGAAAGACTACTTTGTTCCCCAACAAATAATGCCTAAACTTCTCCAATGCAAAAATCATCCCTAAAGCTTCTCGTTCTATAACAGTGTAGTTCTTCTCTGCTAGCTTCAACATCCTGCTGGCATAATAGACTGGTCGGAACCATCCCCAGATCTTCTCCTGCATCAAAACCGCTCCAACAGCCATATCCGATGCATCTACAAATACATGAAAATGTAACTCCCAATCTGGTGCTTAGAGACTAGGAGATACTACCAACATCTTCTTCATGATCTGGAATGCTTTTTCCTGAGCCTCACCCCATTTAAACTCCACATCTTTCTTTGTCAAAAATGACTCAATGGAGTACTAACATCTGCCAAATACCTCAAATATCGATTATGCCATTTAATCTGACCCAAAAACCTTGAAACTGCCTTCAAGTGTCAGGTGTGCTACTGCTTTCTGAATTGCACTAATCTTATCAGCATCAATCGACATACCTTCTTCCAAGATGATATGCCCCAACAATTTCCCTCTTTGAGCTGCAATAGCGCACTTCTTTGGATTTAGGGCCATTCTAAACATTCTGCATCTTTCAAAACACTTCTTGAGATACTCCAAATGCGTAACTTTCTTTTTGAACACTGAAAAGTCATCCATAAAGATCCGCCTAAACTCTGTCACATATGGCTCAAAAGTTTTGAAAGATACTTTTGAAAATGAAGGTGGTCCATTCTTGAGACCAAAACTCATAACTGTATAAGTAAATGCTCCCCGTTCAGTAAATAACTGCAATCTTTGCTATATCCTCTTTAGCCAACTCTAGTTGAACAGTTGGAACAATAAAATCCACATCATCAGGACTGATCTAATAACTTCCCACACTTTGCTCCAATTAATTCAAAATTTTTGGAACTTTTGACTTCCCTGCGGGCCAAATAAAATCGGTCTCTGAATATTGGAACCAACGAAAGCAATTGATCCAATGTGAAATGCATTGGGGTATTTAGCAATTCCTGAAACAATGCTTCTAACTTTTCCCCATTACTCTCCACCTTCTTTAGTAACTTTGCCTTTCCCTTCGGAATCGGATCTTCTTTTTGTGCTTTCAGAGTCTCTTCCGCTGCCTCATCACAAACATCCTTTTGCTCTTCCCAATCCAAAGGTGGTTTTAATTTTGCTTTAGCACGTGTAACAACCATCACTTCCGAATCCTCTAGCCGACATTGAGAACAATCACATTCAGGAGAACAATCCGCCGATACCTGATTTGTCCCATGATCCTGAGGAATCTCTACATCTATCAAATTACTTTGTGGTGCTTTATCCTTTTCTCCTTATTGTGCAGGTGGTGTAGGTAACTGAGGTAACTGCTCACCAGGTCCCTTCTGATTCCACCCTTGCTGATTCCAACCCAACGGATTCCAGCCCTGCTGATTCCAATTAGGTGGTTGTTGCCAATTTTGTTGTTGTGGCCAACCCTGTTGCTAACCCCAATTTCCTCCCCATGATGGTCTAAAATTTTGCCATCCGCCAAATCTTGGTCGACTTCCTTGATTGAAATTTCCTCTGAATGGTGGTCTTCCAGAGTTGAATGGTGGTCTCCAATTTGAATATGGTTGCTATTGCCTTTGCCATCCTTGGTTGTTAAATGATCTCTCTTGTCCTGAAGCTTTCGGAAAAACTCCATTGGCTTGCGCCATGTTCTGTTGAATCTTCTGTTGTATCCTTTCACGGATTACTCCCCTAAAATTTGGATTATACCAATAGTCTTTTGTCTTATGGCCATCCTTATCATAGATGTCACAGTAAGTTGTCTTACTGCTTGACTCCTTCTTGACTCCCAGTTCCTTCAATTTCTTTTCTACCATCTTTTCAACCGAACTATCCTTCACCTTTTTCTTAGACTTCTTACTAGATTTCTTTTTGTGTTTCTTCTTTCTGTTCCCATCTTCATCTGAACCTGAATCAGTGTCTGAATCATCCTCACTATCTGATTCTGAATCCTCTTCCGAATCCGAACTGTGTGAATCTGTGTCTGACTCCTCCTCTGAATCCTCATCACTGCTATCATCTTTTGACTTCTTCTTCTTCTTCTCGTTCGACTTTCTCTTCTTCTTATCCCTGGAGCTCTTACGTGCTGAACTTGGATTTGATAATCCAAATCTCTTTTCTGCCCTTGTGGGCAGTGTCCACCAATGCATCCAGACCAGCTGCAATATCCACACCTGCTACTGCATTTCATAGCTCCTTGCGCAGAGCCCATTCATGAAATATCCTGCCAGCTTTTCATCCATAGGTCTCTTCGCATTCGTGAGCCTATTCAGATACTGATTAAACTTCTCTGCATAATCTTCCACAATTATCCTCTTTTGCTTAATGTCCCTAAGCTTGGAAAGCATTTCATTAATTCGGAGTCTTCTCCTTCCGAAATCGATTCAAAAATCCATTCCTCAATGCATTGTAATCCGCAAAATGTCCTACATTAAAATTGTTGAACCACTGCATGGCTTTGCCCTCCAATGTTACCTCAAACTGGCACATCTTAGCTTGCGCATCATATAATCCGTCAAATCCTCTGGCCTGCCATCTTGTCTCAAATTGAGCTACGTGGCAATCAGGGTCTTCTTTAGACTTTCCCGAAAAGGTCCCAAACTTGATGCGTAAATCCGCTCTAGCCACCGCCATGTTTTGAAACATATTTGGGGATAACTACCTTGCTTGTGTTGATGTTGATGATGATGCTGACCTCGGTGATGGTGGTCAAGGTGCTTCCAACACTGCTCTTCTCCCTACTGTTAAAGGATCGAACTACAATCTCCTCTTGGCCAACAATGCCTATTGTAATACTGCTGCACCTATGAATTGCAGAATTATCTGCCTATTTTCCTCTAACACATCTCTTTCTAATGGTTCACCACCATACTCCTCCGTTTCATCGAATTCTTCTATATCCGGCTCGGATTCTTCCTCGAAACTATCACTTTGCATCCCAATTTCTTCACCTCCTTCCTGCAATACCTAATTCTGGTCATCCTCCTCTCCTGCTGTGTACTTTGCCACCTTGCTACTGATCTTGTAAAATAAGGATGAGATGCTCTTCCCAAATCCTCCAGGTCAAAACTAAACAGCCGCCGCCGTCGAAATCATACAACTTCTGAAACAATTCTAAATGTCATCCCAAACAACTACTTTGCAACCTCTTTGGCACTCATCAATCTCACAGAAGAAAATGAATTTAACTATGACAACCCATCACAAGCACTGTGATCACCAGTGTAAACTAGTGTAACTTCCTAGAAGATTGAACAGGATGACAAATAACCTGACTTCTGCTCTGACAAGCAAACTCTAACTTCCACATTCTCTCTAAGACAAACAAAGATGAACAACATTGTACAGAGTACTACAAAGAGAGAAACACCTTCCATTAATGAGATTGATAAACATTACTGTCAAAGCTTCACAAACATAAACATCAACCGACAAATTGACAAACTTGCTGACTTCTACATTACCCAAAACCACAGTTCTGCTTACATCCATCTACATCCTTCTTGCGTACAAAAACATAACTGCCAATTTCTATCCAATGCCAAAAGACATTCCAACTTCTCTTAAGATCCCAAAAGTCACATTTGATTTCCCTAAGGTTACGTATCATATGTGTGAGATCCCTCTGCCCCCTCCGCGTACCCCCCCCGCGCACCGGAACTCCCGGTAGTAGCTGACAGCGAAAGCAGCCCCCTCATGCGCGGGGCAGGGTTTCTCACTCGGGGCCTCGCCCACGAATGTCCGGGCACGAGACTAGGCTGGTGGTCACTCTGAAAACTGAAACCGGGAAAATTTCCCATGCCCGAAAAGCAGGGATGATTCCACCTTTTTGAATTTTCTTAACGAATTTTTCTAACGAGATCGAATCTAAACTATCCTTCACCTGAATAAACCAGATAGAAGGAAACTATCACTGATATAATTTGATCATCTGAGCGATTTCAATGCTTTTTTCCTAATCAAGATCAGGCACAGCCGTTGATCCACTCAATTGAGAAATTTATCAGGGAATTAACTAACTACTCGAATCCTAGCGTAATCCTAAGATTTTTTAATTTTTGATTATTAAAACTCCACTGATTCCAACCTAACCCCATCCGGCCCATGGGTTAGCCATCACCCTACCACTGGAATCGGTAGAACCAAACAAGTACTCACCCACCCATAATTGAAATGCCTTTCTTAACTTTAGCTTTAGAAAACAGATACGCACACACTCCTCTTTAAAACTTTAATATAAAAAATAATCCATTAACAAAACAGATATGGTCACAGATTTCATAACTCAAAATTTCCATTCAATCCCTTGTTTCACAAAAATAGTACCACTCTGGACTCTCCGTTGGGACCAGCTGGTCAGCAACGAGATCTAGTAATAGATTACAATAATCATTTTGTCAACATACATATATATCTTCCTCGACATACATATGGGTGTCCTAAGCACCGCGAGCCCGTGCATCGCCTGGTCAAAACCCTCCAGGATCCTCCTTAGGTGTCCTGGTACTTCACTCAGGGACCGCTTTGTCGGCCCTCACCCATTGTACCGGAAGCACACCATTTTTCACCATACCCAGGCTGGTCAAGACCTGGGTAGGTTTTTGCCGCGTGAGCTGTCCCTTGAACACTCCCCGCCGCCAGCTGTTGCAACCGAACTTCCCTTAGATAAACATATATGCCAAATGCTCCCTCCAGCATTCTGGCGTAAGACAGTCCTTTAAGAAAACAGGGATTCTATGCAAGTTTACAGTTTTGATTTTGTTTGAATACCATGAATAAATCTTAAATCCGTATCCCAATACTTCTAGATCCAGGTCTGAATTCCAAACAAAATTCCTCGAATTCTGTATCCTCAGATCAAAATCAAAAGTCTTAACTTAGTTTCAGATTCGGTGGGGGATTTGAGTACATTTTTCCTGAACTGGGCACATCGTCATTGATTGAAACTGACGAAGGAATTAGGTCTTGGTCAATAGTCTGAATCACAGTTTGGGTCTGGAAGGTTCTTCCTAAACTATCTTTCTCAAAAGGTACTATTTCAATTTCTCTTTTTCTAAATTTCGTTCGACGAATATTTGCTTACAGATTTCTAAAACATGAATTTCTTATGAGAGGAATAAAATAATCATTTATCTCAATCTCTGACTTCGATAGTTTAATTGAATTTTCTCATTACCATCTTAGTGAATATGAAACGGTAGCATTTCTTCTCACAGATTATCTACTTATTCATTTTTTAATTTTTACGCAAATTAAACAGAGGATTAAGAGAACCCTTATTTAAATATAATCATTCTATATGCATCTATTTATGCATAAAATCTAATTCTGATGAAAGTCACACTTTTATCATCATAAAAATCATTTATGATGAAAATCACTCTTTTAATATAAAAGAATTTCTTTTATGCATCCATTTATGCATAAAAATCATTTATGATGAAAATCACACTTTTAATATAAAAAATATCTTTTATGCATATGTTTATGCATACAAATCATTTATGATGAAAATCACTCTTTTAATATAAAAGAATTTCTTTTATGCATCCATTTATGCATAAGAATCATTTATGATGAAAATCACACTTTTAATATAAAAAATATCTTTTATGCATATGTTTATGCATACAATTCATTTATGATGAAAATCACTCTTTTAATATAAAAGAATTTCTTTTATGCATCCATTTATGCATAAAAATCATTTATGATGAAAATCACACTTTTAATATATAAAAAATATCTTTTATGCATACAAATCATTTTAAATCACTCTTTTAATATAAAAGAATTTCTTTTATACATCCATTTATGCATAAAAATCATTTATGATAAAAATCATACTTTTAATATAAAAAATATATGTTTTATGCATATGTTTATGCATACAAATCATTTATGATAAAAAACACTCTTTTAATATAAAAGAGTTTCTTTTATGCATCCATTTATGCAGTTCCATAAAATGCTAATATCTTTAACATATAAACTCATATGAGATTCCCACTTTGAACCTTAGATCTTTATATAATATAGAGCTTAGCGTGATTTTTTGAGAAAATTGTAAGGTATTTGTCTATTTTCTTTAAATATTTTAAGGTCTTTAAAGTGTTATAATATATGCCACTTTTTGCACCCACAATAACTACCACTTAAAATGCTCAATCTTGTAGATCAAAAGAGTAGTAGAATATTGAGACATTAGTAGAATGTGGTGGTTAGTCAAAATTTCAAATCCAATGGTTAGATTTTTAATGCTCTCTTTTCCACAATTCTTCCATGCTATCAGAAGGCCTATAAATATTAATAATCTAATTAATAAAATTACATTTTTTATGTAAATCATCTAAAACTTATGTACTTGTAATGGTGCATCTATGAAAAAAAAATTGAATCACTCTAAGTATGAAAAAATTAAATTTTAATAATTTCATCTTATTTTTTATTAATTTTGATTAATCAAATTAATTTATATTAATTTAAGTTATATTAGGTTAGTTTGAGTGCACGTGTATCTTCTATTAGTTGCTTGATCTCATTTGAAGTACTTGCCTCTCCCAAATTTGCTCTCCAAGCATTGTCCAATTCGACATAAACTGGACAAAACTGGACACCCTGACCTTGCAACAACCCGATGAAAAATAACACTTTAAGAATACATATACGATGGGAATTACTCTTTTTGAATAAAAAATTAAAACTTATTTTTCACAATTTTAGAAAAATTTTGCCATAACCTCTTTTGTATGGCTGACCATTTTTAAATTTTTAACTCTCTAAAATTAATTAGAAGTTCACCAAGAGTATTTAAATCATTCTAATGTAAACATTTTCTACTTTATCAAAGAGAAACATTATGAAAAACTTGATTTTATGCATTAATCATTCATCTAGGATAAGAATGGTTGGATTTACTAAAGAAGAGAGGGGAATCCCTTTTTTCAATGAGGCATAACATCATATTCAATTTAGAGAGAAGACAAAAATCATAAAAAACCATAAAATGAATAGAAAAGAGAAGAATCTCCAACTTACGAAGGAATTTGAGAGCTTTCCTTTGGCTTGATGGTTTGAGGGTTCTACTCTTGTTTGAAACAAGAGTGGCCACCGATCTTTAGAAGAGGGAAGGTCAAAAAACTAATGAATTATGAGTAAATTCACAATTTTCTAGCTCTTGGGAGAAGTAGGGTAACAGTGCAAAAACACTATTAAGCTTCAACAAAGGGGAAGGCTCTATTTATAGGAAAAAGTGAGCTTCTAACCAAGCCAACTGATTCTAGAATTTTCCAGATCAGTTTGGTCAATTTTTGACCATTTTTGGGTCAGTTTAGTCCACTTTTTGGATCTAGTTGAAACAGGAGAGAGGAGAGATAAAAATATCTCATTATTTGGATGAATCATTTTTTAGGGATTTTCCTTTTATTCTTCTATTTATCTCCTCCCTATATTTGGATGAATCTTATTGGTCCATAGGAACCTTAATTTAAAATTTCAACAAAAAAATCTTGACCCCTAGGATAATGCCTCTTGAATAGATTATACTTAATTTCTAATGCACCTTCTGAAATACTTTTTGAACTTCTATTTCAGGGGAACTTATTTTAATAAGATGAGATATTTTTCTATCCAAAAATATTTTAAAACTGAATTACCACTCTCTAGAAAATTTTCTCTCTCTAGGCCAAAACTGGTAGAAACAAGATCTTTTATATTTCTGAAGAGGGATTTGATTACAGGGGAAGATGCTGGACATCTTGAGAGGCTGGGGAGGAATCTTACAATATGACAAAATAATAATCCTCCTAAGTTCATCCCCTAAACACCCACCCAACCACCCCGAATGGATAATAATGTTCACATGACGTATGCAGAACGCAAAAAGCAAGCTCTGGAGAGCATGCTTAGCTTGGTTAAATGTCTTACAGGGTCACCAATTGTGATTGAGCCTCATCATAATGCCAAACCTTAAAAAATAGTAACCAAGATACAAAGCCTAGAGGAGTATCGTTTTCCTTTCAAGAGGAAGGCATACTCTCTACAGAAGAGTCGTTTGAAATAGATTGTAAAAACTATAGGCTTGAGAAATCACGTGAGGAATTCGATAATTCCCTCACAAGATTAAAATAGTCTCTCAAAACCTCATTCAAAGGAATGCTCTTCTCTCATAATAAAGCCATCATCACATCGACACTTGCACCTTTAATGGCTCAACTTGAGTTATACAAGGACATAATGAACTCCATAAAATAGGACTGTGAGGATTCGCAAGTTTCCAAATAGCTCTCATTAAGAATTGTCAAAGCGCCAAGTGTGCCAGTGTACGAATTGGGTACTCTTGAAAAAGCTGAGACCCAAACAGAGGATGGAAGTGAATGGGAATATGAAATAGAAATAGGATCTGAAGCTGAAACAATAACCAAAACACCCATGGTTCAATTTTTAATGGCTCAACTTGAGTTATACAAGGACATAATGAACTCCATAAAACAGGACTGTGACGATTCGCAAGTTTCCAAACAGCCCTCATTAAGAATTATCAAAGCGCCAAGTGTGCCAGTGTACAACTTGAGTTATACAAGGACATAATGAACTCCATAAAACAAGACTATGACGATTCGCAAGTCTCCAAACAGCCCTCATTAAGAATTGTCAAAGCGCCAAGTGTGCCAGTGTACGAATTGGGTACTCTTGAAAAAGCTGAGACCTAAACAGAGGATGGAAGTGAATGGGAATATGAAACAAAAATAGGATCTAAAGCTGAAACAATAACCGAAACACCCATGGTTCCCTTGGAAGATTCTATCATGGTATGGTTGGATTTTCCTACAGGCAATGATGTTCAGCGACACAAACGCGCATTGATTAGCCCTCGAGGTAGTCGTAACATCATGACAATAGACACTTGGGTGTCATTGGGACAACTTAAACTCATCCTTGCAAGCAAGAGTATTGCAAGAGTAGCCAATGGACAAAACATTGAAGTTCCAGGTTACTTTAGATACACTACTCAAACAATCGATGGCGATATGGAATTTACATTCCATGTTACCCTAGATTCCCTTGAGTATGATGTCGTCCTTGGTGGAACTTGGATAAGTGAATCATTGTAATAAAAGAAAGATCTTGTTTTACCCTGTTTTGGCCTAGAGAGAGAAAATATTCTAGAGAGAGATTATTCAATTTTTAGATATTTTTGGATGGAAAAATATCTCTTCTTATTAAAATTATTTTCCCCAAAACAGAAGTTCAAAAAGATTTCAGAAGGTGCATTAGAAATCAATTATAATCTATTTATAAGGCCTTATCCTAAGGGTCCAGATTTTTGAAAAAATTTAAATTAAGGTTCTGAGAGGCCAATCAGATTCATCCAAATGTAGGGAAGATATAAATTGAAGAAATAAAGAAAATCCCCCCAAAAATGAGTAAATACTCACATAAGATGAAGAGTTGACTAAGGACAAGGATATTAGTTAAAAAAGAAGAGATATTTAGAGAAATGATGCATTTTTGACACCTCAGTGTGGGGGAATTCCCCTCATGAAGGAGGTGCCTATTTCACATGTGTGGGTGAGTTTTAAACTCACAAATAATGAGATATTTTCATCTCTCCTCTCTCCTGCTTCAACTAGATCCAAAAAGTAAACTAAACTGACCTAAAAATGGTCAAAAATTGACAAACTGATCTGGAAAATTCTAGAATCAGTTTGCTTGGTTAGAGGCTCACTTTTTTCTATAAATGAAGCCTTTCCCCTTTGTAAATGGTTAATAGTGTTTTATGCACTGTTACTCTACTCCTCCCCAGAGCCGAAAACTGTGAATTTATTAGTATAATTCATTAGTTTTTGACCATTCCCTCTTCTAAAGAATTGGTGGCCACTCTTGTTGCAAACAAGAGTAGATCCCTCAAACCATCAAGCCAAAGGAAAGCTCCCACAAATTCATGTAAGTTAGAAATCTTACTTTTTCTTATTCCTTTTAATGGTTTTCTGATTTTTGTTTTGTTTTAAAATGTAAAATGATGCTATGCCTTGCTGGAAAGGCTTTCCCCCTCTCTTCTTCTTAAATTCAGCCTTTCTTTATCCTGGATAAGTAATCTAATTGTTGGAATTAAACTTTTCATATTATTTCTCCTTTGAAAGTGGAATTTGATTAGTTTAGAATGCTTTAAACCATTTGGGGATAATTTTTAAGTAACTTAAGGGTAGAAAATAGTGAAAAATGGTCAGCCATACAAAGGAGGTTATGGCAAAATTTTCTTAAATTTTGTGAAATAAGTTTTATCTTTTATTATTCAAAAAGAGTAATCCCCACCGCTTGTGTATCCTAAAAGTGTTATTTTTATTCTATGCATAGAAAAATGCATATTAGAAATATTTTTATTATAAAAGTGTTATTTTCATTAGAATTAATTTCTATGCATAGAAAGATGTATATTGGGAATATTTTGATTATAATAGTGTTGCTTTTATCAAAATTGATTTTTATGCATCAATAGATGCATAAAAGATTTTTTTAATTATAAAAGTGTTACTCTCATTAAAATTGAATATATGCATAAATAGATGCATAAAAGATTTTTTTTAATTATAAAAGCGTTACTTTCATCAAATTTTGATTTTATGCATAAAAAATTTTATTTTTATTTCAAAAGAGTTATTCTCATCAATTTTGATTTTATGCATAGAAAGATGCATAAAGAATTTATTTTTATTTTAAAAGAGTTGTTCTCATCAATTTTGATTTTATGCATAGAAAGATGCATAAAGGAATTTATTTTTATTTTATTTCAAAAGTTTTATTTTCCTTAAAATTGAATTTATGCATAAATAGATGTATAAAGAGATTTTTATAAAAGTGTTATTCCCACTGAAGTTAATTTTTATAAAAGAATGAATGGATGGATAGATGTGATGTGAATCAGATAAATGTGAATGAATAGATGGATAGATGTGATGTGAATCAGATAAATGTGAATGAATGGATGGATGGATGTGGATGTATGTGAAGAATAGAAGTGGATGTATGTGAAAGAATACATGTGGATGTGATAAGTATGGATGTTTGTGTATGTGATAAGTATGGATGTGGATGTATGTGGGAGAATACATGTGGATGTAAATGTGATGGATATGAACAAGAATTGAGGCAATGAGATATGATGTAAATTGGATAGATATGAATGATAAGGGATGTGAATGAATGATAAGGGATGTGAATGAATGTGATAGCATGTGAATCAGGATGTAAACATGTGAATTTGGATGTGAATGAATGATAAGGGATGTGAATGAATGATATAGGATGTGAGTAAATGTGTTAGCATGTGAATCAGGATGTGAATGAATGATATAGGATGTGAATGAATGTGTTAGTATGTGAATTGGGATGTGAATGAACGATAAGTGGATTGATGTAGATGGATATGTGGATGATGTGGATTAATGTGGATGATGTGGATTGATGTAGATGGATGTATGGATGATGTGGATGATGTGGATTAATGTAGATGAATGTATGGATGATGTGGATTGATGTTTGTGTGAATAATGTGGATTGATGTAGATGGATGTATGGATGATGTAGATTGATGTGGATGATGTGGATTGATGTAGATGGATGTATGGATGATGTGGATTGATGTGTGGATAATGTGGATTGGTGTAGATGGATGTATGGATGATGTGAATTGATGTGGATGATGTGGATGGATGTATGGATGATGTGAATTGATGTGGATTGATGATGTAGATGGATGTATGGATGATGCGGATTGATGTGTGGATGATGTGGATTGATGTAGATGGATGTATGGATGATGTGGATTGATGTAGATAGATGTATGGATGATGTGGATTGATGTGTGGATAATGTGGATTGGTGTAGATGAATATATGGATGATGTGAATTGATGTGGATTGATGTGGATGGATGTATGGATGATGTGAATTGATGTGGATGATGTAGATGGATGTATGGATGATGTGGACTGATGCGTGGATGATGCAGTTGGATGTGATTTGATGTGGGAATGATGTGATGTGATAGGGATCGATGAAGAAAATAAAATTGTGGGAAGATGAGAAAAGATGGGGACTAATGTGAAAGGATGTGGAGTAATGAGAAAAGATGGAAATACTGTTGGAACTGTATTTGTATGTGAAATCCGTTTTTAAATGACTGTTTTATGTCAAGAATGCTGGGGAAGCATTTTGACCATCTTGTGAATGAGGTCGTGGAGACCTATCTGTTAAAGCTGCAATTGCTATGAGACGGAGAGTCATCGAAGGACGTCTCGCATAGCAAGGTCGGCCGAGGTCTTGACCAGCCTCGGTTTGATTTAAATGGTGAGCTTCCGGTACAGTGGATGAGGGACCAAGGAAGCGGCCTATGAGTGAAGCGCTAGGTGACTTGCGAAGGATCCTAGAGGGTACTAACCATACGGTGCTCGGGCTCTGGGTCGCCGAAGATACCCACAAGTACATTGGGAGATATTGGAACAAGGAGTAAGAGTTGTTTTCTGAATTCGGGCATGGATCTGGTTGATTGACCTTGCTGGTCCTCCAACAGATGAGTCCATGGCTCTTTTATATAGATCAGTTGGTTGATCTTGCTGATCTTCAACGGAGATTCCATCTAGATATTTTTATGTGATTAATTGTCGGGTACTATGAGTGAAGCGCTAGGTGACCTGCGAGCGAAGGATCCTAGAGGGTGCTGACTATGCTCGGGCTCTCGGACGTCGAAGATACCCACAAGTACATCAGGGAAGATATTGGAACAAGGAGTAAGAGTTGTTTTCTGAATTCCGGCATGCATCTGGTTGATTGGCCTTGCTAGTCCTCAACGGATGAGTCTACGGCTCTTTTATATGGATCTGTTGGTTGATCTTGCTGATCTTCAACGGAGATTCCATCTGGATATTTTTATGTGATTATATTGTCGGGTACTATAGCTAGGAACTATTGAAAAGGCCCCTGAGTGAACAAGTGGTGAGCGTTCTGGTTGCCAATGATGCCATAGGTACACCGATAAAGGAATGAATTGGAAATTAGGATTCAACTGGATAATTAGAGGATTATGATCAGTAACACTATGGTTTCATTAAATGATTGTTTTAAAGATTGTTGAATCTGTGAAAAAGGCAAGTTCATATTGGGTGTGTAAGTGGTGTGACTAGTTTTATGTTTACATGAATATCCGGCTAGGGGGCTTGCGAACTCTTTTCCCCGGTACTCGGGCTTGCGAACTCTTTTATCCCCGGTACCCGGGATAAAACCTAACCAAATTCCTAATTGGATCCCATCACTACAGTGGTTGGGCGGTTGGCTATAACCCATGGGACTGGATGGGGTTAGGCTGGATTGATGGATCTGTAAATCGAGACTCAATTTATGTATAGTACGATAGATGAGGTAAATCTTGGATAAAAATTGTTCTATGGAAAAGAATCAACGGTTGTGCCTCTCAATGAGAAAAAAAGCATTGGTCTCTATGATCCAAGTACAATCTTTTCCCTGATCTGACTATGGGACTTACGGGTTTGGTCAGATCAGTTCAGTTAGTTTAGGTTTTTGAGTATGTTAGAGAAAAGTTATCCTGGTGGAATCGCCCGTGCTTTCCGGGCAAGGGAAGTTTTTCCGAGTTCGGTTGTGGAAGAACCGATGGATTAGTCTCTTGTCTGGATATCCGTGGGCGAGGCCCCGAGTGTGGGACCCTACCCCGCGCGCAAGAAGTGCTACTTCCGCTCTCCTAGCACCCCCAAATTCGTTGCACAGTGGGGTCAGGGATCTTACAGCTGGTATCAGAGCAAATTGGCTAATGAGGATCAACTGAGAAGCCAAAAATGTCAAAAATTTATGAAGAAGCAGTAAAGGGTTGTAAATTGTGTGATAAAATTCATACAAATTGATATTCAAACTGAAATTCGTAAATTGGTAATTGGGTCTTCAGATAGAAGTACCGCAATTGTATGGAATCCCTGACTTGCTTGAGGCCTAGACATGATGGTATTTACCTTATAGTTCCAAGGACCGTGACTACCCGTATATACCGAGGGTATAATTGCAGCTCTTTACTGGCAGTATATACGAGTAAATCTAAGATCTTGAAATTATAAGCTAAAATGCTATCCAGATGATGAATTCGAATGTGGTTGATATGATTTTAAAATTCTGGTTGAGAACTGATGAGTTGAATTGGATTCTGATTGAAAAATAATGATTCCTAAATTTTGATTGAAATGTATTAAACTGAGCAAAACCACAATGAGGATGAATGGGACGAGTCCCTGTGATAATGTTCGTATAGCTGGAATGACGTTAATGACTTCAGCAAATCACTATGAGATTAGTGGATTGTGTTGGTAGATTGCTGCTGTTAACACTTGACCCAGTGGATCAAGTTAAGGGATGTCAAATTAAAAATCTATATAATTGAAAATTTCATTGACGGACTGTTCAGATAGAAATTTCGGTCTGATGGACCATTATTGTGATAAGGATTGAATGTTACAATCTGAGTGAATTATTACCTGATGATGAGTTTTAGATAAGGGATCTTTATCCTAGGTTTCTGTTGGGTTCACCAGACTATAAGGAACCCCATAATCAGTTGGATCAAAGGAAAAGAGTTCTCCATAATCAGTTGGATCAAAGGAAAAGAGTTTTCCATAATCAGTTGGATCAAAGGAAAAGAGTTCTCCTCTAATTTTGCAAGATGAGGACATCTCGTGTTTTTTAAGTGGGGTAGGATGTAAGATTCCTCCCTCCGGCTTTTGAGGTGTGCAGGTGTAAGAACCTCCCCTTCTGATCTTATAATTATTCCCCTCTCTGAAATAAAAGAAAGATCCTGTTTCACCCTGTTTTGGCCTAGAGAGAGAAAATGTTCTAGAGAGGGTTATTCAATTTTTAGATATTTTTGGATGGAAAAATATCTCTTCTTATTAAAATAAATTTCCCCAAAATAGAAATTCAAAAAGATTTTCAGAAGGTGCATTAGAAATCAATTATAATCTGTTCATAAGGCCTTATCCTAAGGGTCCAAATTTTCAAAAAATTTTAAATTAAGGTTCTGATGAGGGGCCAATCAGATTCATCCAAATGTAGGGAGGAGATAAATTGAAGAAATAAAGAAAATCCCCCCAAAAATGAGTAAATACTCACATAAGATGAAGAGTTGACTAAGGACAAGAAGCATGTGTGGGTGAGTTTTAAACTCACAAAATAATGAGATATTTTCATCTCTCCTCTATCCTGCTTCAACTAAGCTAAACTGACCTAAAAAATGGTCAAAAATTAACCAAACTGATCTGGAAAATTCTAGAATCAGTTTGCTTGGTTAGAGGCTCACTTTTTCTTATAAATGAAGCCTCCCCCTTTGTAAATGGTTAATAGTGTTTTATGCACTGTTACTCTACTCCTCCCTAGAGCCAAAAACTGTGAATTTTTTAATAATTCATTAGTTTTTGACCATTCCCTCTTCTAAAAACTTGGTGGCCACTCTTGTTGCAAACAAGAGTAGATCCCTCAAACCATCAAGCCAAAGGAAAGCTCCCAAAAATTCATGTAAGTTAGAAATCTTGCTTTTTCTTATTCCTTTTAATGGTTTTCTGATTTTTGTTTTGTTTTAAAATGTAAAATGATGCTATGCCTTGCTGGAAAGGCTTTCCCCTTCTCTTCTTCTTAAATTCAACCTTTCTTTATCCTAGATAAGTAATCTTATTGTTGGAATTAAACTTTTCATATTATTTCTCCTTTGAAAGTGGAATTTGATTAGTTTAAAATGCTTTAAACCATTTGGGGATAATTTTTAGTAACTTAAGGGTAGAAAATTTTGAAAAATGGTCAGCCATACAAAGGAGGTTATGGCAAAATTTTCTTAAATTTTGTGAAATAATTTTTATCTTTTATTATTCAAAAAGAGTAATCCCCACCGCTTGTGTATTCTAAAAGTGTTATTTTTATTTTATGCATAGAAAAATGCATATTAGAAATATTTTTATTATAAAAGTGTTATTTTCATTAGAATTAATTTCTATGCATAGAAAGATGCATATTGGGAATATTTTGATTATAAAAGTGTTGCTTTCATCAAAATTGATTTTTATGCATAAATAGATGCATAAAAGAATTTTTTTATTATAAAAGTGTTACTTTCATTAAAATTGAAATTATGCATAAATAGATGCATAAAAGAAAATTTTTTTATTATAAAAGCGTTACTTTCATCAAATTTTAATTTTATGCATAGAAAGATGCATAAAGAAATTTATTTTTATTTCAAAAGAGTTATTCTCATCAATTCTGATTTATGTATAAAAAGATGCATAAAGAAATTTATTTTTATTTCAAAAGAGTTATTCTCATCAATTTTGATTTTATGCATAGAAAGATGCATAAAGAAATTTATTTTTATTTCAAAAGAGTTATCGTCATCAATTTTGATTTTATGCATAGAAAGATGCATAAAAGGTTTATTTTTATTTCGAAAGTATTTTTCTCCTTAAAATTGAATTTATGCATAAAGGGATTTTTATTAAGTGTTATTTCCCACTGAAGTTGTTCTTATGCATGAATAGATGTGTAAAGAATCTTTATATCAATAATGAGAATGAGAGGTAGATAGATGTGATGATATGTGATATGAATCAGATAGATGAGAATGAATAGAGAATGGATGTGATGGGAATAGAAGTGATGAGAATGAGAGGTAAATCGGTGTGATGAGATGGGAGGCGAATCAGATAAATGTGAATGAATGATAAGGGATGTGAATGAATGTGATAGCATGTGAATCGAGATGTAAATGAATGATATAGGATGTGAATGAATGTGATAGCATATGAATCAGGATGTGAATGATAAATAAGGGATGTGAATGGATGTGATGTGATGTGAATCGGGATGTGAATGGACATGAATAAATGTGTTAGCATGTGAATTGGGATGTGAATAAGATATGATGTGAAATGAATGAGATATGATGTGAAATGAGTGTGAATAGATGCGATGTAAACTGGATAGATTTTAATGTATGTGAAGTGATGAGATATATGGGTAGATGCAAGTGGATGAGATCTGATGAGGATAAATGAGAAAACAAGTGATGAGATAGAAAAAGATGTGATTAGAAGAGAATGGGAATACTTATGAAATGAATGTGGATTGATGTGTGGATAATGTGGATTGATGTAGATGGATGTATGGATGATGTGGATTAATGTGGATGGATGTATGGATGATGTGGATTGATTTTGATGATGTGGATTGATGTAGATGGATGTATGGATGATGTGGATTGATGTAGATGGATGTATGGATGATGTGGATTGATGTGTGGATAATGTGGATTGATGTAGATGGATGTATGGATGATGTGGATTAATGTGGATGGATGTATGGATGATGTGGATTGATAGGTGTATAATGTGGATTGATGTAGATGGATGTATGGATGACGTGGATTGATGTGGATGATGTGGATTGATGCGTGGATAATGTGGATTAGTATAGATGAATGTATGAATGATGTGGATTAATGTCTGGAAAATGTGGAGTTATTCTCATCAATTTTGATATTATGCATAGAAAGAGTTATTCTCATCAATTTTGATATTATGCATAGAAAGATGTATAAAAGGTTTATTTATTTTGAAAGAGTTATTCTCATCAATTTTGATATTATGCATAGAGAGATGCATAAAAGGTTCATTTTTAATTCGAAAGTGTTATTCTCCTTAAAATTGAATTTATGCATAAATAGATGCATAAACGGATTTTTATAAAAGTGTTATTTCCCACTGAAGTTGTTCTTATGCATAAATAGATGTATAAAGAATCTTTATATCAGTATTCGGAATGAGAGGTAGATAGATGTGATGATATGTGATATGAATTAGATAGATGAGAATGAATAGAGAATGGATGTGATGGGAATAGAAATGATGAGAATGGGAATAGAAATGATGAGAATAAGAGGTAAATAGGTGTGATGAGAATGAGAGGTAAATAGGTGTGATGAGATGGGAGGCGAATCAGATAAATGTGAATGAATGATAAGGGATGTGAATGAATGTGATAGCATGTGAATCGGGATGTGAATGATAAGGGATGTGAATGAATGATATAGGATGTGAATGAATGTGACAGCATATGAATCAGGATGTGAATGAATGATATAGGATGTGAATGAATGATAAGGGATGTGAATGAATGATATAGGATGTGAATGAATGTGATAGCATATGAATCAGGATGTGAATGAATGATAAGGGATGTGAATGGATGTGATGTGATGTGAATCAGGATGTGAATGAACGATAAGGGACGTGAATAAATGTGTTAGCATGTGAATCGGGATGTGAATGAGATATGATATGAAAATGGTAAGCTTCCAGTATCGTGGATGAGGGACCAAGGAAGCGGCCTATGAGTGAAGCGCTAGGTGACCTGCGAAGGATCCTAGAGGGTGCTGACTATACGGTGCTCGGGCTCTGGGACGTCGAAGATACCCACAAGTACATCAGGGAAGATATTGGAACAAGGAGTAAGAGTTGTTTTCTGAATTCGGGCATGGATCTGGTTGATTGACCTTGCTGGTCCTCCAACAGATGAGTCCATGGCTCTTTTATATAGATCAGTTGGTTGATCTTGCTGATCTTCAACGGAGATTCCATCTAGATATTTTTATGTGATTAATTGTCGGGTACTATGAGCTAGGACCTATTGAAAAGGCCCCTGAGTGAACAGGTGGTGAGTGTTCTGGTTATTACCAATGATGCCATAGGTACACCGATGAAGGAATGAATTGGAAATTAGGATTCAACTGGATAATTAGAGGATTATGATCAGTAACACTATGGTTTCATTAAATGATCGTTTTAAAGATTGTTGAATCTGTGAAAAAGGCAAGTTCATATTGGGTGTGTAAGTGGTGTGACTAGTTTTATGTTTGCATGAATATCCGGCTAGGGGGCCTTGGAACTCTTTTCCCTGGTACTACCCGGGACAAAACCTAACCAAATTCCTAATTGGATCCCATCACTACAGTGGTTGGGTGGTTGGCTAACCCATGGGACTAGATGGGGTTAGGCTGGACTGATGGATCCGTAAATCGAGACTCAATTTTTGTATAGTACGATAGATGAGGTAAATCCTGGATAAAAATTGTTCTATGGAAAAGAATCAACGGCTGTGCCTCTCAATGAGGAAAAAAGTGTTGGTCTCTATGATCCAAGTACAATCTTTTCCCTGATCTGACAATGGGACTTACGGGTTCGGTCAGATCAGTTCAGTTAGTTCACGCTTTTGACTACATTAGAGATAAGTTATCCTGGTGGAATCGCCTGTGCTTTCCGGGCAAGGGAAGTTTTTCCAAGTTCGGTTTTGGAAGAACTGATGGATAAGTCTCTTGTCTGGATATCCATGGGCGAGGCCCCAAGTGTGGGACCCTACCCCGTGCAAGAAGTGCTACTTTCGCTGCTAGCACCTTCAAATTCATTGGGGTCAGGGATCTTACAGCTGGTATCAGAGCAAATAGGCTAATGAGGATCAACGGAGAAGCCAAAAATGTTAAAAAAGTATGAAGAAGCAGTAAAGGGTTAAAATTGTGTGATAAAATTCATACAAATTGATATTCGAATTGAAATTCGTAAATTGGTAATTGGGTCTTGAGTACCACAATTGTATGGAATCCCTGACTCGCTTGAGGCCTAGACATGATGGTATTTACCTTATAGTTCCAAGGACCCCGTGACTACCCGTATATACCGAGGGTATAACTGCAGCTCTTTATTGGCAGTATATATGAGTAAATCTAAGATCTTGAAATTATAAGCTAAAATGCTGTCCAGATGATGAATTCGAATGTGGTTGATATGATTTTAAAATTCTAGTTGAGAACTGATGAGTTGAATTGGATTCTGATTGAAAAATAATGATTCTTGAATTTTGATTGAAATGTATTAAACTGAGCAAAACCACAATGAGGATGAATGGGATGAGTCCCTGTGATAATGTTCGTATAGCTGGAATGATGTTAATGACTTCAGCAAATCACTATGAGATTAGTGGATTGTGCTGGCAGATTGCTGCTGTTAACACTTGACCCAGTGGATCAAGTTAAGGGATGTCAAATTAAAAATCTATATAATTGAAAATTTCCATGGCGAACTGTTTAGATAGAAATTTCAGTCTAATGGACCATTATTGTGATACGGATTGAATGTTACAATCTGAGTGAATTATTACCTGATGATGAGTTTTAGATAAGGGATATTTATCCTAGGATTCTGTTGGGTTCACCAGACTATAAGGAACCCCATAATAAGTCGGATCAAAGGAAAAGAGTTCTCCTCTAATTTTGCGAGATGAGGACATCTCGCGTTTTCTAAGTGGGGTAGGATGTAAGATTCCTCCCTCCGACTTTTGAGGTGTGCAGGCGTAAGAACCTCCCCTTCTGATCTTATAATTATTCCCCTCTCTGAAATAAAAGAGAGATCCTGTTTTACCCTGTTTTGGCCTAGAGAGAGAAAATGTTCTAGAGAAAGGTTATTCAATTTTTGGATATTTTTGGATAGAAAAATATCTCTTCTTATTAAAATAAATTCCCCCGAAACAGAAGTTCAAAAAGATTTTTAGAAGGTACATTAGAAATCAATTATAATCTGTTCATAAGACCTTATTCTAAGGGTCTAGATTTTTGAAAAATTTTAAATTAAGGTTCTGAGGGGCCAATCAGATTCATCCAAATGTAGGGAGAAGATAAATTAAAGAAATAAAGAAAATCCCCCCAAAAATGAGTAAATACTCACAAGATTCCAGTACTTTGGATGAGGGACCAAGAAGGCGGCCTATGAGTGAAGCGCTAGGTGACCTGCGAGCGAAGGATCCTAGAGGGTGCTGACTATGCTCGGGCTCTCGGACGTCGAAGATACCCACAAGTACATCAGGGAAGATATTGGAACAAGGAGTAAGAGTTGTTTTCTGAATTCGGGCATGGATCTGGTTGATTGACCTTGCTGGTCCTCAACAACAGATGAGTCCATGGCTCTTTTATATAGATCAGTTGGTTGATCTTGCTGATCTTCAACGGAGATTCCATCTAGATATTTTTATGTGATTATATTGTCGGGTACTATGAGCTAGGACCTGTTGAAAAGACCCCTGAGTGAACAGGTCGTGAGCGTTCTGGTTACCAATGATGCCATAGGTACACCAATGAAGGAATGAATTGGAAATTAGGATTCAACTGGATAATTAGAGGATTATGATCAGTAACACTATGGTTTCATTAAATGACCGTTTTAAAGATTGTTGAATCTGTGAAAAAGGCAAGTTCATATTGGGTGTGTAAGTGGTGTGACTAGTTTTATGTTTGCATGAATATCCGGCTAGGGGGCCTGGGAACTCTTTTCCCTGGTACTACCAGGGACAAAACCTAACCAAATTCCTAATTGAATCCCATCACTACAGTGGTTGGATGGTTGGCTAACCCATGGGACTGGATGGGGTTAGACTGGACTGATGGATCCGTAAATCGAGACTCAATTTTTGTATAGTACGATAGATGAGGTAAATCTTGGATAAAAATTGTTCTATGGAAAAGAATCAACGGCTGTGCCTCTCAATGAGGAAAAAAGAGTTGGTCTCTATGATCCAAGTACAATCTTTTCCCTGATCTGACTATGGGACTTACGGGTTTGGTCAGATCAGTTCAGTTAGTTCAGGCTTTTAACTACGTTAGAGAAAAGTTATCTTGGTGGAATCGCCCGTGCTTTCCGAACAAGGGAAGTTTTTTCAAGTTTGGTTTTGGAAGAACCGATGGATTAGTCTCTTGTCTGGATATCCATGGGCCCCGAGTGTGGGATCCTATCCCGTGCAAGAAGTGCTACTTTCGCCGCTAGCACCTTCAAATTCATTGCGCAGTGGGATCAGGGATCTTACAGATGGTATCAGAGCAAATAGGCTAATGAGGATTAACCGAGAAGCAAAAAATGTTAAAAAAGTATGAAGAAGCAGTAAAGGATTGTAATTGTGTGATAAAATTCATACAAATTGATATTCAAACTGAAATTCGTAAATTGGTAATTGAGTCTTCAGATGGAAGTACCGCAATTCTATGGAATCCCTGACTTGCTTGAGGCCTAGACATGATGGTATTTACCTTATAGTTCCAAGGACCGTGACTACCCGTATATACCCAGGGTATAAGTGCAGCTCTTTACTGGCAGTATATACGAGTAAATATAAGATCTTGAAATTAGAAGCTAAAATGCTATTCAGATGATGAATTCGAATGTGGTTGATATGATTTTAAAATTCTGGTTGAGAACTGATGAGTTGAATTGGATTCTGATTGAAAAATAATGATTCTTGAATTTTGATTGAAATGTATTAAACTGAGCAAAACCACAATGAGGATGAATGGGACGAGTCCCTGTGATAATGTTCGTATAGCTGGAATGACGTTAATGACTTCAGCAAATCACTATGAGATTAGTGGATTGTGCTGGTAGATTGCTGCTATTAACACTTGACCCAGTGGATCAAGTTAAGGGATGTCAAATTAAAAATCTATATGATTGAAAATTTCCATGACGAACTGTTCAGATAGAAATTTCAGTCTAATGGACCATTATTATGATACGGATTGAATGTTACAATCTAAGTGAATTATTACCTGATGATGAGTTTTAGATAAGGGATCTTTATCCTAGGATTCTGTTGGGTTCACCAGACTATAAGGAGCCCCATAATCAGTCGAATCAAAGGAAAAGAGTTCTCCTCTAATTTTGCGAGATGAGGACATCTCGCGTTTTTTAAGTGGGGTAGGATGTAAGATTCCTCCCTCTGGCTTTTGAGGTGTGCAGGTGTAAGAACCTCCCCTTCTGATCTTATAATTATTCCCCTCTCTGAAATAAAAGAGAGATCTTGTTTTACCCTGTTTTGGCCTAGAGAGAGAAAATGTTCTAGAGAAAGGTTATTCAATTTTTGGATATTTTTGGATAGAAAAATATCTCTTCTTATTAAAATAAATTCCCCCGAAACAGAAGTTCAAAAAGATTTTCAGAAGGTGCATTAAAAATCAATTATAATCTGTTTATATATCCTAAGGGTCTAGATTTTTAAAAAATTTTAAATTAAGGTTCTGAGGGGCCAATCAGATTCATCCAAATGTAGGGAGGAGATAAATTGAATAAATAAAGAAAATCCTCCCAAAAATGAGTAAATACTCACATAAGATGAAGAGTTGACTAAGGACAAGGATATTAGTTAAAAAAGAAGAGATATTTAGAGAAATGATGCATTTTTGACAACTCAGTGTGGGGGAATTCTCCTCATGAAGGAGGCGCCTATTTCACATGTGTGGGTGAGTTTAAACTCACAAATAATGAGATATTTTTATCTCTCCTCTCTCCTGCTTCAACTAGATCTCTCCTCTCTCCTGCTTCAACTAGATCTAAAAAGTAAGCTAAAAATGGTCAAAAATTGACCAAACTGATCTGGAAAATTCTCGAATCAGTTTGCTTGGTTAGAGGCTCACTTTTTCCTATAAATGAAGCCTTCCCCCTTTGTAAATGGTTAATAGTGTTTTATGCACTTTTACTCTACTCCTTCCCAGAGCTGAAAACTGTGATTTTTTTAATAATTCATTAGTTTTTTACCATTCCCTCTTCTAAAGAATTGGTGGCCACTCTTGTTGCAAACAAGAGTAGATCCCTCAAACCATCAAGCCAAAGGAAAGCTCCCAGAAATTCATGTAAGTCAGAAATCTTACTTTTTCTTATTCCTTTTGATGGTTTTCAAATTTTTGTTTTGTTTTAAAATGTAAAATGATGCTATGCCTTGCTGGAAAGGCTTTCCCCCTCTCTTATTTTTAAATTCAGCCTTTCTTTATCCTAGATAAGTAATCTAATTGTTGGAATTAAACTTTTCATATTATTTCTCCTTTGAAAGTGGAATTTGATTAGTTTAAAATGCTTTAAACCATTTGGGGATAATTTTTAAGTAACTTAAGGGTAGAAAATAGTGAAAATGATCAGCCATACAAAGGAGGTTATGGCAAAATTTTCTAAAATTTTATGAAATAAGTTTTATCTTTTATTATTCAAAAAGAGTAATCCCCACCGCTTGTGTATTCTAAAAGTGTTATTTTTATTCTATACATAGAAAAATGCATATTAGAAATATTTTTATTATAAAAGTGTTATTTTCATTAGAATTAATTTCTATGCATAGAAAGATGTATATTGGGAATATTTTGATTATAAAACTGTTGCTTTCATCAAAATTGATTTTTATGCATAAATAGATGCATAAAAGAATTTTTTTATTATAAAAGTGTTACTTTCATTAAAATTAAAATTAAGCAGAAATAGATGCATAAAAGAAATTTTTTTTATTATAAAAGCGTTACTTTCATCAAATTTTGATTTTATGCATAGAAAGATGCATAAAGAAATTTATTTTTATTTCAAAAGAGTTATTCTCATCAATTTTGACTTTATGCATAGAAAGATGCATAAAGAAATTTATTTTTATTTCAAAAGAGTTTTTCTCATCAATTTTGATTTTATGCATAGAGAGATGCATAAAAGGTTTATTATTTCAAAAGTGTTATTCTCCTTAAAATTGAATTTATGCATAAATAAATTTTATAAAAGTGTTATTTCCCACTGAAGTTGTTCTTATGCATAAATAGATGTGTAAAGAATCTTTATATCAATAATGAGAATGAGAGGTAGATAGATGTGATGATATGTGATATGAATCAGATAGATGAGAATGAATAGAAAATGGATGTGATGGGAATAGAAGTGATGAGAAAGAGAGGTAAACAAGTGTGATAAGATGGAAGGCGAATCAGATAAATGTGAATGAATGATAAGGGATGTGAATGAATATGATAGCATGTGAATCGGGATGTGAATGAATGATATAGGATGTGAATGAATGTGATAGCATATGAATCAGGATGTGAATGAATGATAAGGGATGTGAATGGATGTGATGTGATGTGAATCGGGATGTGAATGAACGATAAGGGACGTGAATAAATGTGTTAGCATGTGAATCGGGATGTGAATGAGATATGATGTCAAATGAATGAGATATGATGTGAAATGAATGTGAATAGATGCGATGTAAACTAGATAGATGTTAATGTATGTGAAGTGATGAGATGTATGGGTAGATGCAAGTGGATGAGATCTGATGAGGATAAATGAGGAAATAAGTGATGAGATAGAAAAAGATGTGATTAGAAGGGAATGGGAATACTTATGAAATGAATGTGGATTGATGTGTGGATAATGTGGATTGATGTAGATGGATGTATGGATGATGTGGATTAATGTGGATGGATATATGGATGATGTGGATTGATTTTGATGATGTGGATTGATGTAGATGGATGTATGGATGATGTGGATTGATGTAGATGGATTATGGATGATGTGGATTGATGTGTGGATAATGTGCATTGATGTACATGGATGTATGGATGATGTGGATTAATGTGGATGGATGTATGGATGATGTGGATTGATGTGTGGATAATGTGGATTGATGTAGATGGATGTATGGATGATGTGGATTGATGTGGATGATGTGGATTGATGCGTGGATAATGTGGATTAGTGTAGATGAATGTATGAATGATGTGGATTAATGTGTGGAAAATGTGGATTGGTGTACATGGATGTATGGATGATGTGCATTGATGTGGATGATGTGGATGGATGTATGGATGATGTGGACTGATGCGTGGATGATGCGGTTGGATGTGATTTGATGTGGGAATGATGTGATGTGATAGGGATCGATGAAGAAAATAAAATTGTGGGAAGATGAGAAAAGACGAGGACTAATGTGAAAGGATGTGGAGTAATGAGAAAAGATGAAAATATTATTGGAACTGTATTTGTATGTGAAATGTGTTTTCAAATGACTGTTTTATGTCAAGAATGCTGGGAAGCATTTTGACCGTCTTGTGAATGAGGTCGTGGAGACCTATCTGTTAAAGTTGCAACTGCTGATGGACGGAGAGTCATCGGAGGACGTCTGCAAAGGATCCTAGAGGGTGCTGACTATACGATGCTCGGGCTCTGGGTCGCCGAAGATACCCACAACTACGTCGAGGAAGATATTGGAACAAGGAGTAAGAGTTGTTTTCTGAATTCGGGCATGGATCTAGTTGATTGACCTTGCTGGTCCTCAACGGATGAGTCCATGGCTCTTTTATATGGATCAGTTGGTTGACCTTGCTGGTCCTCAATGGATGAGTCCATGGCTCTTTTATATGGATCAGTTGGTTGATCTTGCTGATCTTCAACGGAGATTCCATCTGGATATTTTTATGTGATTATATTGTCGGGTACTATGAGCTAGGAACTATTGAAAAGGCCCCTGAGTGAACAGGTGGTGAGCGTTCTGGTTACCAATGATGCCATAGGTACACCGATGAAGGAATGAATTGGAAATTAGGATTCAACTTGATAATTAGAGGATTATGATCAGTAACACTATGGTTTCATTAAATGATTGTTTTAAAGATTGTTGAATCTGTGAAAAAGGCAAGTTCATATTGGGTGTGTAAGTGGTGTGACTAGTTTTATGTTTGCATGAATATCCGGCCAGGGGGCCTCGAAACTCTTTTCTCCCTGGTACTACCCGGGACAAAACCTAACCAAATTCCTAATTGGATCCCATGGGCCTGGATGGGGTTAGGCTAGACTGATGGATCCGTAAATCGAGATTCAATTTTTGTATAGTATGATAATCCTGGATAAAAATTGTTCTATGGAAAAGAATCAACGGTTGTGCCTCTCAATGAGGAAAAAAGCATTGGTCTCTATGATCCAAGTACAATCTTTTCCCTGATCTGACTATGGGACTTACGGGTTCAGTAAGATCAGTTCAGTTAGTTCAGGCTTTTGACTACGTTAGAGAAAAGTTATCCTGGTGGAATCGCCCGTGCTTTCCGGGCAAGGGAAGTTTTTCCAAGTTCAGTTTTCGAAGAACCGATGGATTAGTCTCTTGTCTGGATATCCGTGGGCGAGGCCCCAAGTGTGGGACCCTACTCCCGTGCAAGAAGTGCTAGCACCTTCAAATTCATTGCACAGTGGGGTCAGGGATCTTACAGCTGGTATCAGAGCAAATTGGCTAATGAGGATCGACCGAGAAGCCAAAAATGTCAAAATTTTATGAAGAAGCAGTAAAGGGTTGTAATTGTGTGATAAAATTCATACAAATTGATATTCAAACTGAAATTCGTAAATTGGTAATTGGGTCTTCAGATGTGGACGTACCGCAATCGTATGGAATTCCTGACTTGCTTGAGGCCTAGACATGATGGTATTTACCTTAAAGCCTAGAACCCTGGCTACCCGTATATACCGAGGGTATAACTGCAGCTCTTTACTGGCAGTATATACGAGTAAATCTAAGATCTTGAAATTATAAGCTAAAATGCTGTCCATATGATGAATTCGAATGTGGTTGATATGATTTTAAAATTTTGGTTGAGAACTGATGAGTTGAATTGGATTCTGATTGAAAAATAATGATTCCTGAATTTTGATTGAAATGTATTAAACTGAGCAAAACCACAATGAGGATGAATGGGACGAGTCCCTGTGATAATGTTCGTATAGCTGGAATGATGTTAATGACTTCAGCAAATCACTATGAGATTAGTGGATTGTGCTGGCAGATTGCTGCTGCTGTTAACACTTGACCCAGTGGATCAAGTTAAGGGATGTTAAATTAAAAATCTATATAATTGAAAATTTCCATGACGGACTGTTCAGATAGAAATTTCAGTCTAATGGACCATTATTGTGATACGGATTGAATGTTACAATCTAAGTGAATTATTACCTGATGATGAGTTTTAGATAAGGGATCTTTATCCTAGGATTCTGTTGGGTTCACCAGACTATAAGGAACCCAATAATCAGTTGGATAAAAGGAAAAGAGTTCTCCTCTAATTTTGCGAGATGAGGACATCTCGCGTTTTTTAAGTGGGGTAGGATGTAAGATTCCTCCCTCCGGCTTTTGAGGTGTGCAGGTGTAAGAACCTCCCCTTCTGATCTTATAATTATTCCCCTCTATGAAATAAAAGAAAGATCCTGTTTTATCCTATTTTGGCCTAGAAAGAGAAAATAATCTAGAGAGAGGTTATTCAATTTTTAGATATTTTTGGATAGAAAAATATCTCTTCTTATTAAAATAAATTCCCCCGAAAGAGAAGTTCAAAAAGATTTTTAGAAGATGCATTAGAAGTCAATTATAATCTGTTCACATAATGCCTTATCCTAACGGTCTAGATTTTCGATAAATTTTAAATTAAGGTTCTGGGGGGCCAAACAGATTCATCCAAATGTAGGGAGGAGATAAATTGAAGAAATAAAGAAAATCCCCCAATGAGTAAATACTCACATAAGATGAAGAGTTGACTAAGGACAAGGATATTAGTTAAAAAAGAAGAGATATTTAGAGAAATGATGCATTTCTGACACCTCAGTGTGGGGGAATTCCCCTCATGAAGGAGGCACCTATTTCACATGTGTGGGTGAGTTTTAAACTCACAAATAATGGGATATTTTCATCTCTCCTCTCTCCTGCTTCAACTAGATCCAAAAAGTAAGCTAAACTGACTTAAAAATGGTCAAAATTTGACCAAACTGATCTGGAAAATTCTAGAATCAGTTTGCTTGGTTAGAGGCTCACTTTTTTCTATAAATGAAGCCTTCCCCCTTTTTGTAAATGGTTAATAGTGTTTTATGCACTGTTACTCTACTCCTCCCCAGAGCTGAAAACTGTGAATTTATTAATAATTCATTAGTTTTTGACCATTCTCTCTTCTAAAGAATTGGTGGCCACTCTTGTTGCAAACAAGAGTAGATCCCTCAAACCATCAAGCCAAAGGAAAGCTCCAATAAATTCATGTAAGTTAGAAATCTTACTTTTTCTTATTCCTTTTAATGGTTTTCTGATTTTTGTTTTGTTTTAAAATGTAAAATGATGCTATGCCTTGCTAGAAAGGCTTTCCCCCTCTCTTCTTCTTAAATTCAGCCTTTCTTTATCCTAGATAAGTAATCTAATTGTTGGAATTAAACTTTTCATATTATTTCTCCTTTGAAAGTGAAATTTGATTAGTTTAGAATGCTTTACACCATTTGGGGATAAATTTTAAGTAACTTAAGGGTAGAAAATAGTGAAAAATGGTCAGCCATACAAAGGAGGTTATGGCAAATTTTTCTTAAATTTTGTGAAACAAGTTTTATCTTTTATTATTCAAAAAGAGTAATCCCCACCGCTTGTGTATTCTAAAAGTGTTATTTTTATTCTATGCATAGAAAAATGCATATTAGAAATATTTTTATTATAAAAGTGTTATTTTCATTAGAATTAATTTCTATGCATAGAAAGATGCATATTGGGAATATTTTGATTATAAAAGTGTTGCTTTCATCAAAATTGATTTTTATGCGTAAATAGATGCATAAAAGAAATTTTTTTATTATAAAAGTGTTATTTTCATTAAAATTGAATTTATGCATAAATAGATGCGTAAAAGACTTTTTTATTATAAAAGCGTTACTTTCATCAAATTTTGATTTTATGCATAGAAAGATGCATAAAGAAATTTATTTTTATTTCAAAAGAGTTATTCTCATCAATTTTGATTTTATGCATATAGAAAGATGCATAAAGAAATTTATTTTTATTTCATAAGAGTTATTCTCATCATTTTTTATTTTATGCATAGAAAGATGCATAAAGAAATTTATTTTTATTTTGAAAGAGTTATTCTCATCAATTTTGATATTATGCATAGAAAGGTGCATAAAAGGTTTATTTTTATTTCGAAAGTGTTATTCTCCTTAAAATTGATTTTATGCATAAATAGATGCATAAACGGATTTTTATAAAAGTGTTATTTCCCACTGATGTTCTTACGCATAAATAGATGTGTAAAGAATCTTTATATCAATAATGAGAATGAGAGGTAGATAGATGTGATGATATGTGATATGAATCAGATAGATGAGAATGAATAGAGAATGGATGTGATGATATGTGATATGGATCAGATAGATGAGAATGAATAGAGAATGGATGTGATGGGAATAGAAGTGATGAGAATGAGAGGTAAATGGTGTGATGAGATGGGAGGCGAATCAGATAAATGTGAATGAATGATAAGGGATGTGAATGAATGTGATAGCATTTGAATCGGGATGTGAATAAATGATAAGGGATGTGAATGAATGTGATAGCATATGAATCAGGATGTGAATGAATGATAAGGGATGTGAATGGATGTGATGTGATGTGAATGAACGATAAGGGACGTGAATGAATGTGTTAGCATGTGAATCGGGATGTGAATGAATGTGTTAGCATGTGAATCGGGATGTGAATGAATGAGATATGATGTGAAATGAATGTGAATAGATGCAATGTAAACTGGATAGATGTTAATGTATGTGAAGTGATGAGATATATGGGTAGATGCAAGTGGATGAGATCTGATGAGGATAAATGAGGAAATAAGTGATGAGATAGAAAAAGATGTGATTAGAAGAGAATGGGAATACTTATGAAATGAATGTGGATTGATGTGTGGATAATGTGGATTGATGTGTGGATAATGTGGATTGATGTTGATGGATGTATCGGTGCCATCAGTGCCAATCAGTGCCTTCAATGCACCTCCTTGTGTCCGTTGTGGTGGTGTGTCTCCACACTTGATGATCCAATGCTTGGCGTCTCCATTGACTCATTGTCACGCAGTCACATTGCGGTGGATGGTCCGTTGGCTCTGCGGACAATCCACCATGTGAGCATCTTGGTGGGTGGACAGTCCATGTGGGCACCCTTGGTGGCTATATCTTCCACCATTCTAATGGCATCTTGCAAGAGACCATTCCTAGTGGTGATATAGGATAAACTGCACGTTCAATAGAAATGTGTTTTTCTAAAGATGTCAGGGCTGGGACTTCTATGGTGTCTGCTCCTCTTATTTACATGGGCCCAATAGAAGTGGTTACCATTGTTGATATCATAGTCATACTTCTTGCCAAAGGATGTGCACAAGTATGTTTCCCATAAGGGATAGGTGGAACAATTATATTGATGTAGATGTATGTCCCATGATCAAGATTCACATCTCGATGGGTTCCAGTGAGAGAATCAGACACTACGTAAGGAGGAGGAGGTAGAGGTGCACTTGGAAGTGTTCTTTCCATTGGGGGAACTATAGAAAGTGAATTTTGGAAACCCACTAGCGACTCTAATTCCCAAACTCTTTTAGAGAGTGCTTCATCCTCCCCTATACTCACATCTACATCTATTAAGGTTAAGATGAATGAAGCTCAATGCGAGGGATTAGAGATGTCTCCTTCCCCTCCTTTCACAAGAAAATATATATAGTATCCCCAACATCCTTGTAGAAATAGAGCCCTATGTCGAGTCTATCTATTCTCTAAACACATTTGGATTTTTTGGATATAGATTTGAACTAGTCCCTCAGTTGGGAACAATATTGAAGGCTCTATTTTTAGAATCCATATACACATACTTGGACACATAAGATATGTAAAATCTTCTCAATGTCGAGCCTCCTAAAGACTAACTTGCCTAGTCTCCCACAGAAGACTCTATATTTTGAGTCCATATACACATACTTGGCCACAAAATATATGTGAAATTAAGCCTCCTAAAGACTTCCTTGCCTAGTCTCCAAGGGGTGGTTCACTTAAGGTCTATATCTTGTAGGCTCACCACTCGAAGAAGATCCATTAGAAGAAGATCCATTAACGACTGTGCCTCTCAATGAGGAAAAAAGCGTTGGTCTCTATGATCCAAGTACAATCTTTTCCCTGATCTGACTATGGGACTTACGGGTTCAGTAAGATCAGTTCAGCTAGTTCAGGCTTTTGACTACGTTAGAGAAAAGTTATCCTAGTGGAATCGCCCGTGCTTTCCGGGCAAGGGAAGTTTTTCCAAGTTCGGTTTTCGAAGAACTGATGGATTAGTCTCTTGTCTGGATATCCGTGGGGGCGAGGCCCCGAGTGTGGGACCCTACCCCGCGCAAGAAGTGCTACTTCCGTTGCTAGCACCTTCAAATTCATTGCACAGTGGGGTCAGGGATCTTACAGCTGGTATCAGAGCAAATTGGCTAATGAGGATCAATCGAGAAGCCAAAAATGTCAAAAATTTATGAAGAAGCAGTAAAGGGTTGTAATTGTGTGATAAAATTCATACAAATTGATATTCAAACTGAAATTCGTAAATTGGTAATTGGGTCTTCAGATAGAAGTACCACAATTGTATGGAATCCCTGACTTGCTTGAGGCCTAGACACGATGGTATTTACCTTATAGCCTAGGACCGTGACTACCCGTATATACCGAGGGTATAACTGCAGCTCTTTACTGTGGTAGTATATACGAGTAAATCTAAGATCTTGAAATTATAAGCTAAAATCTTGTCTAGATGATGAATTGGAATGTGTATGATTTTAAAATTCTGGTTGAGAATTGATGAGTTGAATTGGATTCTGATTTAAAAATAATGATTCTTGAATTTTGATTGAAATGTATTAAACTGAGCAAAACCATAATGAGGATGAATGGGACGAGTCCCTATGATAATGTTCGTATACCTAGAATGACATTAATGACTTCAGCAAATCACTATGAGATTAGTGAATTGTGCTTGGTAGATTGCTGTTGTTAACACTTCATCCAGTGGATCAAGTTAAGGGATGTCAAATTAAAAATCTATATAATTGAAAATTTCCATGACGGACTGTTCAGATAGAAATTTCGGTCTAATGGACCATTATTGTGATAAGGATTGAATGTTACAATCTGAGTGAATTATTACCTGATGATGAGTTTTAGATAAGGGATCTTTATTCTAGGATTCTGTTGGGTTCACCAGACTATAAGGAACCCCATAATCAGTCGGATCAAAGGAAAAGAGTTCTCCTCTAATTTTGCGAGATGAGGACATCTCGCGTTTTTTAAGTGGGATAGGATGTAAGATTCCTCCCTCCGGATTTTGAGGTGTGCAGGTATAAGAACCTCCCTTCTGATCTTATAATTATTCCCCTCTCTGAAATAAAAGCGAGATCCTATTTTACCCTGTTTTGGCCTAGAGAGAGAAAATATTCTAGAGAGAGATTATTCAATTTTTAGATATTTTTGGATGGAAAAATATCTCTTCTTATTAAAATAAATTCCCCCGAAATATAAGTTCAAAAAGATTTTCAGAAGGTGCATTAGAAATCAATTAAAATATGTTCATAAGGCCTTATCCTAAGGGTCTAAATTTTCAAAAAAAATTAAATTAAGGTTCTGAGGGGCCAATCAGATTCATCCAAATGTAGGGAGGAGATAAATTGAAGAAATAAAGAAAATCCTCCCAAAAATGAGTAAATACCCACATAAGATGAAGAGTTGACTAAGGACAAGGATATTAGTTAAAAAAGAAGAGATATTTAGAGAAATGATGCATTTTTGACACCTTAATGTGGGGGAATTCCCCTCATGAAGGAGGCACCTATTTCACATGTGTGGGTGAGTTTTAAACTCACAAATAATGAGATATTTTCATCTCTCCTCTCTCCTGCTTCAACTAGATCCAAAAAGTAAGCTAAACTGACCTAAAAATGGTCAAAAATTGACCAAACTGATCTGGAAAATTCTAGAATCAGTTTGCTTGGTTAGAGGCTCACTTTCTCCGATAAATGAAGCCTTCCCCCTTTGTAAATGGTTAATAGTGTTTTATGCACTGTTACTCTACTCCTCCCCAGAGCCGAAAACTGTGAATTTATTAATAATTCATTAGTTTTTGACCATTCCCTCTTCTAAAGAATTGGTGGCCACTCTTGTTGCAAACAAGAGTAGATCCCTCAAACCATCAAGCCAAAGGAAAGCTCCCAGAAATTCATGTAAGTTAGAAATCTTACTTTTTCTTATTCCTTTTAATGGTTTTCTGATTTTTGTTTTGTTTTAAAATGTAAAATGATGCTATGCCTTTTAATTTTGCGTTATGTGGATTGATTTTGATGATGTGGATTGATGTAGATGGATGTATGGATGATGTGGATTGATGTAGATGGATGTATGGATGATGTGGATTGATGTGTGGATAATGTGGATTGATGTACATGAATGTATGGATGATGTGGATTAATATGGATAGATGTATGGATAATGTGGATTGATGTGTGGATAATGTGGATTGATGTAGATGGATGTATGGATGATGTGGATGATGTGGATTGATGCGTGGATAATGTGGATTAGTATAGATGGATGTATGAATGATGTGGACTAATGTGTGGAAAATGTGGATTGGTGTAGATGGATGTATGGATGATGTGGATGATGTGGATGGATGTATGGATGATGTGGACTGATGCATGGATGATGTGGTTGGATGTGATTTAATGTGGGAATGATGTATATGACAAGGATCGATGAAGAAAACAAAATTGTGGGAAGATGAGAAAAGATGGGGACTAATGTGAAAGGATGTGGAGTAATGAGAAGATGGAAATATTGTTGGAACTGTATTTGTATGTGAAATGTGTTTTTAAATGATTGTTTTATGTCAAGAATGCTGGGGAAGCATTTTGATCATCTTGTGAATGAGGTCGTGGAGACCTATCTGTTAAAGTTGCAACTGCTGTGACGGAGAGTCATCACAGGACGTCTCGTGTAGCAAGGTCGGACGAGGTCTTGACCAGCCTCGCTTTGATTTAAATGGTAAGCTTCCAGTACAGTGGATGAGGGACCAAGGAAGCGGCCTATGAGTGAAGCGCTAGGTGACCTGCGAAGGATCCTAGAGGGTGCTGACTATACGGTGCTTGGGCTCTGGGACGCCGAAGATACCCACAAGTACATCAGGGAAGATATTGGAACAAGGAGTAAGAGTTGTTTTTTGAATTCGGGCATGGATCTGGTTGATTGACCTTGCTGGTCCTCAATGGATGAGTCCATGGCTCTTTTATATGGATCAGTTGGTTGATCTTGCTGATCTTCAACGGAGATTCCATCTAGATATTTTTATGTGATTATATTGTCGAGTACTATGAGCTAGGACCTATTCAAAAGGCCCCTGAGTGAACAGGTGGTGAGCGTTCTGGTTACAAATGATGCCATAGGTACACCAATAAAGGAATGAATTGGAAATTAGGATTCAAGTGGATAATTAGAGGATTATGATCAGTAACACTATGGTTTCATTAAATGATCGTTTTAAAGATTGTTGAATCTGTGAAAAAGGCAAGTTCATATTGGGTGTGTAAGTGGTGTGACTAGTTTTATGTTTGCATGAATATCCGGCTAGGGGGCTTGCGAACTCTTTTCCCCGGTACTACCCGGGACAAAACCTAACCAAATTCCTAATTGGATCCCATCACTACAGTGGTTGGGTGGTTGACTAACCCATGGGACTGGATGGGGTTAGGCTGGACTGATGGATCCGTAAATCGAGGCTCAATTTTTGTATAGTATGATAGATGAGGTAAATCCTGGATAAAAATTGTTCTATGGAAAAGAATCAACGGCTGTGCCTCTCAATGAGGAAAAAAGCGTTGGTCTCTATGATCCAAGTACAATCTTTTCCCTGATCTGACTATGGGACTTACGGGTTCGATCAGATCAGTTCAGTTAGTTCAGGCTTTTGACTACGTTAGAGAAAAGTTATCCTGGTGGAATCGCCCGTGCTTTCCGGGCAAGGGAAGTTTTTCCAAGTTCGATTTTGGAAGAACCGATGGATTAGTCTCTTGTCTGGATATCCATAGGCAAGGCCCCGAGTCTGGGACCCTACCCCGTGCAAGAAGTGCTACTTTCGCTGCTAGCACCTTCAAATTCATTGCGCAGTGGGGTCAGGGATCTTACAGCTAGTATCAGAGCAAATAGGCTAATGAGGATCAACCGAGAAGCCAAAAATGTTAAAAAAAGTATGAAGAAGTAGTAAAGGGTTGTAATTGTGTGATAAAATTCATACAAATTGATATTCAAACTGAAATTCGTAAATTGGTAATTGGGTCTTCAGATGGAAGTACCACAATTGTATGGAATCCCTGACTTGCTTGAGGCCTAGACATGATGGTATTTACCTTATAGTTCCAAGGACCGTGACTACCCGTATATACCGAGGGTATAACTGCAGCTCTTTACTGGCAGTATATACGAGTAAATCTAAGATCTTGAAATTATAAGCTAAAATGCTGTCCAAATGATGAATTTGAATGTGGTTCATATGATTTTAAAATTCTGGTTGAGAACTGATGAGTTGAATTGGATTCTAATTGAAAAATAATGATTCCTGAATTTTGATTGAAATGTATTAAACTGAGCAAAACCACAATGAGGATGAATGGGACGAGTCCCTGTGATAATGTTCGTATAGTTGGAATGACGTTAATGACTTCAGCAAATCACTATGAGATTAGTGGATTGTGCTGGCAGATTGCTGCTGTTAACACTTGATCCAGTGGATCAAGTTAAGGGGTGTCAAATTAAAAATCTATATAATTGAAAATTTCCATGACGAACTGTTCAGATAGAAATTTCAGTCTAATGGACCATTATTGTGATCCGGATTGAATGTTACAATCTGAGTGAATTATTACCTGATGATGAGTTTTAGATAAGGGATCTTTATCCTAGGATTCTGTTGGGTTCACCAGACTATAAGGAACCCCATAATCAGTCGGATCAAAGGAAAAGAGTTCTCCTCTAATTTTGCGAGATGAGGACATCTCGCGTTTTTTAAGTGGGGTAGGATGTAAGATTCCTCCCTCCGGCTTTTGAGGTGTGCAGGTGTAAGAACCTCCCCTTCTGATCTTATAATTATTCCCCTCTCTGAAATAAAAGAGAGATCCTGTTTTACCCAGTTTTGGCCTAGAGAGAGAAAATGTTCTAGAGAAAGGTTATTCAATTTTTGGATATTTTTGGATGGAAAAATATCTCTTCTTATTAAAATAAATTCCCCCGAAACAGAAGTTCAAAAAGATTTTCAAAAGGTGCATTAGAAATCAATTATAATCTGTTCATAAGGCCTTATGAACAGATTATAATCTGTTCATAAGGCCTTATCCTAAGGGTCTAGATTTTCGAAAAATTTTAGAGGGGCCAATCAGATTCATCCAAATGTAGGGAGGAGATAAATTGAAGAAATAAAGAAAATTCTCCCAAAAATGAGTAAATACTCACATAAGATGAAGAGTTGACTAAGGACAAGGATATTAGTTAAAAAAAGAAGAGATATTTATAGAAATGATGCATTTTTGACACCTCAGTGTGGGGGAATTCCCCTCATGAAGGAGGCGCCTATTTCACATGTGTGGGTGAGTTTTAAACTCACAAATAATGAGATATTTTCATCTCTCCTCTCTCCTGCTTCAACTAGATCCAAAAAGTAAGCTAAACTGACCTAAAAATGGTCAAAAATTGACCAAACTGATCTGGAAAATTCTAGAATCAGTTTGCTTGGTTAGAGGCTCACTTTTTCCTATAAATAAAGCCTTCCTCCTTTGTAAATGGTTAATAGTGTTTTATGCACTGTTACTCTACTCCTCGCCAGAGCTGAAAACTATGAATTTATTAATAATTCATTAGTTCTTTACCATTCCCTCTTCTAAAGAATTGGTGGCCACTCTTGTTGGAAACAAGAGTAGATCCCTCAAACCATCAAGCCAAAGGAAAGCTCCCAAAAATTCATGTAAGTTAGAAATCTTACTTTTTCTTATTCCTTTTAATGGTTTTAAGATTTTTGTTTTGTTTTAAAATGTAAAATGATGCTATGCCTTGCTGGAAAGGCTTTCCCCCTCTCTTCTTTTTAAATTCAGCCTTTCTTTATCCTAGATAAGTAATCTAATTATTGGAATTAAACTTTTCATATTATTTCTCCTTTGAAAGTTGAATTTGATTAGTTTAGAATGCTTTAAACCATTTGGGGATAATTTCTAAGTAACTTAAGGGTAGAAAATAGTGAAAATGATCAGCCATACAAAGGAGCTTATGGTAAAATTTTCTTAAATTTTGTGAAATAAGCTTTATCTTTTATTATTCAAAAAGAGTAAATCCCCACCGCTTGTGTATTCTAAAAGTGTTATTTTTATTCTATGCATAGAAAAATGCATATTAGAAATATTTTTATTATAAAAGTGTTATTTTCATTAGAATTAATTTCTATGCATAGAAAGATGCATATTGGGAATATTTTGATTATAAAGTGTTGCTTTCATCAAAATTGATTTTTATGCATAAATAGATGCATAAAAGAATTTTTTTATTATAAAAGTGTTACTTTCATTAAAATTGAAATTATGCATAAATAGATGCATAAAAGAAATTTTTTTAATTGTAAAAGCATTTCTTTCATCAAATTTTGATTTTATGCATCAAAAGATACATAAAGAAATTTATTTTTATTTCAAAAGAGTTATTCATTTATTTTTGTTTCAAAAGAGTTATTCTCATCAATTTTGATTTTATGCATAGAGAGATGCATAAAAGGTTTATTTTTATTTCAAAAGTGTTATTCTCCTTAAAATTGAATTTATGCATAAACGGATTTTTATAAAAGTGTTATTTCCCACTGAAGTTGTTCTTATGCATAAAAAGATGTGTAAAGAATCTTTATATCAATAATGAGAATGAGAGGTAGATCGATGTGATGATATGTGATATGAATCAGATAGAAATGGATGTGATGGGAATAGAAGTGATGAGAATGAGGTGTGATGAGATGGGAGGCGAATCAAATAAATGTGAATGAATGATAAGGGATGTGAATGAATGTGATAGCATGTGAATCGGGATGTGAATGAATGATATAAGATGTGAATGAATGTGATAGCATATGAATCAGGATGTGAATGAATGATAAGGGATGTGAATGGATGTGATGTGATGTGAATCGGGATGTGAATGAACGATAAGGGACGTAAATGTGTTAGCATGTGAATCGAGATGTGAATGAGATATGATGTCAAATGAATGAGATATGATGTGAAATGAATGTGAATAGATGCGATGTAAACTAGATAGATGTTAATGTATGTGAAGTGATGAGATATATGGGTAGATGCAAGTGGATGAGATCTGATAAGGATAAATGAGGAAATAAGTGATGAGATAGAAAAAGATGTGATTAGAAGAGAATGGGAATACTTATGAAATGAATGTGGATTGATGTGTGGATAATGTGGATTGATGTAGATGGATGTATGGATGATGTGGATTAATGTGGATGGATGTATGGATGATGTGGATTGATGTAGATGGATGTATGGATGATGTGGATTGATGTAGATGGATTATGGATGATGTGGATTGATGTGTGGATAATGTGGATTGATGTACATGGATGTATGGATGATGTGGATTAATGTGGATGGATGTATGGATGATGTGGATTGATGTGTGGATAATGTGGATTGATGTAGATGGATGTATGGATGATGTGGATTGATGTGGATGATGTGGACTGATGCGTGGATAATGTGGATTAGTGTAGATGGATGTATCAATGATGTGGATTAATGTGTGGAAAATGTGGATTGGTGTAGATGGATGTATGGATGATGTGCATTGATGTGGATGATGTGGATGGATGTATGGATGATGTGCACTGATGCGTGGATGATGCGGTTGGATGTGATTTGATGTGGGAATGATGTGATGTGATAGGGATCGATGAAGAAAATAAAATTGTGGGAAGATGAGAAAAGACGGGGACTAATGTGAAAGGATGTGGAGTAATGAGAAAAGATGGAAATATTGTTGGAACTGTATTTGTATGTGAAATGTGTTTTCAAATGACTGTTTTATGTCAAGAATGCTGGGGAAGCATTCTGACCGTCTTGTGAATGAGGTCGTGGAGACCTATCTGTTAAAGTTGCAACTGCTGATGAGTTTGACGGAGAGTCATCGGAGGACGTCTCACGTAGCAAGGTCAACCGAGGTCTTGACCAGCCTCGGTTTGGTTTAAATGGTGAGCTTCCAGTACAGTGGATGAGGGACCAAGGAAGTGGCCTATGAGTGAAGCGCTAGATGACCTGCAAAGGATCCTAGAGGGTGCTGACTATACGGTGCTCGGGCTCTGGGTCGCCGAAGATACCCACAAGTACGTCGGGGAAAATATTGGAACAAGGAGTAAGAGTTGTTTTCTGAATTCGGGCATGGATCTAGTTGATTGACCTTGCTGATCTTCAACGGAGATTCCATCTAGATATGTTTATGTGATTATATTGTTGGGTACTATGAGCTAGGACCTATTGAAAAGGTCCCTGAGTGAACAGGTGGTGAGCGTTCTGGTTACAAATGATGCCATAGGTACACCGATAAAGGAATGAATTGGAAATTAGGATTCAAGTGGATAATTAGAGGATTATGATCAGTAACACTATGGTTTCATTAAATGATCGTTTTAAAGATTGTTGAATCTGTGAAAAAGGCAAGTTCATATTGGGGTGTGTAAGTGGTGTGACTAGTTTTATGTTTGCATGAATATCCGGCTAGGGGGCCTAGGAACTCTTTTCCCTGGTACTACTCGGGACAAAACCTAACCAAATTCCTAATTGGATCCCATCACTACAGTGGTTGGGTGGTTGACTAACCCATGCGACTGGATGGGGTTAGGCTGGACTGATGGATCCGTAAATCGAGACTCAATTTTTGTATAGTACGATAGATGAGGTAAATCCTGGATAAAAATTGTTCTATGGAAAAGAATCAACGGCTGTGCCTCTCAATGAGGAAAAAAGCGTTGGTCTCTATAATCCAAGTACAATCTTTTCCCTGATCTGACCATGGGACTTACGGGTTCGGTCAGATTAGTTCAGTTAGTTCAGGCTTTTGACTACGTTAGAGAAAAGTTATCTTGGTGGAATCGCCCGTGCTTTCGGGGCAAGGGAAGTTTTTCCAAGTTCGGTTTTGGAAGAACCGATGGATTAGTCTCTTGTCTGGATATCCATGGGCGAGGCCCCGAGTGTGGGACCCTACCCCGTGCAAGAAGTGCTACTTTCACTGCTAGCACCTTTAAATTCATTGCGCAGTGGGGTCAGGGATCTTACGGCTGGTATCCGAGCAAATAGGCTAATGAGGAACAACCAGGAAGCCAAAAATGTTAAAAAAAAGTATGAAGAATCAATAAAGGGTTGTAATTGTGTGATAAAATTCATACAAATTGATATTCAAACTGAAATTCGTAATTTGGTAATTGGGTCTTCAGATGGAAGTACCCCAATTGTATGGAATCCCTGACTTGCTTGAGGCCTAGACATGATGGTATTTACCTTATAGTTCCAAGGACCGTGACTACCCGTATATACCGAGGGTATAACTACAGCTCTTTACTGGCAGTATATACGAGTAAATCTAAGATCTTGAAATTATAAGCTAAAATGCTGTCCAGATGATGAATTTGAATGTGGTTGATATGATTTTAAAATTCTGGTTGAGAACTGATGAGTTGAATTGGATTCTGGTTGAAAAATAATGATTCCTGAATTTTGATTGAAATGTATTAAACTGAGCAAAACCACAATGAGGATGAATGGGACGAGTCCCTGTGATAATGTTCGTATAGCTGAAATGTTGTTAATGACTTCAGCAAATCACTATGAGATTAGTGGATTGTGCTGGCAGATTGCTGCTGTTAACACTTGACCCAGTGGATCAAGTTAAGGGATGTCAAATTAAAAATCTATATAATTGAAAATTTCCATGACGAACTGTTCAGATAGAAATTTCAGTCTAATGGACCATTATTGTGATACGGATTGAATGTTACAATCTGAGTGAATTATTACCTGATGATGAGTTTTAGATAAGGGATCTTTATCCTAGGATTCTGTTGGGTTCACCAGACTATAAGGAACCCCATAATAAGTCGGATCAAAGGAAAAGAGTTCTCCTCTAATTTTGCGAGATGAGGACATCTCGCGTTTTTTAAGTGGGGTAGGATGTAAGATTCCTCCCTCTGGCTTTTGAGGTGTGCAGTTGTAAGAACCTCCCCTTCTGATCTTATAATTATTCCCCTCTTTGAAATAAAAGAGAGATCCTGTTTTACCTTGTTTTGGCCTAGAGAGAGAAAATGTTCTAGAGAAAGGTTATTCAATTTTTGGATATTTTTGGATGGAAAAATATCTCTTCTTATTAAAATAAATTCCCCCAAAACAGAAGTTCAAAAAGATTTTCAGAAGGTGCATTAGAAATCAATTATAATCTGTTCATAATGCCTTATCCTAAGAGTCTAGATTTTCAAAAAAAATTAGAGGGGCCAATCAGATTCATCCAAATGTAGGGAGAAGATAAATTGAAGAAATAAAGAAAATCCCCCCAAAAATGAGTAAATACTCACATAAGATGAAGAGTTGACTAAGGAGAAGGATATTAGTTAAAAAAGAAGAGATATTTAGAGAAATGATGCATTTTTGACACCTCAGTGTGGGGGAATTCCCCTCATGAAGGAGGCGCCTATTTCACATGTGTGGGTGAGTTTTAAACTCACAAATGGGTTGTTGCAAGATCAGGGTGTCCAGTTTTATCCAGTTTATGCTGGATTGGGACAATGCTTGGAGAGCAAATTTTAGCGGGCAAGGTACTTAAAATGAGATCAGGCAAATAATAGAAAATACGCTTGCCCTTAAATTAACCCAATAAACTTAAATTAATATAAATTAGTCTAATTAATCAAAATTAATCAAAAATATGATGAAATGATAAACAAATGATCTTTCCATACTTAGAGTGATCCAATTTATTTTTCCATACATGCACCATTACAAGTACACTAGTCCCTATAGGTTTTAGATGATTCATATCAAAAATGTAATTTTATTAATTAGATTATTAATATTTGCAGGCCTTCTGATAGTCTGGAAGAATTTTGAGAAAGAGATCATTAAAAATCCAACCATTAGATTTATAATTTTTACTAACCACCACATTCTACTAATGTCTTAGTATCTACTCACTCTTCTGATCTACAAGATTGAGGATTTTAAGTGGTAGCTATTGTGGGTACAAAAAGTGACGTATATTATAACACTTTAAAGACCTTGAAATATTTAAAGAAAATAGACAAATATCTTAAAATTTTCTCAAAAAATCAAGTTAAGCTCCATATAATGTGAAGATCTAAGGTACAAAGTGGGAATCTCATATGAGTTTATATGTAAAAGATATTAGCATTTTATGGAATCAGTTCAAATTTGGGACAGGGTGTATACATTGACTTTGTACCTAAGAAAATGAGGACTTTTGATTATCTAATGCTTAATCAAATTATGCAACTATATTTCCAACTTTGAATATGATGTTCCAACAAAAGAACTTGAAACAAAATTCCTTCATTTACTAGGAGAGATTAGCCACTAAACGTAAACAAATGCCTGTTTTTTTACTGTTTATAGGGTGCCTGAGTGGACAAAATTGGGCAACCTGATCTTGCAACCACCCAAATAATGAGATGTTTTCATCTCTCCTCTCTCCTGCTTCAACTAGATGCAAAAAGTAAGCTAAACTAACCTAAAAATGGCCAAAAATTGACCAAACTGATCTAGAAAATTCTAGAATCAGTTTGCTTGGTTAGAGGCTCACTTTTTCCTAAAAATAAAGCCTTCCTCCTTTGTAAATGGTTAATAGTGTTTTATGCACTGTTACTCTACTCCTCCCGAGAGCTGAAAACTGTGAATTTATTAATAATTCATTAGTTTTTTACCATTCCCTCTTCTAAAGAATTGGTGGCCACTCTTGTTGCAAACAAGAGTAGATCCCTCAAACCATCAAGCCAAAGGAAAGCTCCCAAAAATTCATGTAAGTTAGAAATCTTACTTTTTCTTATTCCTGTTAATGGTTTTCAGATTTTTGTTTTGTTTTAAAATGTAAAATGATGCTATGCCTTGCTGGAAAGGCTTTCCCCCTCTCTTCTTTTTAAATTCAGCCTTTCTTTATCCTAGATAAGAAATCTAATTGTTGGAATTAAACTTTTCATATTATTTCTCCTTTGAAAGTGGAATTTGATTAGTTTAGAATGCTTTAAACCATTTGGGGATAATTTTTAAGTAACTTAAGGGTAGAAAATAGTGAAAATGATCAGCCATACAAAGGAGATTATGGCAAAATTTTCTTAAATTTTGTGAAATAAGTTTTATCTTTTATTATTCAAAAAGAGTAATCCCCACCGCTTGTGTATTCTAAAAGTGTTATTTTTATTCTATGCATAGAAAAATGCATATTAGAAATATTTTTATTATAAAAGTGTTATTTTCATTAGAATTAATTTCTATGCATAGAAAGATGCATATTGGGAATATTTTGATTATAAAGTGTTGCTTTCATCAAAATTGATTTTTATGCATAAATAGATGCATAAAAGAATTTTTTTATTATAAAAGTGTTACTTTCATTAAAATTAAAATTATGCATAAATAGATGCATAAAAGAAATTTTTTTTATTATAAAGCGTTACTTTCATCAAATTTTGATTTTATGCGTAGAAAGATGCATAAAGAAATTTATTTTTATTTCAAGGAGTTATTCTCATCAATTTTGATTTTATGCATAGAAAGATGCATAAAGAAATTTATTTTTATTTCAAAAGAGTTATTCTCATCAATTTTGATTTTATGCATAGAGAGATGCATAAAAGGTTTATTTTTATTTCAAAAGTGTTATTCTCCTTAAAATTGAATTTATGCATAAACGGATTTTTATAAAAGTGTTATTTCTTACTGAAGTTGTTCTTATGCATAAATAGATGTGTAAAGAATCTTTATATCAATAATGAGAATGAGAGGTAGATAGATGTGATGATATGTGATATGAATCAGATAGAAATGGATGTGATGGGAATAGAAGTGATGAGAATGAGAGGTAAATAGGTGTGATGAGATGGGAGGCGAATCAAATAAATGTGAATGAATGATAAGGGATGTGAATGAATGTGATAGCATGTGAATCGGGATGTGAATGAATGATATAAGATGTGAATGAATGTGATAGCATATGAATCAGGATGTGAATGAATGATAAGGGATGTGAATGGATGTGATGTGATGTGAATCGGGATGTGAATGAACGATAAGGGACGTAAATGTGTTAGCATGTGAATCGAGATGTGAATGAGATATGATGTCAAATGAATGAGATATAATGTGAAATGAATGTGAATAGATGCGATGTAAACTAGATAGATGTTAATATATGTGAAGTGATGAGATATATGGGTAGATGCAAGTGGATGAGATCTGATGAGGATAAATGAGGAAATAAGTGATGAGATAGAAAAAGATGTGATTAGAAGAGAATGGGAATACTTATGAAATGAATGTGGATTGATGTGTGGATAATGTGGATTGATGTAGATGGATGTATGGATGATGTGGATTAATGTGGATGGATGTATGGATGATGTGGATTGATGTAGATGGATGTATGGATGATGTGGATTGATGTAGATGGATTATGGATGATGTGGATTGATGTGTGGATAATGTGGATTGATGTACATGGATGTATGGATGATGTGGATTAATGTGGATGGATGTATGGATGATGTGGATTGATGTGTGGATAATGTGGATTGATGTAGATGGATGTATGGATGATGTGGATTGATGTGGATGATGTGGACTGATGCGTGGATAATGTGGATTAGTGTAGATGGATGTATCAATGATGTGGATTAATGTGTGGAAAATGTGGATTGGTGTAGATGGATGTATGGATGATGTGCATTGATGTGGATGATGTGGATGGATGTATGGATGATGTGGACTGATGCGTGGATGATGCGGTTGGATGTGATTTGATGTGGGAATGATGTGATGTGATAGGGATCGATGAAGAAAATAAAATTGTGGGAAGATGAGAAAAGACGGGGATTAATGTGAAAGGATGTGGAGTAATAAAAAAAGATGGAAATATTGTTGGAACTGTATTTGTATGTGAAATGTGTTTTCAAATGACTGTTTTATGTCAAGAATGCTGGGGAAGCATTCTGACCGTCTTGTGAATGAGGTCGTGGAGACCTATCTGTTAAAGTTGCAACTGCTGATGACGGAGAGTCATCGGAGGACGTCTCACGTAGCAAGGTCAACCGAGGTCTTGACCAGCCTCGGTTTGGTTTAAATGGTGAGCTTCCAGTACAGTGGATGAGGGACCAAGGAAGTGGCCTATGAGTGAAGCGCTAGGTGACCTGCAAAGGATCCTAGAGGGTGCTGACTATACGGTGCTCGGGCTCTGGGTCGCCGAAGATACCCACAAGTACGTCGGGAAAAATATTGGAACAAGGAGTAAGAGTTGTTTTCTGAATTCGGGCATGGATCTAGTTGATTGACCTTGCTGATCTTCAACGGAGATTCCATCTAGATATGTTTATGTGATTATATTGTCGGGTACTATAAGCTAGGACCTATTGAAAAGGTCCCTGAGTGAACAGGTGGTGAGCGTTCTGGTTACAAATGATGCCATAGGTACACCGATAAAGGAATGAATTGGAAATTAGGATTCAAGTGGATAATTAGAGGATTATGATCAGTAACACTATGGTTTCATTAAATGATCGTTTTAAAGATTGTTGAATCTGTGAAAAAGGCAAGTTCATATTGGGGTGTGTAAGTGGTGTGACTAGTTTTATGTTTGCATGAATATCCGGCTAGGGGGCCTAGGAACTCTTTTCCCTGGTACTACCCGGGACAAAACCTAACCAAATTCCTAATTGGATCCCATCACTACAGTGGTTGGGTGGTTGACTAACCCATGCGACTGGATGGGGTTAGGTTGGACTGATGGATCCGTAAATCGAGACTCAATTTTTGTATAGTACGATAGATGAGGTAAATCCTGGATAAAAATTGTTCTATGGAAAAGAATCAACGGCTGTGCCTCTCAATGAGGAAAAAAGCGTTGGTCTCTATAATCCAAGTACAATCTTTTCCCTGATCTGACCATGGGACTTACGGGTTCGGTCAGATTAGTTCAGTTAGTTCAGGCTTTTGACTACGTTAGAGAAAAGTTATCTTGGTGGAATCGCCCGTGCTTTCGGGGCAAGGGAAGTTTTTCCAAGTTCGGTTTTGGAAGAACCGATGGATTAGTCTCTTGTCTGGATATCCATGGGCGAGGCCCCGAGTGTGGGACCCTACCCCGTGCAAGAAGTGCTACTTTCACTGCTAGCACCTTTAAATTCATTGCGTAGTGGGGTCAGGGATCTTACGGCTGGTATCCGAGCAAATAGGCTAATGAGGAACAACCGGGAAGCCAAAAATGTTAAAAAAAAGTATGAAGAATCAGTAAAGGGTTGTAATTGTGTGATAAAATTCATACAAATTGATATTCAAACTGAAATTCGTAATTTGGTAATTGGGTCTTCAGATGGAAGTACCGCAATTGTATGGAATCCCTGACTTGCTTGAGGCCTAGACATGATGGTATTTACCTTATAGTTCCAAGGACCGTGACTACCCGTATATACCGAGGGTATAACTACAGCTCTTTACTGGCAGTATATACGAGTAAATCTAAGATCTTGAAATTATAAGCTAAAATGCTGTCCAGATGATGAATTTGAATGTGGTTGATATGATTTTAAAATTCTGGTTGAGAACTGATGAGTTGAATTGGATTCTGGTTGAAAAATAATGATTCCTGAATTTTGATTGAAATGTATTAAACTGAGCAAAACCACAATGAGGATGAATGGGACGAGTCCCTGTGATAATGTTCGTATAGCTGAAATGTTGTTAATGACTTCAGCAAATCACTATGAGATTAGTGGATTGTACTGGCAGATTGCTGCTGTTAACACTTGACCCAGTGGATCAAGTTAAGGGATGTCAAATTAAAAATCTATATAATTGAAAATTTCCATGACGAACTGTTCAGATAGAAATTTCAGTCTAATGGACCATTATTGTGATACGGATTGAATGTTACAATCTGAGTGAATTATTACCTGATGATGAGTTTTAGATAAGGGATCTTTATCCTAGGATTCTGTTGGGTTCACCAGACTATAAGGAACCCCATAATAAGTCGGATCAAAGGAAAAGAGTTCTCCTCTAATTTTGCGAGATGAGGACATCTCGCGTTTTTTAAGTGGGGTAGGATGTAAGATTCCTCCCTCTGGCTTTTGAGGTGTGCAGTTGTAAGAACCTCCCCTTCTGATCTTATAATTATTCCCCTCTTTGAAATAAAAGAGAGATCCTGTTTTACCTTGTTTTGGCCTAGAGAGAGAAAATGTTCTAGAGAAAGGTTATTCAATTTTTGGATATTTTTGGATGGAAAAATATCTCTTCTTATTAAAATAAATTCCCCCGAAACAGAAGTTCAAAAAGATTTTCAGAAGGTGCATTAGAAATCAATTATAATCTGTTCATAATGCCTTATCCTAAGAGTCTAGATTTTCAAAAAAAATTAGAGGGGCCAATCAGATTCATCCAAATGTAGGGAGAAGATAAATTGAAGAAATAAAGAAAATCCCCCCAAAAATGAGTAAATACTCACATAAGATGAAGAGTTGACTAAGGACAAGGATATTAGTTAAAAAAGAAGAGATATTTAGAGAAATGATGCATTTTTCACACCTCAGTGTGGGGGAATTCCCCTCATGAAGGAGGCGCCTATTTCACATGTGTGGGTGAGTTTTAAACTCACAAATAATGAGATGTTTTCATCTCTCCTCTCTCCTGCTTCAACTAGATGTGAAAAGTAAGCTAAACTAACCTAAAAATGGCCAAAAATTGACCAAACTGATTTGGAAAATTCTAGAATCAGTTTGTTTGGTTAGAGGCTCACTTTTTCCTATAAATAAAGCCTTCCTCCTTTGTAAATGGTTAATAGTGTTTTATGCACTGTTACTCTACTCCTCTCGAGAGCTGAAAACTGTGAATTTATTAATAATTCATTAGTTTTTTACCATTCCCTCTTCTAAAGAATTGGTGGCCACTCTTGTTGCAAAGAAGAGTAGATCCCTCAAACCATCAAGCCAAAGGAAAGCTCCCAAAAATTCATGTAAGTTAGAAATCTTACTTTTTCTTATTCCAGTTAATGGTTTTCAGATTTTTGTTTTGTTTTAAAATGTAAAATGATGCTATGCCTTGCTGGAAAGGCTTTCCCCCTCTCTTCTTTTTAAATTCAGCCTTTCTTTATCCTAGATAAGAAATCTAATTGTTGGAATTAAACTTTTCATATTATTTCTCCTTTGAAAGTGGAATTTGATTAGTTTAGAATGCTTTAAACCATTTGGGGATAATTTTTAAGTAACTTAAGGGTAGAAAATAGTGAAAATGATCAGCCATACAAAGGAGGTTATGGCAAAATTTTCTTAAATTTTGTGAAATAAGTTATATCTTTTATTATTCAAAAAGAGTAATCCCCACCGCTTGTGTATTCTAAAAGTGTTATTTTTATTCTATGCATAGAAAAATGCATATTAGAAATATTTTTATTATAAAAGTGTTATTTTCATTAGAATTAATTTCTATGCATAGAAAGATGCATATTGGGAATATTTTGATTATAAAGTGTTGCTTTCATCAAAATTGATTTTTATGCATAAATAGATGCATAAAAGAATTTTTTTATTATAAAAGTGTTACTTTCATTAAAATTAAAATTATGCATAAATAGATGCATAAAAGAAATTTTTTTTATTATAAAGCGTTACTTTCATCAAATTTTGATTTTATGCGTAGAAAGATGCATAAAGAAATTTATTTTTATTTCAAGGAGTTATTCTCATCAATTTTGATTTTATGCATAGAAAGATGCATAAAGAAATTTATTTTTATTTCAAAAGAGTTATTCTCATCAATTTTGATTTTATGCATAGAGAGATGCATAAAAGGTTTATTTTTATTTCAAAAGTGTTATTCTCCTTAAAATTGAATTTATGCATAAACGGATTTTTATAAAAGTGTTATTTCCCACTGAAGTTGTTCTTATGCATAAATAGATGTGTAAAGAATCTTTATATCAATAATGAGAATGAGAGGTAGATAGATGTGATGATATGTGATATGAATCAGATAGAAATGGATGTGATGGGAATAGAAGTGATGAGAATGAGAGGTAAATAGGTGTGATGAGATGGGAGGCGAATCAAATAAATGTGAATGAATGATAAGGGATGTGAATGAATGTGATAGCATGTGAATCGGGATGTGAATGAATGATATAAGATGTGAATGAATGTGATAGCATATGAATCAGGATGTGAATGAATGATAAGGGATGTGAATGGATGTGATGTGATGTGAATCGGGATGTGAATGAACGATAAGGGACGTAAATGTGTTAGCATGTGAATCGGGATGTGAATGAGATATGATGTCAAATGAATGAGATATGATGTGAAATGAATGTGAATAGATGCGATGTAAACTAGATAGATGTTAATGTATGTGAAGTGATGAGATACATGGGTAGATGCAAGTGGATGAGATCTGATGAGGATAAATGAGGAAAAAAGTGATGAGATAGAAAAAGATGTGATTAGAAGAGAATGGGAATACTTATGAAATGAATGTGGATTGATGTGTGGATAATGTGGATTGATGTAGATGGATGTATGGATGATGTGGATTAATGTGGATGGATGTATGGATGATGTGGATTGATGTAGATGCATGTATGGATGATGTGGATTGATGTAGATGGATGTATGGATGATGTGGTTGATGTAGATGGATTATGGATAATGTGGATTGATGTGTGGATAATGTGGATTTATGTACATGGATGTATGGATGATGTGGATTAATGTGGATGGATGTATGGATGATGTGGATTGATGTGTGGATAATGTGGATTGATGTAGATGGATGTATGGATGATGTGGATTGATGTGGATGATGTGGATTTATGCGTGGATAATGTGGATTAGTGTAGATGGATGTATCAATGATGTGGATTAATGTGTGAAAAATGTGCGAGTCCTTATGATAATGTTTGTATAGCTGGAATGATGTTAATGACTTCAGCAAATCACTATGAGATTAGTGGATTGTGCTGGCAGATTGCTCCTGTTAACACTTAACCCAGTGGATCAAGTTAAGGGATGTCAAATTAAAAATCTATATAATTGAAAATTTCCATGAGTGACGGACTGTTCAAATAGAAATTTCGGTCTAATAGACCATTATTGTGATAAGGATTGAATGTTTTAATCTGAGTAAATTATTACCTGATGATGAGTTTTAGATAAGGGATCTTTATCCTAGGATTCTGTTGGGTTCACCAGACTATAAGGAACCCAATAATCAGTTGGATCAAAGGAAAAGAGTTCTCCTCTAATTTTGCGAGATGAGGACATCTCGCATTTTTTAAGTGGGGTAGGATGTAAGATTCCTCCCTCCGGCTTTGGAGGTGTGCAGGTGTAAGAACCTCCCCTTCTGATCTTATAATTATTCCCCTCTCTGAAATAAAAGAAAGATCCTGTTTTATCCTGTTTTGGCCTAGAAAGAGAAAATGTTCTAGAGAGAGGTTATTCAATTTTTAGATATTTTTGGATAGAAAAATATCTCTTCTTATTAAAATAAATTCCCCCGAAAGAGAAATCAAAAAGATTTTTAGAAGATGCATTAGAAGTCAATTATAATCTGTTCACATAAGGCCTTATCCTAACGGTCTAGATTTTCAAAAAAATTTAAATTAAGGTTCTGGGGGGCCAATCAGATTCATCCAAATGTAGGGAGGAGATAAATGGAAGAAATAAAGAAAATCCCCCCAAAAATGAGTAAATACTCACATAAGATGAAGAGTTGACTAAGGACAAGGATATTAGTTAAAAAAGAAGAGATATTTAGAGAAATGATGCCTTTTTGACACCTCAATGTGGGGGAATTCCCCTCGTGAAGGAGGCACCTATTTCACATGTGTGGGTGAGTTTTAAACTCACAAATAATGAGATATTTTCATCTCTCCTCTCTCCTGCTTCAACTAGATCCAAAAAGTAAGCTAAACTGACCTAAAAATGGTCAAAATTTGACCAAACTGATCTGGAAAATTCTAGAATCAGTTTGCTTGGTTAGAGGCTCACTTTTTTCTATAAATGAAGCCTTCCCCCTTTTTGTAAATGGTTAATAGTGTTTCATGCACTGTTACTCTACTCCTCTCCCCAGAGTTGAAAACTGTGAATTTATTAATAATTCATTAGTTTTTGACCATTCCCTCTTCTAAAGAATTGGTGGCCACTCTTGTTGCAAACAAGAGTAGATCCCTCAAACCATCAAGCCAAAGGAAAGCTCCCTGAAATTCATGTAAGATAGAAATCTTACTTTTTCTTATTCTTTTTAATGGTTTTCTGATTTTTGTTTTGTTTTAAAATGTAAAATGATGCTATGCCTTGCTAGAAAGGCTTTCCTCCTCTCTTCTTCTTAAATTCAGCCTTTCTTTATCCTAGATAAGTAATCTAATTGTTGGAATTAAACTTTTCATATTATTTCTCCTTCTTGAAAGTGGAATTTGATTAGTTTAGAATGCTTTACATCATTTGGGGATAATGTTTAAGTAACTTAAGGGTAGAAAATAGTGAAAAATGCTCAGCCATACAAAGGAGGTTATGGCAAAATTTTCTTAAATTTTGTGAAACAAGTTTTATCTTTTATTATTCAAAAAGAGTAATCCCCACCGCTTGTATATTCTTAAAGTGTTATTTTTATTCTATGCATAGAAAAATGCATATTAGAAATATTTTTATTATAAAAGTGTTATTTTCATTAGAATTAATTTCTATACATAGAAAGATGCATATTGGGAATATTCTGATTATAAAAGTATTGCTTTCATCAAAATTGATTTTTATGCGTAAATAGACGCAATAAAGACTTTTATTTTATTATAAAAGTGTTACTTTCATTAAAATTGAATTTATGCATGAATAGATGCATAAAAGAATTTTTTTTATTATAAAAGCGTTACTTTCATTAAATTTTGATTTTATGCATAGAAAGATGCAAAAAGAAATTTATTTTTATTTCAAAAGAGTTATTCTCATCAATTTTGATTTTATGCATATAGAAAGATGCATAAAGAAATTTATTTTTATTTCAAAAGAGTTATTCTCATCATTTTTTATTTTATGCATAGAAAGATGCATAAAGAAATTTATTTTTATTTTGAAAGAGTTATTCTCATCAATTTTGATATTATGCATAGAAAGATGCATAAAAGGTTTATTTTTATTTCGAAAGTGTTATTCTCCTTAAAATTGACTTTATGCATAAATAGATGCATAAACGGATTTTTATAAAAGTGTTATTTCCCACTGAAGTTGTTCTTACGCATAAATAGATGTGTAAAGAATCTTTATATCAATAATGAGAATGAGAGGTAGATAGATGTGATGATATGTGATATGAATCAGATAGATGAGAATGAATAGAGAATGGATGTGATGGGAATAGAAGTGATGAGAATGAGAGGTAAATGGTGTGATGAGATGGGAGGCGAATCAAATAAATGTGAATGAATGATAAGGGATGTGAATGAATGTGATAGCATGTGAATCGGGATATGAATGAATGATAAGGGATGTGAATGAATGTGATAGCATATGAATCAGGATGTGAATGAATGATAAGGGATGTGAATGGATGTGATGTGGGGTGAATGAACGATAAGGGACGTGAATGAATGTGTTAGCATGTGAATCGGGATGTGAATGAGATATGATGTGAAATGAATGTGAATAGATGCGATGTAAACTGGATAGATGTTAATGTATGTGAAGTGATGAGATATATGGGTAGATGCAAGTGGATGAGATCTGATGATGATAAATGAGGAAATAAGTGATGAGATAGAAAAAGATGTGATTAGAAGAGAATGGGAATACTTATGAAATGAATGTGGATTGATGTGTGGATAATGTGGATTGATGTTGATGGATGTATCGGTGCCATCAGTGCCGATCGGTGCCTTCAATGCACCTCCTTGTGTCCGTTGTGGTGGTGTGTCTCCACACTTGATGATCCAATGCTTGGCGTCTCCATTGACTCACTGCCATGCAGTCACATTGCGGTGGATGGTCCGTTGGCTCTGCGGACAATCCACCATGTGAGCATCTTGGTGGTGGACAGTCCATGTGGGCACCCTTGGTGGCTATATCTTCCACCATTCTAATGGCATCTTGCAAGAGACCATTCCTAGTGGTGATATAGGATAAACTGCACGTTCAATAGAAATGTGTCTTTCTAATGTCAGGGCTGGGACTTCTATGGTGTCTGCTCCTCTTATTTACATGGGCCCAATAGAAGTGGTTACCATTGTTGATATCATAGTCATACTTCTTGCCAAAGGATGTGCACAAGTATGTTTCCCATAAGGGATAGGTGGAACAATTATATTGATGTAGATGTATGTCCCATGATCAAGATTCACATCTCGATGGGTTCCAGTGAGAGAATCAGACACTACGTAAGGAGGAGGAGGTAGAGGTGCACTTGGAAGTGTTCTTTCCATTGGGGGAACTATAGAAAGTGAATTTTGGAAACCCACTAGCGACTCTAATTCCCAAACTCTTTTAGAGAGTGCTTCATCCTCCCCTATACTCACATCTACATCTATTAAGGTTGAGATGAATGAAGCTCAATGCGAGGGATTAGAGATGTCTCCTTCCCCTCCTTTCACAATTTAATCCGCTTCTTGATCCATCACACAAGAAAATGTATATAGTATCCCCAACATCCTTGTAGAAATAGAGCCCTATGTCGAGTCTATCTATTCTCTAAACACATTTGGATTTTTTGGATATAGACTTGAACTAGTCCCTCAGTTGGGAACAATATTGAAGGCTCTATTTTTAGAATCCATATACACATACTTGGACACATAAGATATGTAAAATCTTCTCAATGTCGAGCCTCCTAAAGACATCCTTGCCTAGTCTCCCACAGAAGACTCTGTATTTTGAGTCCATATACACATACTTGGCCATAAAATATATGTTAAGTTAAGCCTCCTAAAGACTTCCTTGCCCAGTCTCCAAGGGGTGGTTCACTTAAGGTCTATATCTTGTAGGCTCACCACTCGAAGAAGATCCATTAGAAGAAGATCCATTAACGACTGTGCCTCTCAATGAGGAAAAAAGCATTGGTCTCTATGATCCAAGTACAATCTTTTCCCTGATCTGACTATGGGACTTACGGGTTCAGTAAGATCAGTTCAGTTAGTTCAGGCCTTTGACTACGTTAGAGAAAAGTTATCCTGGTGGAATCGCTCGTGCTTTTCGGGCCAGGGAAGTTTTTCCAAGTTCGGTTTTCGAAGAACCGATGGATTAGTCTCTTGTCTGGATATCCGTGGGCGAGGCCGCGAGTGTGGGACCCTACCCCACGCAAGAAGTGCTACTTCCATTGCTAGCACCTTCAAATTCATTTCGCAGTGGGGTCAGGGATCTTACAGCTGGTATCAGAGCAAATTGGCTAATGAGGATCAACCGAGAAGCCAAAAATGTCAAAAATTTATGAAGAAGCAGTAAAGGGTTGTAATTGTGTGATAAAATTCATATATTCAAACTGAAATTCGTAAATTGGTAATTGGGTCTTCAGATGGAAGTACCGCAATTGTATGGAATCCCTGACTTTCTTGAGGCCTAGACATGATGGTATTTACCTTATAGCCTAGAACCGTGACTACCCGTATATACCGAGGGTATAATTGCAGCTCTTTACTGTGGCAATATACGAGTAAATCTAAGATCTTGAAATTATAAGCTAAAATGTTATCCAGATGATGAATTCGAATGTGTATGATTTTAGAATTATGGTTGAGAACTGATGAGTTGAACTGGATTCTGATTGAAAAATAATGATTCGTGAATTTTGATTGAAATGTATTAAACTGAGCAAAACCACAATGAGGATGAATGGGACGAGTCCCTGTGATAATGTTCGTATAGCTGGAATGACGTTAATGACTTCAGCAAATCACTATGAGATTAGTGGATTGTGCTGGCAGATTGCTGCTGTTAACACTTGACCCAGTGGATCAAGTTAAGGGATGTCAAATTAAAAATCTATATAATTGAAAATTTCCATGACGGACTGTTCAGATAGAAATTTCGGTCTAATGGACCATTATTGTGATAAGGATTGAATGTTACAATCTGAGTGAATTATTACCTGATGATGAGTTTTAGATAACGGATCTTTATCCTAGGATTCTGTTGGGTAGGATGTAAGATTCCTCCCTCCGGCTTTTGAGGTGTGCAGGTGTAAGAACCTCCCCTTCTGATCTTATAATTATTCCCCTCTCTGAAATAAAAGCGAGATCCTGTTTTACCCTGTTTAGTCTAGAGAGAGAAAATGTTCTAGAGAGAGGTTATTTAATTTTTGGATATTTTTGGATGGAAAAATATCTCTTCTTATTAAAATAAATTCCCTCGAAACAGAAGTTCAAAAAGATTTTCGGAAGGTGCATTAGAAATCAATTATATTCTGTTCATAAGGCCTTATCCTAAGGGTCTAGATTTTCGAAAAAATTTAAATTAAGGTTCTGAGGGGCCAATCAGATTCATCCAAATGTAGGGAGGAGATAAATTGAAGAAATAAAGAAAATCCCCCAAAAATGAGTAAATACTCACATAAGATGAAGAGTTGACTAAGGACAAGGATATTAGTTAAAAAAGAAGAGATATTTAGAGAAATGCTGCATTTTTGAAACCTCAATGTGGGGGAATTCCCCTCATGAAGGAGGCGCCTATTTCACATATGTGGGTGAGTTTTAAACTCACAAATAATGAGATATTTTCATCTCTCCTCTCTCCTACTTCAACCTAGATCCAAAAAGTAAGCTAAACTGACCTAAAAATGGTCAAAAATTGACCAAACTGATTTGGAAAATTCTAGAATCAGTTTTCTTGGTTAGAGGCTCACTTTTTTCGATAAATGAAGCCTTCCCCCTTTGTAAATGGTTAATAGTGTTTTATGCATTGTTACTCTACTCCTCCCTAGAGCCGAAAACTGTGAATTTATTAATAATTCATTAGTTTTTTACCATTCCCTCTTCTAAAGAATTGGTGGCCACTCTTGTTGCAAACAAGAGTAGATCCCTCAAACCATCAAGCCAAAGGAAAGCTCCCAGAAATTCATGTAAGTTAGAAATCTTACTTTTTCTTATTCCTTTTAATGGTTTTCAAATTTTTGTTTTGTTTTAAAATGTAAAATGATACTATACCTTGCTGGAAAGGCTTTCCCCCTCTCTTCTTCTTAAATTTAGCCTTTCTTTATCCTAGATAAGTAATCTAATTGTTGGAATTAAACTTTTCATATTATTTCTCCTTTGAAAGTGGAATTTGATTAGTTTAGAATGCTTTAAACCATTTGGGGATAATTTTTAGGTAACTTAGGGTAGAAAATAGTGAAAATGATCAGCCATACAAAGGAGGTTATGGCAAAATTTTCTTAAATTTTGTGAAATAAGTTTTATCTTTTATTATTCAAAAAGAGTAATCCCGACCGCTTGTTGTGTATTCTAAAAGTGTTATTTTTATTCTATGCATATTATAAATATTTTTATTATAAAAGTGTAATTTTCAGTAGGATTGATTTCTATGCATAGAAAGATGCACATTGGGAATATTTTGATTATAAAAGTGTTGCTTCTTTAAAATTATTTTTTATGCATAAGAAGATGCATAAAAGATTTTTTTTAATTATCAAAGTGTTACTTTCATTAAAATTGAATTTATGCATAAATAGATGCATAAAAGAATTTTATTATTATAAAGCGTTACTTTCATCAAATTTTGATTTTATGTGTAGAAGGATGTATAAAGAAATTTATTTTTATTTCAAAAGAGTTATTCTCATCAATTTTGATTTTATGTAAAGAAATTTATTTTTATTTCAAAAGAGTTATTCTCATCAATTTTGATTTTATGCATAGAAAGATGCATAAAAGGTTTATTTTTATTTCGAAAGTGTTATTCTCCTTAAAATTAAATTTATGCATAAACGGATTTTTATAAAAGTGTTATTTTCCACTGAAGTTATTCTTATGCATAAATAGATGTGTAAAGAATCTTTATATCAATAATGAGAATGAGAGGTAGATAGATGTGATGATATGTGATATGAATCAGATAGATGAGAATGAATAGAGAATGGATGTGATAGGAATAGAAGTGATGAGAATGAGAGGTAAATAGGTGTGATGAGATGGGAGGTGAATCAGATAAATGTGAATGAATGATAAGGGATGTGAATGAATGTGATAGCATGTGAATCGGGATGTGAATGAATGATAAGGGATGTGAATGAATGATATAGGATGTGACTGAATGTGATAGCATATGAATGATAAGGGATGTGAATGGATGTGATGTGATGTGAATCGGGATGTGAATGAATGATAAGGGACGTGAATAAATGTGTTAGCATGTGAATCAGGATGTGAATGAGATATGATGTCAAATGAATGCGATATGATGTGAAATGAATGTGAATAGATGCGATGTAAACTAGATAGATGTTAATGTATGTGAAGTGATGAGATATATGGGTAGATGCAAGTGGATGAGATCTGATAAGGATAAATGAGGAAATAAGTGATGAGATAGAAAAAGATGTGATTAGAAGAGAATGGGAATACTTATGAAATGAATGTGATTTGATGTGTGGATAATGTGGATTGATGTGTGGATAATGTGGATTGATGTAGATGGATGTATGGATGAGGTGGATTAATGTGGATGGATGTATGGATGATGTGGATTGATTTTGATGATGTGGATTGATGTAGATGGATGTATGGATGATGTGGATTAATGTAGATGGATATATGGATGATGTGGATTGATGTGTGGATAATGTGGATTGATGTACATGGATGTATGGATGATGTGGATTAATATGGATAGATGTATGGATGATGTGGATTGATGTGTGGATAATGTGGATTGATGTAGATGGATGGATGGATGATGTGGATTGATGTGGATGATGTGGATTGATGCGTGGATAATGTGGATTAGTGTAGATGGATGTATGAATGATGTGGACTAATGTGTGGAAAATGTGGATTGGTGTAGATGGATGTATGGATGATGTGGATGATGTGGATGGATGTATGGATGATGTGGACTGATGCGTGGATGATGTGGTTGGTGTTGGAATTAGGGTTGCAGGAATGCACACACAACTTCAAGAAGATGAGGAAGCTTGAGCACAACACAGTAGTGTATTATGAGTGCCAAAAATGAAAGATAACAAGCCCTAGAAGATAATGGGCGTATATACAATGCACGGGGGAAAAAACCTCTTAGTGAGGGAAAAAGTGCCCCGGCGGTCCTAAGTGTGTTCACACACATCACTACTATAATATGGTAACAAATCCCCCCTGGAGTGATGCGGTGAACAAGAGCTAGCACTCATGTATAGGGAAGTGTCTAGCTATGTGGACGAATCCACAAAAGGGAGTAAGCCCAAAGCTTTGCGAAAAGCTTCGAACTTCTCACGAGGCAGAGCCTTTATGAAAAGGTCTGCAAGGTTATCCTGTGTTGGCACATAAGCCAAACTGATATCTCCTGCAGAGAGTCTCTCCCTGACATAATGGTAGTGCACCTCAATGTGCTTCGTACGAGCATGGAACACTGGGTTCCGCGCAACTGCCAATGCGCTCTGACTGTCAGTGAAGATGGTGGTGGCAGATGGCTGCCCAACACCCAAATCAGCCATAAGGCGTCTGAGCCACACACACTCAACCGTAGCTGTGAAAGCTGCCCTGTACTCAGCTTCACAACTAGAAGTGGCCACAGTAGGCTGCTTCTTGCTCAACCATGATATGCATGAGCTTCCAAGCATGAAGCAAAAACCACTCGTGGACACGCGTGTGTCATAACAACCAGCCCAGTCAGAATCTGAAAAAGCATGTAAATCTGGCGGCAATGATCCCCCCTTGGGATAAAACAACCCAAGATGCCGAGTACCACTCAAATAGCGAAAGATACGCTTCACTGCCTGCCAATGCTTAATGCCTGGGCTATGCATAAATCTGCTCACCTGTGAGACTGCAAACTGAATGTCTGGCCTCGTAATGCATACATAAATGAGGCAACCAACAGCTGTCTGATAGAGTGTGACATCAAAGTGATCTCCAGCATCATGAAGACTCAACTTCAAACCTGTCTCCATTGGAGTAGCAATAGGCTTGCAGTCTTCAAGGCCAAATCTCCGCAACAATGTTTCAATATACTTTGTCTGACACAAAGCAATACCTCCATCACACTGCTTAAATTGTATCCCCAAATAATGATGCAAATGCCCCAAATCTGACATCTCAAAAGAGGCATTCAAATCAGCCTTAAAATCAGCAATATGACTCTCATTTGGTCCTGTGAGCAGCATGTCATCGACATAGAGAGCAATGATTAGATGTACACCATCCACACGTTTAACATACAAAGTGCTTTCTGTTGGACTATTCTGAAACCCATGTGCAGTCAAATATGCATGTATTTTTTCATACCAAGCTCGTGGAGCTTGCTTTAAACCATATAAAGCCTTTTTTAACCTGCACACTTTGTTTTCCTGCCCTCTTTGAACAAAACCACGAGGCTGCGATACATACACCTCCTCATGCAAATCTCCATTTAAGAACGCAGTCTTTATGTCCAGCTGATGTACATTCCAACCATTATGAGCTGCTAATGCACAGATGCTACGAACAGTGGTCATACGACATGTGGGAGCAAAAGTCTCATCAAAATCAATGCCCTTCTCTTGAGCATAACCTTTTGCAACAAGCCTAGCCTTATGGCGATCCACTGTGCCATCAGGCTTACGCTTCAATTTGTATACCCACTTAGTGCCAATGGCCTTCTTGCCAGGGGGCAAGTCACATAAAGACCATGTACCATTCTTCATAATAGCATCGTATTCTGCTTGCATAGCAGCCATCCAATTTTCTGAACTTTGTGCCTCATCAAATGAAACAGGCTCACTTTCATCGCACATACTAGAAACAGCCAATGCATAACAATCTGACGCATAAGAGGCACCATGAGAGCCAGAACGAGTGCGACTAGACAAAGGGGCATCCAACTTGCTGTCACGCAAAGTCTGCACCAGCCATCTAGGCATATTCCTAGAGCCCTCAATCTCTTGTCTCTCATCCTCAAGTGCATCATGCACATCTGCATCAGATATAGGCTGATCTGTGCCATCATTTAAAACCTGCATAGGCTGAAAAACTGCCTCATGAGGTATTGCACTTGACTGTGCACCACTGAAAAGAGGCAACAATGTATCATAGACATCACGTGAGCTGATATCTGTCTCCTTAGTACATGAAACCAAGGGCTGAACTGCATCTTCCACAAATACAACATCACGGCTAACCAAAATGCGCTTTGTCTGTGGATGATACAAACGATAGCCTTTGCTCTCAGCACTATATCCAACAAAAATACATTTGACAGCTTTGTCATCCAATTTTCTGCGATGTTGCACAGGCACTAATGCATATGCCAGGCAACCAAAAACACGTAAATGGCCAACAGATGGCTTGCGGCCATGCCATGCCTCATATGGAGTGACAACCTGTAATGCTTTGGTGGGACACCTGTTTAGTACATAAGTGGCACACATGACAGCCTCAAGCCAAAAACCATGTGGTAGACTTTGACTCTTAACCATACATCTTGCCATTTCCATGAGAGACCTGTTTTTTCTCTCAGCCACACCATTTTGCTGTGGTGTATACGGCACTGTACATTGGTGTTTTATCCCACGCTCAGCCAGAAATGCATTAAATTCTGAAGACATATACTCCCCCCCTCGATCTGAACGGAGGGTGCCCATCTTACTTTCTGACACATTTTCAGCCATAACCAAAAACTGTTTGAAGCACAAAAACACTTCGGACTTTGCCTTCAAAGGATATACCCATGCATGCCTGGTAAAATCATCAATGAAAGTCACGAAGTAAAGGTAGTTTCCAAATGATGGAGTTTGCATGGGACCACAAACATCACTGTGAACAAGCTGCAATCTGCGTTCAGCTCTCACTGATCCATCTTTGGGAAAGGAAGCACGCTGCATTTTACCCAATATGCAGCCCTCACAAACATGCTTGACAGGTGCCTCAAGCTTAGGCAAAGAAGACACCATTTCAGATTTCTGCAGGCGCAGCAAACTTGCAAAATTCAGATGACCAAAACGTGCATGCCACAGTTTTGCATTTGAAATAGCCTGCGTATCCATAATAGCACATGCTGAATCCTCTACACATTTGCCATCCATATTGAGCTTATACAGCCCTCGACATAGTGAACCAGATGCAACAATGATGTCACCACAAGAGAGATCATGAACAGTACATCTGTCATCCACAAATTTTACAACCAAACCTGTTTTGGCAAATGCGGAGACTGACAGCAGATTCTTTTTGATCCCTGGCACATACAATGCATCAAAAAGTGTAAAGGTGTTGCCATTTGCAACATTCAGCACAATCTATCCAACTCCTTTAACGGGATAAGAGGAGTTATTGGCACAAGTGACAGTATTCCCTGTGGGAGCAGACTCAAGGAAAGTGAATAAACTGCGCTGCGAGGTGATATGCTTAGTGGCACCACTGTCAAAGTACCATACATCTGAATCTACTGCAGACATACATGTGTCATGCAAAGATGGGTCATAACTGCACTGCGCATTGAATGCCCATTCTGTATCTAGCACAACATTAGCAGATTCATTGTTAGAAGGAGAGGCATCTGCAACAGCCATACCAGCCTCTTTCTTCTTAGCCTCTTTCGCAGCCAGCTTAGGACACGCTTTGATGACATGATCATTTTCCTTACAGTACTTGCAAAATGTCTTCTGTTTGTCACCCTTCTTCTCATCTTTGTCTTCCTTCTTTGGTTGCGCAACATTTGCAGATTTCTGCTTACTAGAAGAAAAGCCAGCTTTACCTTTCCCGCTTCTCTGACTAGCACCGAAAGCTTGATCTGCGACACGCATACTATTCCTGTTTTGCCTTGACTGGTCTTCTTGCAGCAAAACAGAAACTAACTCCTCAAATGATAAGGCATTGGGATTGCCTTTCATCATCAAGCGAAGAGTGGAAGCAAAACCCTGATAAGAATCTGGTAGACCATTCAAAACAGTCTGCACAAGTGAACTGTCTGACAGGATTTCATCTGCAGAAATGAGCTGCTCTTTGAAATCCTTGATCTTTGTCAAAAAGCTATCCATAGAATCACCTTCGTTCATATGCTCATTCTCCAACTGTTTTCGGAGATAAGCAACACGAGCCTCATTTCTTGCCTGATACAATGTGGCAAGTACATCCCAAGCATCCTTAGAAGTCCTGCAGGAGCGAATATGTGGGATAATGGTACGTTTGACAGACAGCGCAATCAAGGCATGAGCCTGTGCATCTCTACCATCCCAACGAATCTGCTCTGCTGAAAGTGGTGGTTCTCGAACAGCTGCTACAGCACTTGTGCCTGCACCATCATCAACAGTACCTGTTTCTGATGTGTTTGCAGCATTTCCAGCCACAATAGGACGTGCATCAATACCCTGCACAATATTCCATAACCCCTTTGCTACCAATACATGTCGCATCATATATGCCCACAATGGATAGTTGGTGCCATCCAACTTATCCTCAGCAGCCAACATGCGGAATACATCATTGTTGTCAGCCATGGCCAATGACTGTACTACTAGATGTAAATGCTGTCTGCAAGAGGTAAACCTGTATAAAATCGACCTGTGCTATATAGCACAGCCCAAAACAGACGAATGGGCACCTGTCCTGCAGATTTTAATCTTGACAGAAAATCTGCACAGTAGGACGATTTTGCCTGCGCAGTACTTGGAATGCAAAAACGGAGGGCGAAATGACTTCAGATCAAAATTCTGAAACGACCAAGCCTTACGGGCTCTCCCACGGCATATACTAACCTGCAGACGCTCGTGAAACCTCGTTGCAATCGGAGGAGATGAAGCGGCAGGTGCCGGTGATGCTGCCCGGGAGGAGGAAGCCTGCTCTGATACCAATTGTTGGAATTAGGGTTGCAGGAATGCACACACAACTTCAAGAAGATGAGGAAGCTTGAGCACAACACAGTAGTGTATTATGAGTGCCAAAAATGAAAGATAACAAGCCCTAGAAGATAATGGGCGTATATACAATGCACGGGGGAAAAAACCTCTTAGTGAGGGAAAAAGTGCCCCGGCGGTCCTAAGTGTGTTCACACACATCACTACTATAATATGGTAACAGTTGGATGTGATTTGATGTGGGAATGATGTGATATGATAGGGATTGATGAAGAAAATAAAATTGTGGGAAGATGAGAAAAGATGGGGACTAATGTGAAAGGATGTGGAGTAATGAGAAGATGGAAATATTGTTACAACTGTATTTGTATGTGAAATGTGTTTTTAAATGATTGTTTTATGTCAAGAATGCTGGGGAAGCATTTTTATCGTCTTGTGAGGAATGAGGTCGTGGAGACCTATCTGTTAAAGTTGCAACTGCTGTGAGACGGAGAGTCATCAGAGGACGTCTCGTGTAGCAAGGTTGGATGAGGTCTTGACCAGCCTCGGTTTGATTTAAATGGTAAGCTTCCAGTACAGTGGATGAGGGACCAAGGAAACGGTCTATGAGTGAAGCGCTAGGTGACCTGCGAAGGATCCTAGAGGGTGCTGACTATACGGTGTTCGGGCTCTGAGACGCCGAAGATACCCACAAGTACATCAGGGAAGATATTGGAACAAGGAGTAAGAGTTGTTTTCTGAATTCGGGCATGGATCTGGTTGATTGACCTTGCTCGTCCTCAACGGATGAGTCCATGGCTCTTTTATATGGATCAGTTGGTTGATCTTGCTGATCTTCAACAGAGATTCCATCTAGATATTTTTATGTGATTATATTGTCGGGTACTATGAGCTAGGACCTATTGAAAAGGCCCCTGAGTGAAGAGGTGGTGAGCGTTCTGGTTACCAATGATGCCATAGGTACACGATGAAGGAATGAATTGGAAATTAGGATTCAACTCGATAATTACAGGATTATGATCAGTAACACTATGGTTTCATTAAATGATCGTTTTAAAGATTGTTGAATTTGTGAAAAAGGCAAGTTCATATTGGGTGTGTAAGTGGTGTGACTAGTTTTATGTTTGCATGAATATCCGGCTAGGGGACCTGGGAACTCTTTTCCCTGGTACTACCGGGGACAAAACCTAACCAAATTCCTAATTGGATCCCATCACTACAGTGGTTGGGTGGTTGGCTAACCCATGGGACTGGATGGGGTTAGGCTAGACTGATGGATCCATAAATCGAGACTCAATTTTTGTATAGTACGATAGATGAGGTAAATCCTGGATAAAAATTGTTCTATGGAAAAGAATCAACGGCTGTGCCTCTCAATGAGGAAAAAAGCGTTGGTCTCTATGATCCAAGTACAATCTTTTCCCTGATCTGACTATGGGACTTACGGGTTCGGTCAGATCAGTTCAGTTAGTTCAGGCTTTTGACTACATTAGAGAAAAGTTATCCTGGTGGAATCGCCCGTGCTTTCCAGGCAAGGGAAGTTTTTCCAAGTTCGGTTTTGGAAGAACCGATGGATTAGTCTCTTATCTGGATATCCATGGGCGAGGCCCCGAGTGTGGGACCCTACCCTGCGCAAGAAGTGCTAGTTTTGCTGCTAGCACCTTCAAATTCATTGCGCAGTGGGGTCAGGGATCTTACAGCTGGTATCAGAGCAAATAGGCTAATGAGGATCAACCGAGAAGCCAAAAATGTTAAAAAAGTATGAAGAAGCAGTAAAGGGTTGTAATTGTGTGATAAAAATCATACAAATTGATATTCAAACTGAAATTCGTAAATTGGTAATTGGGTCTTCAGTTGGAAATACCGCAATTGTATGGAATCCCTGACTTGCTTGAGGCCTAGACATGATGGTATTTACCTTATAGTTCCAAGGACCGTGACTACCCGTATATACCGAGGGTATAACTGTAGCTCTTTACTGGTAGTATATACAAGTAAATCTAATATCTTGAAATTATAAGCTAAAATGTTGTCCAAATGATGAATTCGAATGTGATTGATATGATTTGAGAACTAATGAATTGAATTGGATTCTGATTGAAAAATAATGATTCCTGAATTTTGATTGAAATGTATTAAACTGAGCAAAACCACAATGAGGATGAATGGGACGAGTCCCTGTGATAATGTTCGTATAGCTGGAATGATGTTAATGACTTCAGCAAATCACTATGAGATTAGTGGATTGTGCTGGCAGATTGCTGCTGTTAACATTTGACCCAGTGGATCAAGTTAAGGGATGTCAAATTAAAAATCTATATAATTGAAAATTTCCATGACGAACTGTTCAGATAGAAATTTCAGTCTAATGGACCATTATTGTGATACGGATTGAATGTTACAATCTGAGTGAATTATTACCTGATGATGAGTTTTAGATAAGGGATCTTTATCCTAGGATTCTGTTGGGTTCACCAGACTATAAGGAACCCCATAATCAGTCGGATCAAAGGAAAAGAGTTCTCCTCTAATTTTGCGAGATTAGGACATCTCAAGTTTTTTAAGTGGGGTAGGATGTAAGATTCCTCCCTCCGGCTTTTGAGGTGTGCAGGTGTAAGAACCTTCCCTTCTGATCTTATAATTATTCCCCTCTCTGAAATAAAAGAGAGATCCTGTTTTACCCTGTTTTGGTCTAGAGAGAGAAAATATTCTAGAGAGAGATTATTCAATTTTTAGATATTTTTGGATGAAAAAATATCTCTTCTTATTAAAATAAATTCCCTCGAAACAGAAGTTCAAAAAGATTTTCAGAAGGTGCATTAGAAATCAATTATATGCTATTCATAACGCCTTATCCTAAGGGTCTAGATTTTCGAAAAATTTTAAATTAAGGTTCTGAGGGGCCAATCAGATTCATCCAAATGTAGGGAGGAGATAAATTGAAGAAATAAAGAAAATCCCCCCAAAAATGAGTAAATACTCACATAAGATGAAGAGTTGACTAAGGACAAGGATATTAATTAAAAAAGAAGAGATATTTAGAGAAATGATGCAATTTTGACACCTCAATGTGGGGGAATTCCCCTCGTGAAGGAGGCACCTATTTCACATGTGTGGGTGAGTTTTAAACTCACAAATAATAAGATATTTTCATCTCTCCTGCTTCAACCTACATCCAAAAAGTAAGCTAAACTGACCTAAAAATGGTCAAAAATTGACCAAACTGATCTGGAAAATTCTAGAATCAGTTTGCTTGGTTAGAGGCTCACTTCTTCCGATAAATGAAGCCTTCCCCCTTTGTAAATGGTTAATAGTGTTTTATGCATTGTTACTCTACTCCTCCCCAGAGCCGAAAACTATGAATTTATTAAAAATTCATTAGTTTTTGACCATTCCCTCTTCTAAAGAATTGGTGGCCACTCTTGTTGCAAACAAGAGTAGATCCCTCAAACCATCAAGCCAAAGGAAAGCTCCTAGAAATTCATGTAAGTTAGAAATCTTACTTTTTCTTATTCCTTTTAATGGTTTTCTGATTTTTGTTTTGTTTTAAAATGTAAAGTGATGCTATGCCTTGCTGGAAAGGCTTTCCCCCTCCCTTCTTCTTAAATTTAGCCTTTCTTTATCCTAGATAAGTAATCTAATTGTTGGAATTAAACTTTTCATATTATTTCTCCTTTGAAAGTGGAATTTGATTAGTTTAGAATGCTTTAAACCATTTGGGGATAATTTTTAAGTAACTTAAGGGTAGAAAATAGTGAAAAATGCTCAGCCATACAAAGGAGGTTATGACAAAATTTTCTTAAATTTTGTGAAACAAGTTTTATCTTTTATTATTCAAAAAGAGTAATCCCCACCGCTTGTGTATTCTAAAAGTGTTATTTTTATTCTATGCATAGAAAAATGCATATTAGAAATATTTTTATTATAAAAGTGTTATTTTCATTAGAATTGATTTCTATGCATAGAAAGATGCATATTGGGAATATTTTGATTATAAAAGTGTTGCTTTCATCAAATTTGATTTTTATGCATTTATAGATGCATAAAAGAATTTTTTTATTATAAAAGTGTTACTTTCTTTAAAATTGAAATTATGCAAAAATAGATGCATAAAAGAAATTTTTTTTATTATAAAAGCGTTACTTTCATCAAATTTTGATTTTATGCATAGAAAGATGCATAAAGAAATTTATTTTTATTTCAAAAGAGTTATTCTCATCAATATTGATTTTATGCATAGAAAGATGCATAAAGAAATTTACTTTTATTTCAAAAGAGTTATTCTCATCAATTTTGATTTTATGCATAGAGAGATACATAAAAGTTTTATTTTTATTTCAAAAGTGTTATTCTCCTTAAAATTGAATTTATGCATAAACGGATTTTTATAAAAGTGTTATTTCCCACTGAAGTTGTTCTTATGCATAAATAGATGTGTAAAGAATCTTTATATCAATAATGAGAATGAGAGGTAGATAGATGTGATGATATGTGATATGAATCAGATAGATGAGAATGAATAGAAAATGGATGTGATGGGAATAGAAGTGATGAGAATGAGAGGTAAATAGGTGTGATGAGATGGGAGGCGAATCAGATAAATGTGAATGAATGATAAGGGATGTGAATGAATGTGATAGATGTGATGTGAATCGGGATGTGAATGAACGATAAGGGATGTGAATAAATGTGTTAGCATGTGAATCGGGATGTGAATGAGATATGATGTCAAATGAATGAGATATGATGTGAAATGAATGTGAATAGATGCGATGTAAACTAGATAGATCTTAATGTATGTGAAGTGATGAGATATATGGGTAGATGCAAGTGGATGAGATCTGATGAGGATAAATGAGGAAATAAGTGATGAGATAGAAAAAGATGTGATTAGAAGAGAATGGGAATACTCATGAAATAAATGTGGATTGATGTGTGGATAATGTGGATTGATGTAGATGGATGTATGGATGATGTGGATTTATGTAGATGGATGTATGGATGATGTGGATTGATTTTGATGATGTGGATTGATGTAGATGGATGTATGGATGATGTGGATTGATGTAGATGGATTATGGATGATGTGGATTGATGTGTGGATAATGTGGATTGATGTACATGGATGTATGGATGATGTGGATTAATGTGGATGGATGTATGGATGATGTGGATTGATGTGTGGATAATGTGGATTGATGTAGATGGATGTATGGATGATGTGGATTGATGCGTGGATAATGTGGATTAGTGTAGATGGATGTATGAATGATGTGGATTAATGTGTGGAAAATGTGGATTGGTGTAGATGGATGTATGGATGATGTGCATTGATGTGGATGATGTGGATGGATGTATGGATGATGTGGACTGATGCGTGGATGATGCGGTTGGATGTGATTTGATGTGGGAATGATGTGATGTGATAGGGATCGATGAAGAAAATAAAATTGTGGGAAGATGAGAAAATATGGGGACTAATGTGAAAGGATGTGGAGTAATGAGAAAAGATGGAAATATTGTTGGAACTGTATTTGTATGTGAATTGTGTTTTCAAATGACTGTTTTATGTCAAGAATGCTGGGGAAGCATTCTGACCGTCTTGTGAATGAGGTCGTGGAGACCTATCTGTTAAAGTTGCAACTGTTGATGACGGAGAGTCATCGGAGGACGTCTCACGTAGCAAGGTCAACCGAGGTCTTGACCAGCCTCGATTTGATTTAAATGGTGAGCTTCCAGGACAGTGGATGAGGGACCAAGGAAGCGGCCTATGAGTGAAGCGCTAGGTGACCTGCAAAGGATCCTAGAGGGTGCTGACTATACGGTGCTCAGGCTCTGGGTTGCCAAAGATACCCACAAGTACTTCGGGGAAGATATTGGAACAAGGAGTAAGAGTTGTTTTCTAAATTCGGGCATGGATCTAGTTGATTGACCTTGCTGGTCCTCAACGGATGAGTCCATGGCTCTTTTATATGGATCAGTTGGTTGACCTTGCTGGTCCTCAACGGATGAGTCCATGGCTCTTTTATATGGATCAGTTGGTTGATCTTGCTGACCTTCAACGGAGATTCCATCTGGATATTTTTATGTGATTATATTGTTGGGTACTATGAGCTAGGAACTATTGAAAAGGCCCCTGAGTGAACAGGTGGTGAGCGTTCTGGTTACCAATGATGCCATAGGTACACCGATGAAGGAATGAATTGGCAATTAGGATTCAACTGGATAATTAGAGGACTATGATCAGTAACACTATGGTTTCATTAAATGATTGTTTTAAATATTGTTGAATCTGTGGGTGTGTAAGTGGTGTGACTAGTTTTATGTTTGCATGAATATCCGGCCAGGGGGCCTGGGAACTCTTTTCCCTGGTACTACTCGGGACAAAGCCTAACCAAATTCCTAATTGGATCCCATCACTACAGTGGTTGGGCGGTTGGCTAACCCATGGGACTGGATGGGGTTAGGCTAGACTGATGGATCCGTAAATCGAGATTCATTTTTTGTATAGTACGATAGATGAAGTAAATCCTAGATAAAAATTGTTCTATGGAAAAGAATCAACGGCTGTGCCTCTCAATGAGGAAAAAAGCGTTGGTCTCTATGATCCAAGTACAATCTTTTCCCTGATCTGACTATGGGACTTACGGGTTCAGTAAGATCAGTTCAGTTAGTTTAGGCTTTTGACTACGTTAGAGAAAAGTTATCCTGGTGGAATCGCCCGTGCTTTCCGGGCAAGGGAAGTTTTTCCAAGTTCGGTTTTCGAAGAATTGATGGATTAGTCTCTTGTCTGGATATCCGTGGGCGAGGCCCCGAGTGTGGGACCCTACCCCCGCGCAAGAAGTGCTACTTCCATTGCTAGCACCTTCAAATTCATTGCGCAGTGGGGTCAGGGATCTTACAGCTAGTATCAGAGCAAATAGGCTTATGAGGATCAACCGAGAAGCCAAAAATGTCAAAAATTTATGAAGAAGCAGTAAAGGGTTGTAATTGTGTGATAAAATTCATACAAATTGATATTTAAACTGAAATTCGTAAATTGGTAATTGGGTCTTCAGATGGAAGTACATACGAGTAAATCTAAGATCTTGAAATTATAAGCTGAAATGCTGTCCATATGATGAATTCAAATGTGGTTGATATGATTTTAAAATTTTGGTTGAGAACTGATGAGTTGAATTGGATTCTGATTGAAAAATAATGATTCCTGAATTTTGATTGAAATGTATTAAACTGAGTAAAACCACAATGAGGATGAATGGGACGAGTCCATATACACATACTTGGCCACAAAATATATGTGAAATGAAGCCTCCTAAAGACTTCCTTGCCTAGTCTCCAAGGGGTGGTTCACTTAAGGTCTATATCTTGTAGGCTCACCACTCGAAGAAGATCCATTAGAAGAAGATCCATTAACGACTGTGCCTCTCAATGAGGAAAAAAGCATTGGTCTCTATGATCCAAGTACAATCTTTTCCGTGATCTGACTATGGGACTTACGGGTTCAGTAAGATCAGTTCAGTTAGTTCAGGCTTTTTACTACGTTAGAGAAAAGTTATCCTGGTGGAATCGCCCGTGCTTTCCGGACAAGGGAAGTTTTTCCAAGTTCGGTTTTCAAAGAACCGATGGATTAGTCTCTTGTCTAGATATCCGTGGGTGAGGCCCCGAGTGTGGGACCCTACCCCCGCGCAAGAAGTGCTACTTCCATTGCTAGCACCTTCAAATTCATTGTGCAGTGAGGTCAGGGATCTTACAGCTGGTATCAGAGTAAATTGGCTAATGAGGATCAACCGAGAAGCCAAAAATGTCAAAAATTTATGAAGAAGCAGTAAAGGGTTGTAATTGTGTGATAAAATTCATATATTCAAACTGAAATTCGTAAATTGGTAATTGGGTCTTCAGATGGAAGTACCGCAATTGTATGGAATCCCTGACTTGCTTGAGGCCTAGACATGATGGTATTTACCTTATAGCCTAGGACCGTGACTACCCGTATATACCGAGGGTATAACTGCAGCTCTTTACTGTGGCAGTATATACGAGTAAATCTAAGATCTTGAAATTATAAGCTAAAATGTTGTCCAGATGATGAATTCGAATGTGTATGATTTTAAAATTCTGGTTGAGAACTGATGAGTTGAATTGGATTTTGATTGAAAAATAATGATTCCTGAATTTTGATTGAAATGTATTAAACTGAGCAAAACCACAATGAGGATGAATGGGACAAGTCCTTGCGATAATGTTCGTATAGTTGGAATGACGTTAATGACTTCAGCAAATCACTATGAGATTAGTGGATTGTGCTGGCAGATTGTTGCTGTTAACACTTGACCCAGTGGATCAAGTTAAGGGATGTCAAATTAAAAATCTATATAATTGAAAAATTCCATGACGGACTGTTCAAATATAAATTTCGGTCTAATAGACCATTATTGTGATAAGGATTAAATGTTACAATCTGAGTGAATTATTACCTAGATAACGGATCTTTATCCTAGGATTCTGTTGGGTTCACCAGACTATAAGGAACCCCATAATCAGTCAGATCAAAGGAAAAGAGTTCTCCTCTAATTTTGCGAGATGAGGACATCTCGTGTTTTTTAAGTGGGGTAGGATGTAAGATTCCTCCCTCCGGCTTTTGAGGTGTGCAGGTGTAAGAACCTCCCCTTCTGATCTTATAATTATTCCCCTCTCTGAAATAAAAGAAAGATCCTGTTTTACCCTGTTTTGGCCTAGAGAGAGAAAATGTTCTAGAGAAAGGTTATTCAATTTTTAGACATTTTTGGATAGAAAAATATCTCTTCTTATTAAAATAAATTCCCCCGATACAGAAGTTCAAAAAGATTTTCAGAAGGTGCATTAGAAATCAATTATAATCTGTTCATAAGGCCTTATCCTAAGGGTCTAGATTTTCGAAAAATTTTAAATTAAGGTTCAAAGGGGCTAATCAGATTCATCCAAATGTAGGGAGGAGATAAATTGAAGAAATAAAGAAAATCCCCCCAAAAATGAGTAAATACTCACATAAGATGAAGAGTTGACTAAGGACAAGGATATTAGTTAAAAAAGAAGAGATATTTAGAGAAATGATGCATTTTTGACACCTCAGTGTGGGGGAATTCCCCTCATGAAGGAGGCGCCTATTTCACATGTGTGGGTGAGTTTTAAACTCACAAATAATGAGATATTTTTATCTCTCCTCTCTCCTGCTTCAACTAGATCCAAAAAGTAAGCTAAACTGACCTAAAAATGGTCAAAATGGTCAAAATTTAACCAAACTGATCTGGAAAATTCTAGAATCAGTTTGCTTGGTTAGAGGCTCACTTTTTCCGATAAATGAAACCTTCCCCCTTTGTAAATGGTTAATAGTGTTTTATGGACTGTTACTCTATTCCTCCCCAGAGCCGAAAACTGTGAATTTATTAATAATTCATTAGTTTTTGACCATTCCCTCTTCTAAAGAATTGGTGGCCACTCTTGTTGCAAACAAGAGTAGATCCCTATAACCAGCAAGCCAAAGGAAAGCTCCCAGAAATTCATGTAAGTTAGAAATCTTACTTTTTCTTATTCCTTTTAATGGTTTTCTGATTTTTGTTTTGTTTTAAAATGTAAAATGATGCTATGCCTTGCTGGAAAGGCTTTTCCCCTCTCTTCTTCTTAAATTTAGCCTTTCTTTATCCTAGATAAGTAATCTAATTGTTGGAATTAAACTTTTCATATTATTTCTCCTTTTGAAAGTGGAATTTGATTAGTTTAGAATGCTTTAAACCATTTGGGGATAATTTTTAAGTAACTTAAGGGTAGAAAATAGTGAAAATGATCAGCCATACAAAGGAGGTTATGGTAAAAAAAATTTAAATTTTATGAAATAAGTTTTATCTTTTATTATTCAAAAAGAGTAATCCCCACCGCTTGTTGTGTATTCTAAAAGTGTTATTTTTATTCTATGCATATTACAAATATTTTTATTATAAAAGTGTAATTTTCAATAGGATTGATTTCTATGCATAGAAAGATGCATATTGGGAATATTTTGATTATAAAAGTGTTGCTTCTTTAAAATTGTTTTTTATGTATAAAAGATTTTTTTTAATTATAAAAGTGTTACTTTCATTAAAATTGAATTTATGCATAAATAGATGCATAAAAGAGTTTTTTTATTATAAAGCGTTACTTTCATCAAATTTTGATTTTATGTGTAGAAGGATGCATAAAGAAATTTATTTTTATTTCAAAAGAGTTATTCTCATCAATTTTGATTTTATGCATAGAAAGATGCATAAAGAAATTTATTTTTATTTCAAAAGAGTTATTCTCATCAATTTTGATTTTATGCATAGAAAGATGCATAAAAGGTTTATTTTTATTTCGAAAGTGTTATTCTCCTTAAAATTGAATTTATGCATAAACGGATTTTTATAAAAGTGTTATTTTCCACTAAAGTTATTCTTATGCATAAATAGATGTGTAAAGAATCTTTATATCAATAATGAGAATGAGAGGTAGATAGATGTGATGATATGTGATATGAATCAGATAGATGAGAATGAATAGAGAATGGATGTGATGGGAATAGAAGTGATGAGAATGAGAGGTAAATAGGTGTGATGAGAATGAGAGGTAAATAGGTGTGATGAGATGGGAGGCGAATCAGATAAATGTGAATGAATGATAAGGGATGTGAATGAATGTGATAGCATGTGAATCGGGATGTGAATGAATGATAAGGGATGTGAATGAATGATAAGGGATGTGAATGAATGTGATAGCATATGAATCAGGATGTGAATGAATGATAAGGGATGTGAATGGATGTGATGTGATGTGAATTGGGATGTGAATGAACGATAAGGGACGTGAATAAATGTGTTAGCATGTGAATCGGGATGTGAATGAGATATGATGTCAAATGAATGAGATATGATGTGAATGAGATATGATGTCAAATGAATGAGATATGATGTGAAATGAATGTGAATAGATGCGATGTAAACTAGATAGATGTTAATGTATGTGAAGTGATGAGAAATATGGGTAGATGCAAGTGGATGAGATCTGATGAGGATAAATGAGGAAATAAGTGATGAGATAGAAAAAGATGTGATTAGAAGAGAATGGGAATACTTATGAAATGAATGTGGATTGATGTGTGGATAATGTGGATTGATGTGTGGATAATGTGGATTGATGTAGATGGATGTATGGATGAGGTGGATTAATGTGGATGGATGTATGGATGATGTGGATTGATTTTGATGATGTGGATTGATTTTGATGATGTGGATTGATGTAGATGGATGTATGGATGATGTGGATTGATGTAGATGGATGTATGGATGATGTGGATTGATGTGTGGATAATGCGGATTGATGTACATGGATGTATGGATGATGTGGATTAATATGGATAGATGTATGAATGATGTGGATTGATGTGTGGATAATGTGGATTGATGTAGATGGATATATGGATGATGTGGATTGATGTGGATGATGTGGATTGATGCGTGGATAATGTGGATTAGTGTAGATGGATGTATGAATGATGTGGACTAATGTGTGGAAAATGTGGATTGGTGTAGATGGATATATGGATAATGTGGATGATGTGGATGGATGTATGGATGATGTGGATGGATGTATGGATGATGTGGATTGATGCGTGAATGATGTGGTTGGATGTGATTTGATGTGGGAATGATGTGATATGATAGGGATCGATGAAGAAAATAAAATTTTGGGAAGATGAGAAAAGATGGGGACTAATGTGAAAGGATGTGGAGTAATGAGAAGATGAAAATATTGTTACAACTGTATTTGTATGTGAAATGTGTTTTTAAATGATTGTTTTATGTCAAGAATGCTGGGGAAGCATTTTGATCGTCTTGTGAATGAGGTCGTGGAGACCTATCTGTTAAAGTTGCAATTGCTGTGAGACGGAGAGTCATCAGAGGACGTCTCGCGTAGCAAGGTCGGATGAGGTCTTGACCAGGCTCGGTTTGATTTAAATGGTAAGCTTCCAGTACAGTGGATGAGGGACCAAGGAAGCGGCCTATGAGTGAAGCGCTAGGTGACCTGCAAAGGATCCTAGAGGGTGTTGACTATACGGTGCTCGGGCTCTGGGACGCCGAAGATACCCACAAGTACATCAGGGAAGATATTGGAACAAGGAGTAAGAGTTGTTTTCTGAATTCGGGCATGGATCTGGTTGATTGACCTTGCTCGTCCTCAACGGATGAGTCCATGGCTCTTTTATATGGATCAGTTGGTTGATCTTGCTGATCTTCAACGGAGATTCCATCTAGATATTTTTATGTGATTATATTATCGGGTACTATGAGCTAGGACCTATTGAAAAGGCCCTTGAGTGAACAGGTGGTGAGCGTTCTGGTTACCAATGATGCCATAGGTACACCGATAAAGGAATGAATTGGAAATTAGGATTCAACTAGATAATTAGACGATTATGATCAGTAACACTATGGTTTCATTAAATGATCGTTTTAAAGATTGTTGAATCTGTGAAAAAGGCAAGTTCATATTGGGTGTGTAAGTGGTGTGACTAGTTTTATGTTTGCATGAATATCCGGCTAGGGGGCCTGGGAACTCTTTTCCCTGGTACTACCCGGGAAAAAACCTAACCAAATTCCTAATTGGATCCCATCACTACAGTGGTTGGGTGGTTGGCTAACCCATGGGATTGGATGGGGTTAGGCTAGACTGATGGATCCGTAAATCGAGACTCAATTTTTGTATAGTACGATAGATGAGGTAAATCCTGGATAAAAATTGTTCTATGGAAAAGAATCAACGGCTGTGCCTCTAAACGAGGAAAAAAGCGTTGGTCTCTATGATCCAAGTACAATCTTTTCCCTGATTTGACTATGGGACTTACGAGTTCGGTCAAATCAGTTCAGTTAGTTCAGGCTTTTGACTACGTTAGAGAAAAGTTATCCTGGTGGAATCGCCCGTGCTTTCCGGACAAGGGAAGTTTTTCCAAGTTCGGTTTTGGAAGAACCGATGGATTAGTCTCTTGTCTGGATATCCATGGGCGAGGCCCCGAGTGTGGGACCCTACCCTGCGTAAGAAGTGCTACTTTTGCTGCTAGCACCTTCAAATTCATTGCGCAGTGGGGTCAGGGATCTTACAATTGGTATCAGAGAAAATAGGCTAATGAGGATCTACCGAGAAGCCAAAAATGTTAAAAAAGTATGAAGAAGCAGTAAAGGGTTGTAATTGTGTGATAAAATTCATACAAATTGATAATCAAACTGAAATTCGTAAATTGGTAATTGGGTCTTTAGACGGAAGTATCGCAATTGTATGGAATCCCTGACGTGCTTAAGGCCTAGACATGATGGTATTTACCTTATAGTTCCAAGGACCGTAACTACCTGTATATACCGAGGGTATAACTGCAGCTCTTTACTGGCAGTATATACGAGTAAATCTAAGATCTTGAAATTATAAGCTAAAATGCTGTCCAGATGATGAATTCGAATGTGGTTGATATGATTTTAAAATTCTGGTTGTGTGAGTTGAATTGGATTCTGATTGAAAAATAATGATTCTTGAATTTTGATTGAAATGTATTAAACTGAGCAAAACCACAATGAGGATGAATGGGACGAGTCCCTGTGATAATGTTCGTATAGCTGGAATGACGTTAATGACTTCAGCAAATCACTATGAGATTAGTGGATTGTGCTTGGCAGATTGCTGCTGTTAACACTTGACCCAGTGGATCAAGTTAAGGGATGTCAAATTAAAAATCTATATAATTGAAAATTTCCATGACGAACTATTCAAATAGAAATTTCAGTCTAATGGACCATTATTGTGATACGGATTGAATGTTACAATCTGAGTGAACTATTATCTGATGATGAGTTTTAGATAAGGGATCTTTATCCTAGGATTCTGTTGGGTTCACCAGACTATAAGGAACCCCATAATCAGTCGGATCAAAGGAAAAGAGTTCTCCTCTAATTTTGTGAGATGAGGACATCTCGCGTTTTCTAAGTGGGGTAGGATGTAAGATTCCTCCCTCCGGCTTTTGAGGTGTGCAGGTGTAAGAACCTCCCCTTCTGATCTTATAATTATTCCCTTCTCTGAAATAAAAGAGAGATCCTGTTTTACCCTGTTTTGGCCTAGAGAGAGAAAATGTTCTAGAAAGGGTTATTCAATTTTTGGATATTTTTGGATGGAAAGATATCTCTTCTTATTAAAATAAATTCCCCCGAAACAGAAGTTCAAAAAGATTTTCAGAAGATGCATTAGAAATCAATTATAATCTGTTCATAAGGCCTTATCCTAAGGGTCTAGATTTTTGAAAAAATTTAAAATAAGGTTCTGAGGGGCCAATCAGATTCATCCAAATGTAGGGAGGAGATAAATTGAAGAAATAAAGAAAATCCCCCCAAAAATGAGTAAATACTCACATAAGATGAAGAGTTGACTAAGGACAAAGATATTAGTTAAAAAAGAAGAGATATTTAGAGAAATGGTGCATTTTTGACACCTCAGTGTGGGGGAATTTCACATGTGTGGGTGAGTTTTGAACTCACAAATAATGAGATATTTTCATCTCTCCTCTCTCCTGCTTCAACTAGATCCAAAAAGTAAGCTAAACTGACCTAAAAATGGTCAAAATTTGACCAAACTGATCTGGAAAATTGTAGAATCAGTTTGCTTGGTTAGAGGCTCACTTTTTCCTATAAATGAAGCCTTCCCCCTTTGTAAATGGTTAATAGTGTTTTATGCACTTTTACTCTACTCCTCCCAGAGCTGAAAACTGTGAATTTATTAATAATTCATTAGTTTTTTACCATTCCCTCTTCTAAAGAATTGGTGGCCACTCTTGTTGCAAACAAGAGTAGATCCCTCAAACCATCAAGTCAAAGGAAAGCTCCCAGAAATTCATGTAAGTTAGAAATGTTACTTTTTCTTATTCCTTTTAATGGTTTTCAGATTTTTGTTTTGTTTTAAAATGTAAAATGATGCTATGCCTTGCTGGAAAGGCTTTCCCCCTCTCTTCTTTTTTAATTCAGCCTTTCTTTATCCTAGATAAGTAATCTAATTGTTGGAATTAAACTTTTCATATTATTTCTCCTTTGAAAGTGGAATTTGATTAGTTTAGAATGCTTTAAACCATTTGGGGATAAATTTTAAGTAACTTAAGGGTAGAAAATAGTGAAAATGATCAGCCATACAAAGGAGGTTATGGCAAAATTTTCTTAAATTTTGTGAAATAAGTTTTATCTTTTATTATTCAAAAAGAGTAATCCCCACTGCTTGTGTATTCTAAAAGTATTATTTTTATTCTATGCATAGAAAAATGCATATTAGAAATATTTTTATTATAAAAGTGTTATTTTCATTAGAATTAATTTCTATGCATAGAAAGATGCAAATTGGGAATATTTTGATTATAAAAGTGTTGCTTTCATCAAAATTGATTTTTATGCATAAATAGATACATAAAAGAATTTTTTTATTATAAAAGTGTTACTTTCATTAAAATTGAAATTATGCATAAATAGATGCATAAAAGAAATTTTTTTATTATAAAAGCGTTACTTTCATCAAATTTTGATTTTATGCATAGAAAGATGCATAAAGAAATTTATTTTTATTTCAAAAGAGTTATTCTCATCAATTTTGATTTTATGCATAGAAAGATGCATAAAGAAATTTATTTTTATTTCAAAAGAGTTATTCTCATCAATTTTGATTTTATGCATAGATAGATGCATAAAAGGTTTATTTTTATTTCAAAAGTATTATTCTCCTTAAAATTGAATTTATGCATAAACGGATTTTTATAAAAGTGTTATTTTCCACTGAAGTTGTTCTTATGCATAAATAGATGTGTAAAGAATCTTTATATCAATAATGAGAATGAGAGGTAGATAGATGTGATGATATGTGATATGAATCAGATAGATGAGAATGAACAGAAAATGGATGTGATGGGAATAGAAGTGATGAGAATGAGACTTAAATAGGTGTGATGAGAAGGGAGGCGAATCAGACAAATGTGAATGAATGATAAGGGATGTGAATGAATGTGATAGCATGTGAATCGAGATGTGAATGAATGATATAGGATGTGAATGAATGTGATAGCACATGAATCAGGATGTGAATGATAAATAAGGGATGTGAATGGATGTGATGTGATGTGAATCGGGATGTGAATGAACAATAAGGGACGTGAATAAATGTGTTAGCATGTGAATCGGGATGTGAATGAGATATGATGTCAAATGAATGAGATATGATATGAAATGAATGTGAATAGATGCGATGTAAACTAGATAGATGTTAATGTATGTGAAGTGATGAGATATATGGGTAGATGCAATTGGATGAGATCTGATGAGGATAAATGAGAAAATAAGTGATGAGATAGAAAAAGATGTGATTAGAAGAGAATTGGAATACTTATGAAATGAATGTGGATTGATGTGTGCATAATGTGAGTTGATGTAGATGGATGTATGGAAGATGTAATGTGGATGGATGTATGGATGATGTGGATTGATTTTAATGATGTGGATTGATGTAGATGGATGTATGGATGATGTGGACTGATGTAGATGGATGTATGGATGATGTGGATTGATGTGTGGATAATGTGGATTGATGTAGATGGATGTATGGATGATGTGGATTAATGTGGATGGATGTATGGATTATGTGGATTGATGTGTGGATAATGTGGATTGATGTAGATGGATGTATAGATGATGTGGATTGATGTGGATGATGTGGATTAATGCATGGATAATGTGGATTAGTGTAGATGGATGTATGAATGATGTGGATTAATGTGTGGAAAATGTGGATTGGTGTAGATGGATGTATGGATGATGTGCATTGATGTGGATGATGTGGATGGATGTATGGATGATGTGGACTGATGCGTGGATGATGCGGTTGGATGTGATTTGATGTGGGAATGATGTGATGTGATAGGGATCGATGAAGAAAATAAAATTGTGGGAAGATGAGAAAAGATGGGGACTAATGTGAAAGGATGTGGAGTAATGAGAAAAGATGGAAATATTGTTGGAACTGTATTTGTATGTGAAATGTGTTTTCAAATGACTGTTTTATGTCAAGAATGCTGGGGAAGCATTTTGACCATCTTGTGAATGAGGTCGTGGAGACCTATCTGTTAAAGTTGCAACTGCTGAGATGACGGAGAGTCATCGGAGGACGTCTCGCATAGCAAGGTCGGTCGAGGTCTTAACCAACCTCGGTTTGATTTAAATGGTGAGCTTCCAGTACAGTGGATGAGGGACCAAGGAAGCGGCCTATGAGTGAAGCGCTAGGTGACCTGCAAAGGATCCTAGAGGGTGCTGACTATACGGTGCTCGGGCTCTGGGTCGTCGAAGATACCCACAAGTACGTCGGCGAAGATATTGGAACAAGGAGTAAGAGTTGTTTTCTGAATTCGGGCATGGATCTAGTTGATTGACCTTGCTGGTCCTCAACGGATGAGTCCATGGCTCTTTTATATGGATCAGTTGGTTGACCTTGCTGGTCCACGGATGAGTCCATTGCTCTTTTATATGGATCAGTTGGTTGATCTTGCTGATCTTCAACGGAGATTCCATTTGGATATTTTTATGTGATTATATTGTCGGGTACTATAAGCTAGGAACTATTGAAAAGGCCCCTGAGTGATTATATTATCGGGTACTATAAGCTAGGAACTATTGAAAAGGCCCCTGAGTGAACAGGTGGTGAACGTTCTGGTTACCAATGATGCCATAGGTACACCGATGAAGGAATGAATTGGAAATTAGGATTCAACTAGATAATTAGACGATTATGATCAGTAACACTATGGTTTCATTAAATGATTGTTTTAAAGATTGTTGAATCTGTGAAAAAGGCAAGTTCATATGGTGTGACTAGTTTTATGTTTGCATGAATATCCGGCCAGGGGGCCTGGGAACTCGTTTCCCTGGTACTACCCGGGAAAAAACCTAACCAAATTCCTAATTGCATTCCATCACTACAGTGGTTGGGCGGTTGGCTAACCCATGGGACTGGATGGGGTTAGGCTAGACTGATGGATCCATAAATCGAGATTCAATTTTTGTATAGTACGATAGATGAGGTAAATCCTGGATAAAAATTGTTCTATGGAAAAGAATCAACGGCTGTGCCTCTCAATGAGGGAAAAAGCATTGGTCTCTATGATCCAAGTACAATCTTTTCCTTGATCTGACTATGGGACTTACGGGTTCAGTAAGATCAGTTCAGTTAGTTCAGGCTTTTGACTACGTTAGAGGAAAATTATCCTGGTGGAATCGCCCGTGCTTTCCGGGCAAGGGAAGTTTTTCCAAGTTCGGTTTTCGAAGAACCGATGGATTAGTCTCTTGTCTTGATATCCGTGGGCGAGGCCCCGAGTGTGGGACCCTACCCCCGCGCAAGAAGTGCTACTTCCATTGCTAGCACCTTCAAATTCATTGCGTAGTGCGGTCAGGGATCTTACAGCTGGTAAAGAGCAAATTGGCTAATGAGGATCAACCGAGAAGCCAAAAATGTCAAAAATTTATGAAGAAGCAGTAAAGGGTTGTAATTGTGTGATAAAATTCATACAAATTGATATTCAAATTGAAATTCGTAAATTGGTAATTGGGTCTTCAGATGGAAGTACCGCAATTGTATGGAATCCCTGACTTGCTTGAGGCCTAGACATGATGGTATTTACCTTATAGCCTAGGACCGTGACTACCCGTATATACCGAGGGTATAACTGTAGCTCTTTACTGGCAGTATATACGAGTAAATCTAAGATCTTGAAATTATAAGCTAAAATGATGTCCATATGATGAATTCGAATGTGGTTGATATGATTTTAAAATTCTGGTTGAGAACTGATGAGTTGAATTGGATTCTGATTGAAAAATAATGATTCCTGAATTTTGATTGAAATGTATTAAACTGAGCAAAACCACAATGAGGATGAATGGGACGAGTCCCTGTGATAATGTTCGTATAGCTGGAATGATGTTAATGACTTCGCAAATCACTATGAGATTAGTGGATTGTGCTGGCAGATTGTTGCCGTTAACACCTGACCCTGTGGATCAAGTTAAGGGATGTCAAATTAAAAATCTATATAATTGAAAATTTCCATGACGGACTGTTCAGATAGAAATTTCGGTCTAATAGACCATTATTGTGATAAGGATTGAATGTTTCAATCTGAGTAAATTATTACCTGATGATGAGTTTTAGATAAGGGATCTTTATCCTAGGATTCTGTTGGGTTCACCAGACTATAAGGAACCCAATAATCAGTTGGATCAAAGGAAAAGAGTTCTCCTCTAATTTTACGAGATGAGGACATCGCGCGTTCTTTAAGTGGGGTAGGATGTAAGATTCCTCCCTCCGGCTTTTGAGGTGTGTAGGTATAAGAACCTCCCCTTCTGATCTTATAATTATTCCCCTCTCTGAAATAAAAGAAAGATCTTGTTTTATCCTGTTTTGGCCTAGAAAGAGAAAATATTCTAGAGAGAGGTTATTCAATTTTTGATATTTTTGGATAGAAAAATATCTCTTCTTATTAAAATAAATTCCCCCGAAAGAGAAGTTCAAAAAGATTTTTAGAAGATGCATTAGAAGTCAATTATAACCTGTTCACATAAGGCCTTATCCTAACGGTCTAGATTTTTGAAAAAATTTAAATTAAGGTTCTGGGGGGCCAATCAGATTCATCCAAATTTAGGGAGGAGATAAATTGAAGAAATAAAGAAAATCCCCCCAAAAATGAGTAAATACTCACATAAGATGAAGAGTTGACTAAGGACAAGGATATTAGTTAAAAAAGAAGAGATATTTAGAGAAATGATGCATTTTTGACACCTCAGTGTGGGGGAATTCCCCTCAGAAGAAGGAGGCGCCTATTTCACATGTGTGGGTGAGTTTTAAACTCACAAATAATGAGATATTCTCATCTCTCCTCTCTCCTGCTTCAACTAGATCCAAAAAGTAAGCTAAACTGACCTAAAAATGGTCAAAATTTGACCAAACTGATCTGGAAAATTCTAGAATCAGTTTGCTTGGTTAGAGGCTCACTTTTTTCTATAAATGAAGCCTTCCCTCTTTTTGTAAATGGTTAATAGTGTTTTATGCACTGTTACTCTACTCCTCCCCCAGAGCTGAAAACTGTGAATTTATTAATAATTCATTAGTTTTTGACCATTCTCTCTTCTAAAGAATTGATGGCCACTCTTGTTGCAAACAAGAGTAGATCCTTCAAACCATCAAGCCAAAGGAAAGCTCCCAGAAATTCATGTAAGTTAGAAATCTTACTTTTTCTTATTCCTTTTAATGGTTTTCTGATTTTTGTTTTGTTTTAAAATGTAAAATGATGCTATGCCTTGCTAGAAAGGCTTTTCCCCTCTCTTCTTCTTAAATTCAGCCTTTCTTTATCCTAGATAAGTAATCTAATTGTTGGAATTAAACTTCTTATATTATTTCTCCTTTGAGAGTGGAATTTGATTAGTTTAGAATGCTTTACACCATTTAAGGATAATTTTTAAGTAACTTAAGGGTAGAAAATAGTGAAAAATGGTCAGCCATACAAAGGAGGTTATAGCAAAATTTTCATAAATTTTGTGAAACAAGTTTCATCTTTTATTATTCAAAAAGAGTATGTGTATTCTAAAAGTGTTATTTTTATTCTATGCATAGAAAAATGCATATTAGAAATATTTTTATTATAAAAGTGTTATTTTCATTAGAATTAATTTCTATGCATAGAAAGATGCATAGAAATTAGAATCAATTTCTATGCATAGAAAGATGCATATTGGAAATATTTTGATTATAAAAGTGTTGCTTTCATCAAAATTGATTTTTATGCGTAAATAGATGCATAAAAGAATTTTTTTTATTATAAAAGTGTTACTTTCATTAAAATTGAATTTATGCATAAATAGATGCATAAAAGAATTTTTTTTATTATAAAAGCGTTACTTTCATCAAATTTTGATTTTATTCATAGAAAGATGCATAAAGAAATTTATTTTTATTTCAAAAGAGTTATTCTCATCAATTTTGATTTTACGCATATAGAAAGATGCATAAAGAAATTTTTTTTTATTTCAAAAGAGTTATTCTCATCATTTTTTTTATGCATAAAAAGATGCATAAAGTAATTTGTTTTTATTTTGAAAGAGTTATTCTCATCAATTTTGATATTATGCATAGAAAGATGCATAAAAGGTTTATTTTTATTTCGAAAGTGTTATTCTCCTTAAAATTGATTTTATGCATAAATAGATGCATAAAAGGTTTATTTTTATTTCGAAAGTGTTATTCTCCTTAAAATTGATTTTATGCATAAATAGATGCATAAACGGATTTTTATAAAAGTGTTATTTCCCACTGAAGTTGTTCTTACGCATAAATAGATGTGTAAAGAATCTTTATATCAATAATGAGAATGAGAGGTAGATAGATGTGATGATATGTGATATGAATCAGATAGATGAGAATGAATAGAGAATGGATGTGATGGGAATAGAAGTGATGAGAATGAGAGGTGAATTGTGTGATGAGATGGGAGGCGAATCAGATAAATGTGAATGAATGATAAGGGATGTGAATGAATGTGATAGCATGTGAATCGAGATGTGAATGAATGATAAGGGATGTGAATGAATGTGATAGCATATGAATCAGGATGTGAATGAATGATAAGGGATGTGAATGGATGTGATGTGATGTGAATGAACGATAAGGGACGTGAATGAATGTGTTAGCATGTGAATCGGGATGTGAATGAATGAGATATGATGTGAAATGAATGTGAATAGATGCGATGTAAACTGGATAGATGTTAATGTATGTGAAGTGATGAGATATATGGGTAGATGCAAGTGGATGAGATCTGATGAGGATAAATGAGGAAATAAGTGATGAGATAGAAAAAGATGTGATTAGAAGAGAATGGGAATACTTATGAAATGAATGTGGATTGATGTGTGGATAATGTGGATTGATGTTGATGGATGTATCGGTGCCATCAGTGTCGATCGGTGCCTTCAATGCACCTCCTTGTGTCCGTTGTGGTGGTGTGTCTCCACACTTGATGATCCAATGCTTGGCGTCTCCATTGACTCACTGCCACGCAGTCACATTGCGGTGGATGGTCCGTTGGCCCTGCGGACAATCCACCATGTGAGCATCTTGGTGGTGGACAGTCCATGTGGGCACCCTTGGTGGCTATATCTTCCACCATTCTAATGGCATCTTGCAAGAGACCATTCCTAGTGGTGATATAGGATAAACTGCACGTTCAATAGAAATGTGTCTTTCTAAAGATGTTAGGGCTGGGACTTCTATGGTGTCTGCTCCTCTTATTTACATGGGCCCAATAGAAGTGGTTACCATTGTTGATATCATAGTCATACTTCTTGCCAAAGGATGTGCACAAGTATGTTTCCCATAAGGGATAGGTGGAACAATTATATTGATGTAGATGTATGTCCCATGATCAAGATTCACATCTCGATGGGTTCCAGTGAGAGAATCAGACACTACGTAAGGAGGAGGAGGTAGAGGTGCACTTGGAAGTGTTCTTTCCATTGGGGGAACTATAGAAAGTGAATTTTGCAAACATTTAATCCGCTTCTTGATCCGTCACACAAGAAAATGTATATAGTATCCCCAACATCCTTGTAGAAATAGAGCCCTATGTCGAGTCTATCTATTCTCTAAACACATTTGGATTTCTTGGATATAGACTTGAACTAGTCCCTCAGTTGGGAACAATATTGAAGGCTCTATTTTTAGAATCCATATACACATACTTGGACACATAAGATATGTAAAATCTTCTTAATGTCGAGCCTCCTAAAGACTTCCTTGCCTAGTCTCCCACAGAAGACTCTGTATTTTGAGTCCATATACACATACTTGGCCACAAAATATATGTGAAATTAAGCCTCCTAAAGACTTCCTTGCCCAGTCTCCAAAGGGTTGTTCACTTAAGGTCTATATCTTGTAGGCTCACCACTCGAAGAAGATCCATTAGAAGAAGATCCATTAACGACTGTGCCTCTCAATGAGGAAAAAAGCATTGGTCTCTATGATCCAAGTATAATCTTTTCCCTGATCTGACTATGGGACTTACGGGTTCAGTAAGATCAATTCAGTTAGTTCAGGCTTTTGACTACCTTAGAGTAAAGTTATCCTGGTGGAACCGCCCGTGCTTTCCGAGCAAGGGAAGTTTTTCCAAGTTCGGTTTTCGAAGAACCGATGGATTAGTCTCTTGTCTGGATATCCGTGGGCGAGGCCCCGAGTGTGGGACCCTACCCTGCGCAAGAAGTGCTACTTCCGTTGCTAGCACCTTCAAATTCATTGCGCAGTGGGGTCAGGGATTTTACAGCTGGTATCAGAGCAAATTGGCTAATGAGGATCAACCGAGAAGCCAAAAATGTCAAAAATTTATGAAGAAGCAGTAAAGGGTTGTAATTGTGTGATAAAATTCATACAATTTGATATTCAAACTGAAATTCGTAAATTGGTAATTGGGTCTTCAGATGGAAGTACCGCAATTGTATGGAATCCCTGACTTGCTTGAGGCCTAGACATGATGGTATTTACCTTATAGCCTAGGACCGTGACTACCTGTATATACCGAGGGTATAACTGCAGCTCTTTACTGTGGCAGTATATACGAGTAAATCTAAGATCTTGAAATTATAAGCTAAAATGTTGTCCAGATAATGAAATCGAATGTGTATGATTTTAAAATTCTGGTTGAGAACTGATGAGTTTAATTGGATTCTAATTGAAAAATAATGATTCCTGAATTTTGATTGAAATGTATTAAACTGAGCAAAACCACAATGAGGATGAATGAGACGAGTCCCTGTGATAATGTTCGTATAGTTGGAATGACGTTAATGACTTCAACAAATCACTATGAGATTAGTGGATTGTGCTGGCAGATTGCTGCTGTTAACACGACCCAGTGGATCAAGTTAAGGGATATCAAATTAAAAATCTATATAATTGAAAATTTCCATGACGGACTGTTCAGATAGAAATTTTGGTCTAATGGACCATTATTGTGATAAGGATTGAATGTTACAATCTGAGTGAACTATTATCTGATGATGAGTTTTAGATAAGGGATCTTTATCCTAGGATTCTGTTGGGTTCACCAGACTATAAGGAACCCCATAATCAGTCGGATCAAAGGAAAAGAGTTCTCCTCTAATTTTGTGAGATGAGGACATCTCGCGTTTTTTAAGTGGGGTAGGATGTAAGATTCCTCCCTCCGGCTTTTGAGGTGTGCAGGTGTAAGAACCTCCCCTTCTGATCTTATAATTATTCCCCTCTCTGAAATAAAAGAGAGATCCTGTTTTACCCTGTTTTGGCCTAGAGAGAGAAAATGTTCTAGAGAAAGGTTATTCAATTTTTGGATATTTTTGGATGGAAAAATATCTCTTCTTATTAAAATAAATTCCCCCAAAACAGAAGTTCAAAAAGATTTTCAGAAGGTGCATTAGAAATCAATTATAATCTGTTCATAAGGCCTTATCCTAAGGGTCTAGGTTTTTGAAAAAATTTAAATTAAGGTTCTGAGGGGCCAATCAGATTCATCCAAATGTAGGGAGGAGATAAATTGAAGAAATAAAGAAAATCCCTCCAAAAATGAGTAAATACTCACATAAGATGAAGAGTTGACTAAGGACAAGGATATTAGTTAAAAAATAAGAGATATTTAGAGAAATGGTGCATTTTTGACACCTCAGTGTGGGGGAATTTCCCTCATGAAGGAGGCGCCTATTTCACATGTGTGGGTGAGTTTTAAACTCACAAAAAATGAGATATTCTCATCTCTCCTCTCTCATGCTTCAACTAGATCCAAAAAGTAAGCTAAACTGACCTAAAAATGTTCAAAAATTGACCAAACTAATCTGGAAAATTCTAGAATCAGTTTGCTTGGTTAGAGGCTCACTTTTTTCGATAAATGAAGCCCTCCCCCTTTGTAAATGGTTAATAGTGTTTTATGCACTGTTACTCTACTCCTCCTCAGAGCCGAAAACTATGAATTTATTAATAATTCATTAGTTTTTGACCATTCCCTCTTCTAAAGAATTGGTGGCCACTCTTGTTGCAAACAAGAGTAGATCCCTCAAACCATCAAGCCAAAGGAAAGCTCCCAGAAATTCATGTAAGTTAGAAATCTTACTTTTTCTTATTCCTTTTAATGGTTTTCTGATTTTTGTTTTGTTTTAAAATGTAAAATGATGCTATGCCTTGCTAGAAAGGCTTTTCCCCTCTCTTCTTCTTAAATTCAGCCTTTCTTTATCCTAGATAAGTAATCTAATTGTTGGAATTAAACTTCTTATATTATTTCTCCTTTGAGAGTGGAATTTGATTAGTTTAGAATGCTTTACACCATTTGGGGATAATTTTTAAGTAACTTAAGGGTAGAAAATAGTGAAAAATGGTCAGCCATACAAAGGAGGTTATAGCAAAATTTTCATAAATTTTGTGAAACAAGTTTTATCTTTTATTATTCAAAAAGAGTAATCCCCACCGCTTGTTGTGTATTCTAAAAGTGTTATTTTTATTCTATGCATATTATAAATATTTTTATTATAAAAGTGTAATTTTCAATAGGATTGATTTCTATGCATAGAAAGATGCATATTGGGAATATTTTGATTATAAAAGTGTTGCTTCTTTCAAATTGTTTTTTATGCATAAGAAGATGCATAAAAGAATTTTTTTAATTATAAAAGTGTTACTTTCATTAAAATTGAATTTATGCATAAATAGATGCATTAAAGAATTTTTTTATTATAAAGCGTTACTTTCATCAAATTTTGATTTTATGCATAGAAGGATGCATAAAGAAATTTATTTTTATTTCAAAAGAGTTATTCTCATCAATTTTGATTTTATGCATAGAAAGATGCATAAAGAAATTTATTTTTATTTCAAAAGAGTTATTCTCATCAATTTTGATTTTATGCATAGAAAGATGCATAAAAGGTTTATTTTTATTTCGAAAGTGTTATTCTCCTTACAATTGAATTTATGCATAATCAGATTTTTATAAAAGTGTTATTTTTCACTGAAGTTATTCTTATGCATAAATAGATGTGTAAAGAATCTTTATATCAATAATGAGAATGAGAGGTAGATAGATGTGATATGAATCAGATAGATGAGAATGAATAGAGAATGGATGTGATGGGAATAGAAGTGATGAGAATGAGAGGTAAATAGGTGTGATGAGATGGGAGGCGAATCAGATAAATGTGAATGAATGATAAGGGATGTGAATGAATGTGATAGCATGTGAATCAGGATGTGAATGAATGATAAGGGATGTGAATGAATGATATAGGATGTGAATGAATGTGATAGCATATGAATCAGGATGTGAATGAATGATAAGGGATGTGAATGGATGTGATGTGATGTGAATCGGGATGTGAATGAACGATAAGGGACGTGAATAAATGTGTTAGCATGTGAATCGGGATGTGAATGAGATATGATGTGAAATGAATGAGATATGATGTGAAATGAATGTGAATAGATGCGATGTAAACTAGATAGATGTTAATGTATGTGAAGTGATGAAATATATGGGTAGATGCAAGTGGATGAGATCTGATGAGGATAAATGAGGAAATAAGTGATGAGATAGAAAAAGATGTGATTAGAAGAGAATGGGAATACTTATAAAATAAATGTGGATTGATGTGTGGATAATGTGGATTGATGTAGATGGATGTATGGATGATGTGGATTAATGTGGATGGATGTATGGATGATGTGGATTGATTTTGATGATGTGGATTGATGTAGATGGATGTATGGATGATGTGGATTGATGTAGATGGATGTATGGATGATGTGAATTGATGTGTGGATAATGTGGATTGATGTACATGGATGTATGGATGATGTGGATTAATATGGATAGATGTATGGATGATGTGGATTGATGTGTGGATAATGTGGATTGATGTAGATGGATGTATGGATGATGTGGATGATGTGGATTGATGCGTGGATAATGTGGATTAGTGTAGATGGATGTATGAATGATGTGAACTAATGTGTGGAAAATGTGGATTGGTGTAGATGGATGTATGGATGATGTGGATGATGTGGATGGATGTATGGATGATGTGGACTGATGCGTGGATGATGTGTTTGAATGTGATTTGATGTGGGAATGATGTGATATGATAGGGATCGATGAAGAAAATAAAATTGTGGGAAGATGAGAAAAGATGGGGACTAATGTGAAAGGATGTGGAGTAATGAGAAGATGGAAATATTGTTGGAACTGTATTTGTATGTGAAATGTGTTTTTAAATGATTGTTTTATGTCAAGAATGCTGGGGAAGCATTTTGATTGTCTTGTGAATGAGGTCGTGGAGACCTATCTATTAAAGTTGCAACTGCTGTGAGACGGAGAGTCATCAGAGGACGTCTCGCGTAGCAAGATCGGACGAGGTTTTGATCAGCCTCGGTTTGATTTAAATGGTAAGCTTCCAGTACAGTGGATGAGGGACCAAGGAAGCGGCCTATGAGTGAAACGCTGGGTGACCTGCGAAGGATCCTAGAGGGTGCTGACTACACGGTGCTCGGGCTCTGGGACGCCGAAGATACCCACAAGTACATCAGGGAAGATATTGGAACAAGGAGTAAGAGTTGTTTTCTGAATTCGGGCATGGATCCGGTTGATTGACCTTGCTCGTCCTCAACGGATGAGTCCATGGCTCTTTTATATGGATCAGTTGGTTGATCTTGCTGATCTTCAACGGAGATTCCATCTAGATATTTTTATGTGAATATATTGTCGGGTACTATGAGCTAGGACCTATTGAAAAGGCCCCTGAGTGAACAGGTGGTGAGCGTTCTGGTTACCAATGATGCCATAGGTACACCGATGAAGGAATGAATTGGAAATTAGGATACAACTAAATAATTAGAGGATTATGATCAGTAACACTATGGTTTCATTAAATGATCGTTTTAAAGATTGTTGAATCTGTGAAAAAGGCAAGTTCATATTGGGTGTGTAAGTGGTGTGACTAGTTTTATGTTTGCATGAATATCCGGCTAGGGGGCCTAGGAACTCTTTTCCCTGGTACAACCCGGGACAAAACCTAACCAAATTCCTAATTAAATCCCATCACTACAGTGGATGGGCGGTTGGCTAACCCATGGGACTGGATGGGGTTAGGCTGGACTGATGGATCCATAAATCGAGACTCAATTTTTGTATAGTACGATAGATGAGATAAATCCTGGATAAAAATTGTTCTATGGAAAAGAATCAACGGCTGTGCCTCTCAATGAGGAAAAAAGCGTTGGTCTCTATGATTTAAGTACAATCTTTTCCCTGATCTGACTATGGGACTTACGGGTTCGGTCAGATCAGTTTAGTTAGTTCAGGCTTTTGACTACGTTAGAGAAAAGTTATCCTAGTGGAATCGCCCGTGCTTTCCAGGAAAGGGAAGTTTTTTCAAGTTCGATTTTGGAAGAACCGATGGATTAGTCTCTTATCTGGATATCCGAGCGAGGCCCCGAGTGTGGGACCCTACCCCGCGCAAGAAGTGCTACTTTCGCTGCTAGCACCTTCAAATTCATTGCACAGTGGCGTCAGGGATCTTACAGCTGGTATCAGAGAAAATAGGCTAATGAGGATCAACCGAGAAGCCAAAAATGTTAAAAAAGTATGAAGAAGCAGTAAAGGGTTGTAATTGTGTGATAAAATTCATACAAATTGATATTCAAACTGAAATTCGTAAATTGGTAATTGGGTCTTCAGATGGAAGTACCGCAATTGTATGGAATCCCTGACTTGCTTGAGGCCTAGACATGATGGTATTTACCTTATAGTTCCAAGGACCGTGACTACTCGTATATACCGAGGGTCTAACTGCAGCTTTTTACTTGCTGTATATACGAGTAAATCTAAGATCTTGAAATTATAAGCTAAAATGCTGTCCAGATGATGAATGCGAATGTGGTTCATATGATTTTAAAATTCTGGTTGAGAACTGATGAGTTGAATTGGATTCTAATTGAAAAATAATGATTCCTGAATTTTGATTGAAATGTATTAAACTGAGCAAAACCACAATGAGGATGAATGGGACGAGTCCCTGTGATAATGTTCGTATAGCTGGAATGACGTTAATGACTTCAGCAAATCACTATGAGATTAGTGGATTGTGCTTGGCAGATTGCTGCTGTTAACACTTGACCCAGTGGATCAAGTTAAGGGATGTCAAATTAAAAATCTATATAATTGAAAATTTCCATGACGAACTATTCAAATAGAAATTTCAGTCTAATGGACCATTATTGTGATACGGATTGAATGTTACAATCTGAGTGAACTATTATCTGATGATGAGTTTTAGATAAGGGATCTTTATCCTAGGATTCTGTTGGGTTCACCAGACTATAAGGAACCCCATAATTAGTTGGATCAAAGGAAAAGAGTTCTCCTCTAATTTTGCGAGATGAGGACATCTCGCGTTTTTTAAGTGGGGTAGGATGTAAGATTCCTCCCTCCGGCTTTTGAGGTGTGCAGGTGTAAGAACCTCCCCTTCTGATCTTATAATTATTCCCCTCTCTGAAATAAAAGAGAGATCCTGTTTTACCCTGTTTTGGCCTAGAGAGAGAAAATGTTCTAGAGAAAGGTTATTCAATTTTTAGATATTTTTGGATGGAAAAATATCTCTTCTCATTAAAATAAATTCCCCCGAAACAGAAGTTCAAAAAGATTTTCAAAAGGTGCATTAGAAATCAATTATAATCTGTTCATAAGGCCTTATCTTAAGGGTCTAGATTTTCGAAAAAATTTAAATTAAGGTTCTGAGGGGCCAATCAGATTCATCCAAATGTAGGGAGGAGATAAATTGAAGAAATAAAAAAAATCCCCCCAAAAATGAGTAAATACTCACATAAGATGAAGAGTTGACTAAGGACAAGGATATTAGTTAAAAAAGAAGAGATATTTAGAGAAATGATGCATTTTTGACACCTCAGTGTGGGGGAATTCCCCTCATGAAGGAGGCGCCTATTTCACATGTGTGGGTGAGTTTTAAACTCACAAATAATGAGATATTTTCATCTCTCCTCTCTCCTGCTTCAACTAGATCCAAAAAGTAACTAAACTGACTTAAAAATGGTCAAAATTTAACCAAACTGATCTGGAAAATTCTAGAATCAATTTGCTTGGTTAGAGGCTCACTTTTTCCTATAAATGAAGCCTTTCCCCTTTGTAAATGGTTAATAGTGTTTTATGCACTTTTACTCTACTTCTCCCCAGAGCTGAAAACTGTGAATTTATTAATAATTCATTAGTTTTTTACCATTCCCTCTTCCAAAGAATTCGTGGCCACTCTTGTTGTAAACAAGAGTAGATCCCTCGAACCATCAAGCCAAAGGAAAGCTCCCAGAAATTTATGTAAGCTAAAAATCTTACTTTTTCTTATTCCTTTTAATGGTTTTCAGATTTTTGTTTTGTTTTAAAATGTAAAATGATGCTATGCCTTGCTGGAAAGGCTTTCCCCCTCTCTTCTTTTTAAATTCAGCCTTTCTTTATCCTCGATAAGTAATCTAATTGTTGGAATTAAACTTTTCATATTATTTCTCCTTTGAAAGTGGAATTTGATTAGTTTAGAATGCTTTAAACCATTTGGGGATAATTTTTAAGTAACTTAAGGGTAGAAAATAGTGAAAATGATCAGCCATACAAAGGAGGTTATGGCAAAATTTTCTTAAATTTTGTGAAATAAGTTTTATCTTTTATTATTCAAAAAGAGTAATCCCCACCGCTTGTGTATTCTAAAAATGTTATTTTTATTCTATGCATAGAAAAATGCATATTAGAAATATTTTCATTATAAAAGTGTTATTTTCATTAGAATTAATTTCTATGCATAGAAAGATGCATATTGGGAATATTTTCATTATAAAAGTGTTGCTTTCATCAAAATTGATTTTTATGCATAAATTGATGCATAAAAGAATTTTTTTTATTATAAAAGTGTTACTTTCATTAAAATTGAATTTATGCATAAATAGATGCATAAAAGAAATTTTTTTATTATAAAAGCGTTACTTTCATCAAATTTTGATTTTATGCATAGAAAGATGCATAAAGAAATTTATTTTTATTTCAAAAGAGTTATTCTCATCAATTTTGATTTTATGCATAGAAAGATGCATAAAGAAATTTATTTTTATTTCAAAAGAGTTATTCTCATCAATTTTGATTTTATGCATAGAGAGATGCATAAAAGGTTTATTTTTATTTCAAAAGTGTTATTCTCCTTAAAATTGAATTTATGCATAAACGGATTTTATAAAAGTGTTATTTCCCACTGAAGTTGTTCTTATGCATAAATAGATGTGTTATTTCCCACTGAAGTTATTCTTATGCATAAATAGATGTGTAAAGAATCTTTATATCAATAATGAGAATGAGAGGTAGATAGATGTGATGATATGTGATATGAATCAGATAGATGAGAATGAATAGAAAATGGATGTGATGGGAATAGAAGTGATGAGAATGAGAGGTAAATAGGTGTGATGAGATGGGAGGCGAATCAGATAAATGTGAATGAATGATACGGGATGTGAATGAATGTGATAGCATGTGAATCGAGATGTGAATGAATGATATAGGATGTGAATGAATGTGATAGCATATGAATCAGGATGTGAATGGATGATAAGGGATGTGAATGGATGTGATGTGATGTGAATTGGGATGTGAATGAACGATAAGGGACGTGAATAAATGTGTTAGCATGTGAATCGGAATGTGAATGAGATATGATGTCAAATGAATGTGAATAGATGTCAAATGAATGAGTTTCATGTGAAATGAATGTAAATAGATGCAATGTAAACTAGATAGATGTTAATGTATGTGAAGTGATGAGATATATGGGTAGATGCAAGTGGATGAGATCTGATGAGGATAAATGAGGAAATAAGTGATGAGATAGAAAAAGATATGATTAGAAGAGAATGGGAATACTTATGAAATGAATGTGGGTTGATGTGTGGATAATGTGGATTGATGTAGATGGATGTATGGAAGATGTAATGTGGATTAATGTGGATGGATGTATGGATGATGTGGATTGATTTTGATGATGTGGATTGATGTAGATGGATGTATGGATGATGTGGATTGATGTAGATGGATTATGGATGATGTGGATTGATGTGTGGATAATGTGGATTGATGTAGATGGATGTATGGATGATGTGGATTAATGTGGATGGATGTATGGATGATGTGGATTGATGTGTGGATAATGTGGATTGATGTAGATGGATGTATGGATGATGTGGATTGATGCGTGGATAATGTGGATTAGTGTAGATGGATGTATGAATGATGTGGATTAATGTGTGGAAAATGTGGATTGGTGTAGATTGATGTATGGATGATGTGCATTGATGTGGATGATGTGGATGGATGTATGGATGATATGGACTGATGTGTGGATGATGCGGTTGGATGTGATTTGATGTGGGAATGATGTGATGTGATAGGGATCGATGAAGAAAATAAAATTGTGGGAAGATGAGAAAAGATGGGGACTAATGTGAAAGGATGTGGAGTAATGAGACAAGATGGAAATATTGTTGGAACTGTATTTGATGTGAAATGTGTTTTCAAATAACTTTTTTATGTCAAGAATGCTGGGGAAGCATTTTGACCGTCTTGTGAATGAGGTCGTGGAGACCTATCTGTTAAAGTTGCAACTGCTGATGAGACGGAGAGTCATCGGAGGACATCTCACGTAGAAGGGTCAGCCGAGGTCTTGACCAGCCTCGGTTTGATTTAAATGGTGAGCTTCCAGTACAGTGGATGAGGGACCAAGGAAGCGGCCTATGAGTGAAGCACGAGATGACCTGCAAAGGATCCTAGAGGGTGCTGACTATACGGTGCTCGGGCTCTGGGTCGCTGAAGATACCCACAAGTACGTCGGGGAAGATATTGGAACAAGGAGTATGAGTTGTTTTCTGAATTTGGGCATGGACCTAGTTGATTGACCTTGCTGGTCCTCAACGGATGAGTCCATGGCTCTTTTATATGGATCAGTTGGTTGACCTTGCTGGTCCTCAAACGGATAAGTCCATGGCTCTTTCATATGGATCAGTTGGTTGATCTTGCTGATCTTCAACGGAGATTCCATCTGGATATTTTTATGTGATTATATTGTCGGGTACTATGAGCTAGGAACTATTGAAAAGGCCCCTAAGTGAACAGGTGGTGAGCGTTCTAGTTACCAATGATGCCATAGGTACACCGATGAAGGAATGAATTGGAAATTAGGATTCAACTGGATAATTAGAGGATTATGATCAGTAACACTATGGTTTCATTAAATGATTGTTTTAAAGATTGTTAAATCTGTGAAAAAGGCAAGTTCATATGGTGTGACTAGTTTTATGTTTGCATGAATATCCAGCCAGGGGGCCTGGGAACTCTTTTCCCTGGTACTACCCGGGACAAAACCTAACCAAATTCCTAATTGCATCCCATCACTACAGTGGTTGGGCGGTTGGCTAACCCATGGGACTGGATGGGGTTAGGCTAGACTAATGGATCCGTAAATCGAGATTCAATTTTTGTATAGTACGATAGATGAGGTAAATCCTGGATAAAAATTGTTCTATGGAAAAGAATCAACGGCTGTGCCTCTCAATGAGGGAAAAAGCATTGGTCTCTATGATCCAAGTACAATCTTTTCCCTGATCTAACTATGGGACTTACGGGTTCAGTAAGATCAGTTCAGTTAGTTCAGGCTTTTGACTACGTTAGAGAAAAGTTATCCTGGTGGAATCGCCCGTGCTTTTCGGGCAAGGGAAGTTTTTCCAAGTTCGGTTTTCGAAGAACCGATGGATTAGTCTCTTGTCTGGATATCCGTGGGCGAGGCCCCGAGTGTGGGACCCTACCCCCGCGCAAGAAGTGCTACTTCCATTGCTAGCACCTTCAAATTCATTGCGCAGTGGGGTCAGGGATCTTACAGCTGGTATCAGAGCAAATTGGCTAATGAGGATCAACCGAGAAGCCAAAAATGTCAAAAATTTATGAAGAAGCAGTAAAGGGTTGTAATTGTGTGATAAAATTCATACAAATTGATATTCAAATTGAAATTCGTAAATTGGTAATTGGGTCTTCAGATGGAAGTACCGCAATTGTATGGAATCCCTGACTTACTTGAGGCCTAGACATGATGGTATTTACCTTATAGCCTAGGACCGTGACTACCCGTATATACCGAGGGTATAACTGCAGCTCTTTACTGGCAGTATATACGAGTAAATCTAAGATCTTGAAATTATAAGCTAAAATGCTGTCCATATGATGAATTCGAATGTGGTTGATATGATTTTAAAATTTTGGTTGAGAACTGATGAGTTGAATTGGATTCTGATTGAAAAATAATGATTCCTAAATTTTGATTGAAATGTATTAAACTGAGCAAAACCACAATGAGGATGAATGGGACGAGTCCCTGTGATAATGTTCGTATAGCTGGAATGATGTTAATGACTTCAGCAAATCTATGCATAGAAAAATGCATATTAGAAATTTTTTTTATTATAAAAGTTTTATTTTCATTAGAATTAATTTCTATGCATAGAAAGATGCATATTGGGAATATTTTGATTATAAAAGTGTTGCTTTCATCAAAATTGATTTTTATGCATAAATAGATGCATAAAAGAATTTTTTTTATTATAAAAGTGTTACTTTCATTAAAATTGAATTTATGCATAAATAGATGCATAAAAGAATTTTTTTATTATAAAAGCGTTACTTTCATCAAATTTTGATTTTATGCATAGAAAGATGCATAAAGAAACTTATTTTTATTTCAAAAGAGTTATTCTCATCGATTTTTATTTTATGCATATAGAAAGATGCATAAAGAAATTTATTTTTATCTCAAAAGAGTTATTCTCATCATTTTTTATTTTATGCATAGAAAGATGCATAAAAAATTTTATTTTTATTTTGAAAGAGTTATTCTCATCAATTTTGATACTATGCATAAAAAGATGCATAAAAGGTTTATTTTTATTTCGAAAGTGTTATTCTCCTTAAAATTGATTTTATGCATAAATAGATGCATAAACGGATTTTTATAAAAGTGTTATTTCCCACTGAAGTTTTTCTTATGCATGAATAGATGTGTAAAGAATCTTTATATCAATAATGAGAATGAGAGGTAGATAGATGTGATGATATGTGATATGAATCAGATAGATGAGAATGAATAGAGAAAGGATGTGATGGGAATAGAAGTGATGAGAATGAGAGGTAAATGGTGTGATGAGATGGGAGGCGAATCAGATAAATGTGAATGAATTGTAAGGGATGTGAATGAATGTGATAGCATGTGAATCGGGATGTGAATGAATGATAAGGGATGTGAATGAATGTGATAACATATGAATCAGGATGTGAATGAATGATAAGGGATGTGAATGGATGTGATGTGATGTGAATGAACGATAAGGGACGTGAATGAATGTGTTAGCATGTGAATCGGGATGTGAATGAATGAGATATGATGTGAAATGAATGTGAATAGATGCGATGTAAACTTGATAGATGTTAATGTATGTGAAGTGAAGTGATGAGATATAGAATGGGAATACTTATGAAATGAATGTGGATTGATGTGTGGATAATGTGGATTGATGTTGATGGATGTATCGGTGCCATCAATGCCGATCGGTGCCTTCAATGCACCTCCTTGTGTCCGTTGTGGTGGTGTGTCTCCACACTTGATGATCCAATGCTTGGCGTCTCCATTGACTCACTGCCACACAGTCACATTATTGCGGTGGATGGTCCGTTGGCTCTGCGGACAATCCACCATGTGAGCATCTTGGTGGTGGACAGTCCATGTGGGCACCCTTGGCATCTTGCAAGAGACCATTCCTAGTGGTGATATAGGATAAACTGCACGTTCAATAGAAATGTGTCTTTCTAAAGATGTTAGGGCTGGGACTTCTATGGTGTCTGCTCCTCTTATTTACATGGGCCCAATAGAAGTGGTTACCATTGTTGATATCATAGTCATACTTCTTGCCAAAGGATGTGCACAAGTATGTTTCCCATAAGGGATAGGTGGAACAATTATATTGATGTAGATGTATGTCCCATGATCAAGATTCACATCTCGATGGGTTCCAGTGAGAGAATCAGACACTACGTAAGGAGGAGGAGGTAGAGGTGCACTTGGAAGTGTTCTTTCCATTGGGGGAACTATAGAAAGTGAATTTTGGAAACCCACTAGCGACTCTAATTCCCAAACTCTTTTAGAGAGTGCTTCATCCTCCCCTATACTCACATCTACATCTATTAAGGTTGAGATGAATGAAGCTCAATGCGAGGGATTAGAGATGTCTCCTTCCCCTCCTTTCACAATTTAATCCGCTTCTTGATCCATCACACAAGAAAATATATATAGTATCCCCAACATCCTTGTAGAAATAGAGCCCTATGTCGAGTCTATCTATTCTCTAAACACATTTGGATTTTTTGGATATAGACTTGAACTAGTCCCTCAGTTGGGAACAATATTAAAGGCTCTATTTTTAGAATCCATATACACATACTTGGACACATAAGATTTGTAAAATCTTCTCAATGTCGAGCCTCCTAAAGACTTCCTTGCCTAGTCTCCCACAGAAGACTCTGTATTTTGAGTCCATATACACATACTTGGCCACAAAATATATGTGAAATTAAGCCTCCTAAAGACTTCCTTGCCCAGTCTCCAAGGGGTGGTTCACTTAAGGTCTATATCTTGTAGGCTCACCACTCGAAGAAGATCCATTAGAAGAAGATCGATTAAAGGAGTTAGGATTACCACCTGACATTGCGCCTTCTTTCATGAGCACTGAAGTCCCAACTTGTGGCAAAATATCTTAGAATCAATAGCCTTTGCTCGAGATAGATAGATGGTCTGAATCGCTACTCAACTCCACTTACTATGGGGTTTTCACCCCAACCTTGTCACGTTTAATTAGGTTGATGTTGCTACCAGCAGAGCAGCAGCTATGGAAGAGTGAGAAGCTTTCTTTGATCCACTGAACTGAGAGTCACCTAAGACTCTACCGCTTCTCAAGTGCATAGAGACGTTGCTTGTGTAAGTCTAAACTTTGAGGGGCCTTTGGATCAACACAATTTTGGGATAACTAGTATTTCTTTGTGGCTGGTGGAAGATAAAAGAAATACTCCTTTGTTACATTGTTTTCATAATCTTCTTCAAAGTTATTAATACCAAGGTCTCCTCTTCTTCAAGATCCAATTACACTCCTATTAGTCTCATCCCAAATGAGGATGGAAATCGGTTGATCCAATTGAGAAAAGTACTAAAATCTTGGAAAGGAATTGTTCTTAAAAGTGACAAAGAAATCCCATGTATACTCGAGAATAAGAATATCCAAAGGTAGTTGTGATGATTCAACCCCCATAATTCTAATGATGCAACACAGCTGGATGTACATGATATTTTCATCCCAACCTTGATCCCAGGTAGTCTGATGATAGCAATCTACTAACAAGGTGGTACCTCTTAGCTCAACTACAAAAGATCCAAGAATCACTTGTAATATTCTGAATTGAACCCTCTCATGGGCTATTCAAGAAACTCAGAGGGGCCTAGAGGGGCCTTTGGACTATTTGGATTTGCACAATGTGTGTCCAAACATCAAAGACCACCCTTGTCAACTCAGATTTCAAAACATAAAAGTGGATGTGCCTAAACGGGCGTGGCATAGAAACCCTCTAGGTTTCCACACATGGCTCTACAACTCTCACCATTAGATCTTTCCCATTTGATGAACCATCTTTAAAATATCTAATGCTTTTTTCCCAAAGATTTTTAAGTCCCAAACTTAGAAAAAATTTGGTCTTTTTCAAAGAGACCTAAAAAGGCTCACAAATAATCCAAATCTCATCGAAAATGGTTCCAAACCTTAAACTAAGGATACCTAAATGTAACGTACTCATATGTATGTATTTTTAGATCCATTTGATTCGATGATTTTTAGCATCTATATTCAATGTTGAATAGTAGGAAATACTTAGACGACATAAAAGATTAAGTTTGGTCACAAATTTAGTAATTTAGATATGTCGATTTTGGGTCAATTTTGGGACTTTTTATGCATGTTTTGTGGTGTCATTTGTATGCGAATTCTATTCTATACTTAGCCATGTTAGATAATGTATAAGAGGCTCATAGTGAGTGGTTTAGCCTAAAGGAAACTCATATGGGGGTTTACATAATAAATATAACCGCAACGAGCGCCCGAAATAGGGCCCGGACACCAATTTGACCCTTACTTTTTAGTAACGGCCTCGCATGAGGGTGTAGATAACTTTTATTTATCAGAGAGACGAATTAAAGAAAGTTAGTTCATCACAGGATAAATAAAGTCCGTGTTCAGATAATTGGGAGATTCTGCATGGGGTGGCCGATATTCGCGAAACGAATCCGAAACGAATCCGCCGACACCACTTTCCAGTGTTATAAAAAAAAATAAAAAATAAAAAATTACGTATCATCTCTAATTTGGTTCGAATGCATGTTTTTAGAAAAGATTTTCTATCTTTGATGATTTCATGCATGATAATTTACTAATTCTCGTGGGCTGTATTTTTTTTGCTTCTTCTAGAGCCTTAAGGATTTTTTGTGTAGGATAGAGAGAGAGAGAGAGAGAGAGAGAGAGAGAGAGAGCGAGAGAGAGAGAGAGAGAGAGAGAGAGAGAGAGAGAGAGAGAGATTCAGGTCGACCATCCTTAGACAGGGAACGCCAGACAGAGATTGTGATTTATGCCCTCTAGGAGCCATTTGGTAGAACCCAAAGTGGACGAGATTTACTAGAGGCATACCCGGGATAGCCGCGACATCCAGAGTGGTGGTTGGGTGGACGGGCATCAAAGAAAGGCCCTATTGGCTAGATCTTTTGTTGGTGATTATCTCTCTGATTTTTTGAGATTTTTGTGTTGACGAATATTATTGTTACTTTGGATTTGTAAACGAATATGATTTATTGAAAATCTCTTCGTTTTTCTACAGTATAAGTGATTTTTCTGTAAGATTTGAGAAATTTTGTGTTATAACATAGAACAGAATATGGGTATGTCACACTAAAGTATTTAAAATATTTTGGATTTTTCAAGTCTAATCTCTAATGAAGAACTTCCAACTCTAGCAATGATTTCTAAAAATAGACAATTGCCCAACTGTGTCTAATCGTGACCAAACTTGGTGTGATGGTACCTTAGGCTGTCCATAGCGCTTTTATGTAGTCAAATTTGAAGATGATCAAATAGTGAGAGTTTTAGAGCTATGTGTAAAATTCCTGAGGGTTTCTATGCCAAGTCAAATCTCCCATCCACCACCACTATTAGAACTCTGAGAAATGACTAGCCCAAGTCAGCCCAGGTCAGGGTATGTGTTTTAAGCATGCTTTTTATGAAACCCTATCTACTGGCTTAAAGTTATGGCCATGCATGGAAATGTAAGAATTTTGGCTTAGGATTGATCAAATTTTCAGCTAGGAACAAGTGAGCATAGAAGATTCTTAGTCTAGTCTGCTTTAGGGGCAAACTATGTCAGTTTTATTCAAGACTTGAAAGGGAGTTTTTCAACCCATTGGAGAATGTTGTTGGCACTTGAGATTGCTCTCCTGCATTATCCTCTACTATTTTTAGCCAAGCGTGGAAATGCAACTAGCTTGGGGAACTTGATGGTCAAAAGGGAAATATGGCAGATTGAGGTCAAATTTGGTCCAGCTGCTGACAATAAACACTACCCAAAAGTTAGAACCTAAAAAAAGCAAATGGGGAGAAATCTAGAGCTAGGTGTGGAAAACTAGGGAGCTAGACCAATTTTTGAGACTGGCTAAGTAGATTCACCTCCACATAAGATCTTATTTGAATCCAATTAGTTACTTGGCCACTAGAGCTTGATATGTGTTTTTTCCATTTGCACATTTCATAGCTTTACACAATGCAAAGGTATTATGTAAAGCTATTGACCTTTTTCTTGGTTGTGTTTTGACTAAGTCCGTATTGGGTCTTAACAATCTCGGATTAGAACCAAACTTGAGGAACGATTATCCCTTTAGTGCCAAAGACACATTGGATACCTCAAGTCCAACTTTTGGAAGTTTAACTTGGAAAAGATAGGCTGCCAAGGCTATATGAGAGGGTCTAGAACCAAAGTTGTCCAAATGACCTCTAATTCTAATAGAATTTGGTCCAATGCAAGTTAACTCTAATGCAAGTTAACACTTGTGTATGATCAAATTCTCAAAACTAAAACCAATTGAGAGAAATTGCCAGCCCGTGGAAAACAAGTCGAATTATACACTCACTTTGTAGGGGTGTAACTTGAGTTATACTATTCCATGCGATCAAGTGCTCAAAAGTTATCTAGCAAAAGCAAGATTTATGTCTAGCCCACTTTTGTGTTGTTCCTGAGTAGCATAACAAAAGTTATTGTAATTCAATGAACTACCACTTTTTAGGTGTTATTCTTCGCACCCACTTTCTCCCCATCGTAATGCAACTATTCATTGAGTTGAATTATGATTGGATATAACAAAATGAAGCTTCTTTATATTTTTTAAAATTTTAAGAGCTTACTTGGATGTCCATGAGCACATTCATGGTCCGAATTCTGGTTTACAAACCAAAATCCTTGCACAATTCATACATCGTCAACTCCTTGCCTCTTAGAGAGCTTCCTTTCTTTCCACTCGTGATTATAAGATCAAAATTTCTTCGAAAATTGAAGATTAGTCCACAATAAGTACAAGACTTAGTAAGTTCAAGTGGACTCGACAAGGACATGTAACAAGGAGGACCATACAAGGTATGACGCTATAAATGAGAACTTATCAAAAGGTATGTCGTAATAAAAGTATGTCGCTATAAAATGCCAAAGCGTGGTGAGTCATGTTAAGGATTGAGAACTTATCAATAACTACCCATAGTACTTGTCTTGATACGTAAACTGTGTCGAAGGAAGCTCGATGTATTATGAGAGTTCGTTACAAATGACAATCAGGCAATCACACATGCCTTATGCATGCTTGGAGGTGTTGGAATGATCACCTAAATGATGTGAATGCAAGATAAGGGATAGAATTCTTACCACAACTTACCAAATGAACCGTTGAAGCCACTTACATAATGACTTCCCTAGGTATGTGCTTAGATTGGGTCCAAGCTACCCACTAAGCACCACTCAACAAAGCTATCAATGCAACTAGCACATGTATTTCAACCACTCCACACACCCAAGCTTGGGTGTAATTAAATGAACGTATATGGGAAAGAGGGAAAAGCACTCAAGCCCAAGAATAATCAACCGTAGCTTAAGGATATAGATTACTCACCATTACTTACCAAGGTCATCGAAGGTCAAAATCTCATGCACAAATAAGATGCGACAAGCATGCGTATGCAAATACAAACTAGGTGGAGTAGGTATTAGCTTATGCTAGACTCTAGTCTTGAAGTAGTCTTGAAGTATGATGTTGGAGGGAACTAGCTTGATATACAAACTTTCTAGTCAATTTTGTGGGTTATATTCAGTGGTTTGTGTATACAAACTTTCAAGTCAATTTTGTGGGTTATATAGAATGGTTTGTGTAATCTACGATGTTCTATGCAAATTCAAATTGCCTATATACATGAGGTTACATCTAGTCTTTCATAATAGGTGTTAGGATGTAATGATAGTTTAATTTTAATTGAGAAATTATGTTGCCTAGAGGATCTAAGTCTTTATGGTCCTTAATCACTAGGAGTGGTTATGGATTTTGGTGAAAGAATTTTTAGGAATTGGTTCATATCTAAGCTATTTATACAAGTCAAATTTTAATATTCTTCATGAGAGTGTCACATCATTGAAATAGATACTGTGAGGGGTTATTTTGTGGTTAGAGAACGTTATGATGCTACGTGATAATAGATGTAGGCAATATTATGGGGCTATGTTCAAGCAAGGAACTTATGGTCTAAAGTGGCTTTATAAGGCAATATTACTAGGTTCAAGCAAGGAACTTAGGTCTAAAGTGACTTTATAGTTATAACTGGTGTGAAGTACTCACAAGTTAGGGACACCATTAGTAAGTCTATAAATAAGTTAATACCGTATTTGTGCAATCTCTTTGACAAAAGGAATACTTGAATCAGCGGGCACTTTCTCGAGTGGCTCAACTCTTCACGGCCCTGGTCACCCATCTCTGACATGCTTGTTTCAACAAAGCAATTGAAAGAACACTATGAAGCAATCATGGCAAAAATCCAAGAGGTAAGTAAGTGCAAGCCAAGCTATACAAGGTGGGAAACAAAAGCAACACATCTTGTTAGGTAATAGGGCTTACTCACAAGGTTAAACAAGAGTGATTAGTAAGAGGGGGACACGAGATAAACTCAAAGTTTAGGCACACTTAATCATTATGATAATGGTCCTTTTATAGGAGAGACTCCCCTCTACAAGGTGCATACATATGTTGCCACCACATATGCCACTTGTCAAACTGTAATGCCAAGTGTCTCTAAGAGGTGTCATACATCATTGCTTACATAAGATCCTCTTAAGAGGTTCCCACACATAGCAGATGTTCTTATTAATCACTATTAATATTTAACATTACCCCCCATAGTGATAATGTGACCAGAAAGCCCACTCATCATGGACTATGTTTTCTTTTTCATCTGTCGTTGGTGGCTTTTGTTTCTCATCATCATTGAAGGTAGAAGTAACAGAGTTTGGAGAGTCTTCATCAACTTTCAACTTTACAAGTCTCTTCTGACACTCTTCGATGTAGTGTCTTGGTTTGTGGCAGTACTAGCACTTTCTTTTCTTCTTCTTGGTGTCACCCCAAGAAGAGTCTACTTTGTCTTTGTCCCTAGAGATGAAGGCTTGGTCTCCTCTCCTTGCACCACCCCTAGAGTTGTTCTTCTTAGTAAGCTCCTCATGGGAGAAGTAAGCCAACCATCTCCTCAAAGGATATAGGATCGCCTTCTTCTCTCATAGAGAGATTCAGAGAAGTGTGAAAACTCTAATAGAACTCAAGTGAGGTATTAAAAAGGGTCATGATCAACTTCCTGTTATCCACTACCTCATCTATATTCAACAATTATTCTTTTTGGTATGTTACCTTGGTAAGGTGATCTGCAATGGAATCACTCTTATTCATGATCACATTGTCCAACTCCTACATCAAGTGCATGACTCATGCTTCATTACGGGGCTAGAACATGGTCTCGAGTAACCCTTTGCAAAGCTGCAAGATCGGATGTGAGGAATAATGGATCGTTTAACTGAAAGAGCGATCATGGCCATTACTTGTGCATCAAGAACATCCCACCATCTTTGATCTTCCAATGATGAGTGGAGGCGACGATAGGATTTTTCGTGGCCCAAAGAATATGCGCAATGGAGGTGCCTACCTAAACCCCAAAAAAAGGCAAATAGAGTACGTATGAAGTCTTTAGGAAAAGGGATGTTGCATGGTCACCAAGCTCAAGTAAACAATTGTTAACTACTGCAGTGAAGTGAAGCTAGAACTTCTACGTGTGCATATGGCGACATACTGAAAGAGCGATCATGGCCATTACTTGTGTATCAAGAACATCCCACAGTCTTTGATCTTCCAATGATGAGTGGAGGTGGCGATAGGATTTTCGTGGCCCAAAGAATATGCGCAATGGAGGTGCTTGCCTAAACCCCAAAAAAAAGGCACATAGAGTACATATGAAGACCTTAGGAAAGGGATGTTGCATGGTCACCAACCTCAAGTAAACAATTGTTAACTACTGCAGTGAAGTGAAGCTAGAACTTCTACATGTGCATATGGCAACGTGGTAGTTGACAAAGACAAGCAATAGCTGCAAGGCGCAACACAATGGGGACATTCGGGCAAATTGGAGAATTGGGAAACAATTGGAAGATATTGGTGAGAAGAAGGGAGAAAATCGAGAAGGGGAGAAGAGACCCAAGGTTTTTTTGGATAGCAACTCAACGGAAGCTGGTAGTTTGGTTTTTCTTGGTTTGTTTGGACCGACGCGAGACTGGAATTGGGAAGATTTGGGCTTGTTCACAACAGAGAGTGCATTGTAGGATGATGGGTTCCCTAGGATCTTTGTGGTGCTGCAGCTCTATTGGAACTTGAACTTGTCCACAAAGATTGCTCAATCCTTTCTTTGATGTGCTTGGTGATGGCCTGCCTTTGATGTGCTTGGTGGTGGCCTGCAGGTGTGATCGCAGAGCCTTCTTGTGTTTGGTTTTGTGGAAGTGTTTTGAGGTCCATGTGGTGTTAGCTGACTCAAAGGAGTGATTTTCTGTGTCAATCGAATCAGTTAAGCTAGTTGGGTGGAAACAGTCCTTTCGAAGGCAACTGTGGGCTTGTAATAGTCAGCAGAGAGCTTGGGAGGTGATATCCTGTTAAGATGAGTGACATTTGAGGGTCTGTAGCTGTCAGAGGACATTTTGGGAGGTTTCAAATTAACTATAGACTTCGAAAGCAGACAGCTCTGTAGCAGAACTCTGCAAGAGGAAGGTGAAGAAAAGGTCACAGGAGGGTCGGAGGGACAGTCAGGAAGGTCTAGAGAAGTGTGTCTAGTGTGTGTATAAGTGGAGCTACTGAGGATGGAGCGAGGCAAGGTTGGGCTGACCGATAGGGCAGAACTGAAGGTCGCCTGATCTAGGCATGGGTTGGCGGATGAGGGTTGAGCGGAGCTATACGAACTCAGTCGGCAACGGGCAGAACAATCAGAAATACCGACGATGGTGCACGGGTGGAAAAGCGAGAGATAGTGGTGCACGCTACACGCTAGTTGGGTAGTGCCGCTGACTGGCTGGGTGGCGATGGTGCACGTTGCCATGCCGGGGTGTTGGGCACTAGGGTGCACTCCCAAAATGGTGGTGAAAATGGACCACGACTGGTTCTGGACGAGCGACAATTGGCTCTAGCACAGGCGACGACGATTGGACTGTGCTCTGATACTTGTTTTTAGGTATTAGGGTTTAATAACAAGAGTGATTAGTAAGAGATAAACTCAACGATTAGGCACACTTAAATCATTATGATAATGGTCCTTTAATAAGAGACCCCCCTTTACAAGGTGCATACATATATTGCCACATGTCAAACTATGATGCCAAGTGTCCTTTTAAGTGATGGCACCTACATACATCATTGCTTACATAAGATACTCCTAAAGAGGAGGTTCCCACACAAAAGAACCCACATACTAGCGACTGTTCACACACTAGAACCGCTTTATTTATTTGAAGTAAATACAACCACCTAGCACTTATTTATTCCCACATTAATCACTATTAATATTTAACACATATAAGGAATAGCAAACAATTGATCCCATGGCTGATGACAAAAACCTAGTATAAGGAATAGCAAACAATTGATCCCTATTAATATTTAACACATATAAGGAATAGCAAACAATTGATCCCATGGCTGATGAGTATAAGGAATAGCAAACAAGTTTTTGGCTTGGAGGAAGATGACTCTGGAAGACACCACTGAAGTATTGGACTAGGAGAAGGCATTGTTAAATGATGTCTAATTGGAGGCCATCCATGGTAGAGCTAAACAAGCACTGATCTTTTGTTCAATAAAATATCGTGTTAAAGTGGAGATGCTAGGTTATAAACAAAGGCTATGTATTCACACATATGGGTTGTCCAATGAGGGTTAGGGTTACCAATAACAATTGGTACATAAAGGTGGACATCCAACTAAAGAAATGAAACACTCCTTTTAATGCTAAAGTGGTAGTCTCGTGTCCTACTTGCACTTCTTCTACTCCTTAATTGATTTTAAAACACTAACTCAAGCTGATATCCCATTCTGTGGAGAAGTCATGGGCAAAAGAAACCTCACAAAAATGACTATCTTGAAAGAAGATTTGTACTCTTAAGTCTTTAGGAGGATTGGGGATAATTAACATCCAAACCCATGCTAAAACAAAATGGCTAAGTAGCACAATCCCAAGTTTAGATGAAAAGACATATCTTGGATAGATAGTCTTTTCTTTGACCCCTTTAGGGCTTTATGTCCCCAAGAGATGGAAAGGAGTACTCCTGACTGTATGGTGTGGCTCTCAAGAAGTTACTAGTAACTCATGGTTCAAACTATATATCTAGTGCATATTTGGTGCTCCGTTGTTTAATCATCATTAGATTTGGCTAATCCAAATAAGTCCAAAGATTGAACAATAAGCAAATCACTCACTTATGGGACGAATGGAATGGCCCACTACTAGGCTAGAGAGAAGTAAAACAAATAAAGGTGATGTTTTTGGTGGATAGAGAAAATAAGGAGCTGCTGAGATTTATATTTGAAAAAGTATGAAACCTCTATAAAAACTTCTGTGAGACAAGATGTCTAGGTTACAATGGGTAGGAGGGGTTCCTATTATCCACCCTTGCAGCAATGAATATGTTAAGAAAAAAAAATTATGCTTGAAAAAATTTTAGAAATTGAAATGGCTTGAGATTTGGGCCAACACGTGAAGGCAATCTAGGAGGTTTCTCTTCACTAGAAAATAAAAGTTTTTCTGGACCTTAATTGATATAGAGAAATATGCTCTCTACGAGACGTCCAAGGTGCAAATACGAAGTGGAAGACTCCTGGCATACATTTCTGAAACATCTTGCCAAACTAGGAGCATGTGGACTAATTAGAATAGTTGAGCTATGAATGTTTTTTTTTTTGCAAGCTCTTATGGTCTCGTTAGCTATCAGGCTAATCTCTAGGCCTTGCTGAGAAGAGTAATATCCTCCTCGGAGTGATTAGATATTCCTACATAGAAGAGATCTGGTCTACTAGGAATTCTATATTATATCAACCAAGGAGTGAACTCTAATCAGCTCAGAAGGCTCAAAAGTCATTCCAAAGGAGTTCTTGGTGCAGATTAATGGCCAGACCTCAACTTTATATACCATGTTCATGGGTACAGGTTTTGTTCTTGATTCAAGTCTCAACACTACATGGCACTTGTAAAAAAATGGCACGTTCTAATGGAGGAGATACTTTGGTATAAAAGTGGGTATAACAGTGAAAGCATCTTACCTACACTAGAATGTGGCTTGTTCTTCTCTAAAAACTGTATGTAGGCAATTGAACATTTGCTACTTTGGTGCACGTGTTCTCAAGAAATGACTTCTTCTCTAGAAGAAGTCTGTAGACAGTCGAGGATTCGACTCTCTTGGGAGTAATTGAGCCTCTGCCACCTACGTTTTAGTGTGGCTGGCGTTTCTTTTGAGGGTACTTATGTTTAAAGCTGTCATTAGGTGGGCAAACACCTATTTATAACTATATATATTATACCCTATACGCTCTTAGTTTGCCAGAAGCTATTGTTGATGTCCAAAGGGGATGCTCTTGTGTTAGTTTGCCAGAAGCTTGTGCATAAGATCAAGTAATATTGGAAAGAGAGTTATTCTGTAGGCATCAGGTTTTCACTGCTGTATAAAACTAATTCAAAAAAAAACATCTCCTGCTTTGATTGAGAAACTTAAAAGGATTTTGAGTTGGTGGTCAAGAACCATATTTTACAGCGGCTTGTCTAGATAGACAACAGCCAGTTCAAGTTTTGAACCAATCTCAACAATGTTAGTCCATGTTAATCAATTAGACAAAAACAAGCTCTTCCGAGACAGTTCTTAAGTACACACACACACACACACACACACGTGAAACAGAGACATGAACACAGTTTTTTTGGGAATTAGTCGAACACTACCCAAACCTGCTGTTAATGACAGTGCAAAACCCAGTGCATGAATTACCCCTTTTTAATGGGCCGTACTAATGTTCCAAAATCTAGAAGCCATTTGCCCATGTCTGTTGAGACCTTTGAGCTTGCTGATAGGATCCGATTTGTGTTCCCAGAGCTCCCACAGAGCCCAGGGCTTGTTGCTGTTGAAGCAATTGATGCGCACTGGGGCTGGATCCAGACTGTTGAGGATGATACACATTACCATAGACAGCTCCAGGATGCGCATGAGCAAGCAATGATTGCGTTTGAGAGTACCTTGTTTGTTGGTTTTGGCCAGGTACATTATAATATGAGCTACCTTGAACCTCACGAGCCAACTGGGTCTGAAGCCACACAGAAGGCCCTTCCATCTGCTCATGAAAAGATGATGATAAGAAGCTTTGCTCTTCAGTGCAAAACAAAACAATCTCAACAGCATTGGAAAGTGCATACCTGTTGGCTAGGGATGTATACGTTAGTTTCTTTATACTGCTGAGATGCAGCATCATCAAAGCTGGGCGTGTTTCCTGCTGTAACTGGAGGATTGACAGGGAATGTTCCAGGTTGTGAATTTGTGTACCCTCCATACCCTAAACTGCCAGGTGCAATTGCATTATGCATCCCACCAACCACAGTCCCACCTGTCTTGTACTGAGGTACAGGATATTTCATGGCCGCTGCACCTGCAGCAGAGGGCACTTGATGATAATTGCCCGTGCCTACATAGTTATGTTGATATGGACTCTGCAAGTAAGAAAACCCAGGAGGCATGTATTGGTAGCCGAAAACATTTGCAAAAGGTCCCAAGGGCAACCCGGATGGTTGAGTTGCATATGGGTGGATGGGCAGGGCCTGCTGAGGGTGTGTCATCGCTGAAGGAGCATTATTCACAGCCTGCATTGCCTGACCCCCCACTGAGTTAGAACTTGGAAACACCATGGCATTGGCAACCTGATGTATGGCAAAAAGATAATCAGCACCAAATTGTGAGAACATCCAGCATGCCTGATTATAGTACAGCTAATGAATCATTCACCTCTTGAGATAAAGCACTCTGTCCAGTGGTTCCGGCTGGTCTATTTGTCGCCCCAAGCTTTCCAGTTGCAGCTGACGGCAAGAAGGCTGAGTATCTAGCATCTACCTCAGGGCCTGAGCGGAACACTCCACTGTAATAAGTTGAGTTATTGTAGGGTTGCTGCATAAACAAAAAAGGCAAATAGTTTCATTTTAAAAACTCATCTCGCTTAAAACCATGACACAACGACAAAAAAAAAAACTCCAAACCTTACCAGCACAGCATTTATGTCTAGAGGCCGAGATTCTGTTTCTTCCGCTGCATACTGCCCTGCATGATCTGAGGAGACAGCATTGATTACTGAGTAACTTGAAGGATACGCATGTTGAGATATTTGCTCAGACACTTCCTCTTCCTTAATGCCTATTGCACTGCTCAATGCAGTACCGTCTGCAGCTGAGTCAAGTTTCTGTACAGACACTGACAAATCTGGTTGGTCTTGATCCAAGATGGTAGTTGAAGTCGTCGTACTTGCCACACTGTTAAAACAAACAACTACCTTAGGACTTCTTTGTGCTTTGACAAATTACTATACATAATGATTTGTAATAAAGTGACCGCAGATTCAATCTACACTGTAGATTGGTCAACTAATTTTTTATAACTTTTTAAAAAAAAGTGTTGCTTTGTGTGACTGTAAAACTCAATCTACACAAATAAAAACTTTGTTTTTTGAGGGTCTTTCTTCAAACACTTCTAAATATTTATTTTGGAGAGCCGTGGCTTGTTGGCCACAGGCTCCCCCACTAGTAAGAATGAAAAGGAAAGTCACCTCCCACAGGCTCTCCCAACACCCTAGAATAGACCACACCCTAAACCTGTTGATGGACCTCACCTCCCATAGCTTTAAGAAGCCCCAAAGGTTACTCACTATAGCACCAAGTGGATAATTATGAGCCATGTCTGTGCTGTAGAGTAAGTTCTCACCATCTACTGATACAATCAGAGCTTCAACCCCTTAAATTAGTCACTGACATTTTTCTGGTGAACTTGACTCTAAAGCTACCAGATCTTTACAGTCCTGAGTTGCTATGGCTGTTAAATTGAAGTGGTATAGCTAGGTTCAATGTGATAGCACTACAAGCCCCTTAAGCAAAATTACCAGGACTAAGCATCATCAAGTCTAGATTGCCAAGTCTCCCTAATAGCACATGGGCTCTCACAACCTCCTGGTTTCCAAACTAATCAGCATGTCCCAGTGCCCCAGAAACCTAATGCAATCAGTCAGAGCCTGAGAGTAGGGCAAGAGGTATACACTATAGATGATAAAGAACCCATTGGTTTTCTTGTTCTGCCCATGCGTCCCAAGGGGGGCAGGGAGGAACCAAAAGAAAGCGTGTATTCAAAAATACTAAATTAGATGTGTTCCATTGGCAGAAATAGAGTACTGACCTTGAGGCAGTTGATTCACCAGCAACTGCTAAGTCGTTTTCAGCTGCACTTTCATCAACTGGGAAAGGCATGCTCTTCTTTTCAGTTATAAAGCTTGAAGGAAGACCTTCAAACCCTGCATCAAAGCTTCCAAAACTCAACATAGTACACTCTGCTTCTGGAACCCTTATATGATCAGGAATGATCACGGGATGGTTATCTCGCACACTAAGCTCTTGTAGTTTTGCAGTAGTAGCAGAAAAGATTCCAACTTCTGTAGAGGGTGAAGGAGGGCAGGATGATATTCCGGCTGGAACTGTGCGGGCTGAGATAGCTTCCATGGCAGGAGATTCGTCATGTGGCATCGCTTGAGAGCTCCAATCGACACCAGTGCTACCTGCCAAGTTGAAAATGGAAGGCTTTACTGAACAGGTTATTTAACAATCAAGGTATATGATTAGCATTTCCCTGCCACACATGCCTTAAAGCTCACATTCCACACAAAAAACTGACCTTTTTGAATCTCCACAAACACAGGAAGAGTACTGAACTGGCTCCCCAAACCTCCTGCCCGTGCCTCGGGCATTTCCACAATCTCCACTGAATGACTTTGGCCCTCGGGAAAAGCACTTGAATTCTGAATCCGTTCTTCCAAAGGCACAGAAAGGGTCAGGTTTGTGGGCTGCAATGGTAATGCATCGACGTCCCTTTCAACAGAAGGAGGCACACAGCTGTTGTTTGATTGCAAGTAATGAACTGAGTTTGCATCTGAGTGTGCAAATGATGATCTATCACCATGAAATCGCTGATTCCCTGCAACTCCAAATTCTCGTTTTACCACACTAGCCGAGCTTCGTGTGCGATGATCCAATGAGGGACTCAGCACAGGATCTGATGCAGCCAAATACATACTTGGTGATGAAAGCTGTTCCAAGCTCGTAGTAGCTGGCACTACAGTAGGGATGGCATTACCACTTATTGGGGTGCTTAGTGTGGACTTTGCTGTACGTGCACCACTTGATTTCAGCATATCAGCAATGGTGCCATGACCTGATCCTGCAAACCATGCACCCTGAAGAGCTGTTGAAGTACCAGATCCTGAACCCACAGGCCATGCTCCTTCAAGGCTGAGTGAAGGTGCTGCTTGTAACAAGTCCCCGTTTGGAAGAGTGGAGGAAGAAGGCAAAGCATTGTTGCTGAAATAGTGAGTATGCATAGAATGTATGTTATGACTACAGGTGTGCTGTGAGTGTCCACGTGCATACACATACAAAGGACATGGAGACATGTAAGTGAAAAAAGCATATGTTAACTATGGATTTACTTACAAAAGATTATTGAATGAACCTTTCGGCTGGACCAGTTGAGAATAAGACAAACTCCCCCCTAAAGCTGGGCTTGGACCCTTGATACTGGGGGGGATCCCATTTTCCTTAGCTGCTGCCATCTTGCTCCGTCTACCGTCTACTTCTACAAAGACACAGACATAATGCATGATTACGAACACAATGTGCTGGCATATTTCACAATATAACCAGGTAGCATCAGTTAGACAAGGTAGATAAGCATCATTCCCCCTGCAAGTTACAATGACTCGAGCTAGTAAGACTTTAAAGGGAGCACAGAAGCATCAAGCCTTCAAGCATAGAAAGGAGACAAAGCAACACGTAGATATTCATACCACTTGTGCTGGCTCTCAATAGTGAAGTCCCTTTACCAACACCACGGCCTCCAGAGGTTCCGATGCTCTTCCCACTTCTGCCAAAGTTTCCAGAACTGCCTGAACCTGGCCGGGCATCTGATGCATCTTTGATGCTTCCAGTCTACAGCAAGCAGTTCACAGGGTCAATAAACTGTACCCAAGAACTTCTGAACTCAGCTTAAGCTTTCTGGCTAAAAGATACACCTACAGTAGACTATGAGAATTCAAAAGGGCCAAAGTACCTCTTTCTTTTTGTCCCGCTTCCGTTTCACGACATGAAATTTTTCTGCATCATTCAAGACCAAAGGTTACCACCATAGCCAAGCATGGTTCAAAGCATATCCCCACTGATTCAATAATATGCACAAATAAAATTGCACAACATGCAAGAGATCAGACAGGAATGCAAGCAAATCATGGCACATAAACAAAAGAAATGGTGACATGGATGCCAAAGCCCTCACTACCTCAGAGCCACCTCATCCTTCATAAGTGGATAGCATGCTGCATGATGTTAATGAGCATAAATAGTCTATTGTGATCTAAACTTCGTGAAAGGATTAAACTTTGATGGTGGATGCTTTCCCTTTTGGCAAGGACAGTCACTGTCAAAAAGGACCAATACCTCCTCTGCTTCACAAAATAAAAAATTACATGTCCACCAAAGGTGCTCAAGCCAACATGCAAAGCAGCAGGCCACCCCCACCACTGAACCAAATGCTAGGAAGAAGATGACAATGATGAGGATGGGGTTGACTACAGTTCCCAATCAAGCCAAATATAGGTGCATTTTTTCTTTTGTGCATCATATGACGGCACAAAATGCAGAATTCTATCAATGCACTTAGAAGAAGAGCAGATTTGGTTGTTAAAAAAGGTAAATTCTCAAGAGCAGGCAAAACTGGCTCCTATGATCAGAGTCTTGCAATAATAAAGCATGGGCTCCAAACCACATTTGAGCCTTACACTTCTCCAGATACGAAAACAAAGATGGACTAGCCAAATGGCTTCTCTTGTTGCCCATGGAAACATAGTTTTGCATAGAAGATAAAAGGCCCTGAACAGGCAGGCGCAAAAAATAAAGAGAGGAAGAAAGAGGGGTACCTTCACTAAGAAGCCGTTGCACAGTTTCATCAGGGTCCCTATTGCACTCCTTTAGCATTGCATAAATCTCATCTTCACTGTTGGGGACGACTTCCTTGAGGCTGGACACCAGCTTCCGGTCTCCAGCTAGTATGGCAAAGCCACCGCCGCCAGACTTGCTGGCTGCTTTGGGGCCGCTCATCCTTGCTTTTACGCACTGCTGTGTAACAAGGGCTCCCACACTCAGGTCAACAAAACCAACTCAAAAAGGTAGCAGGATGTGCGCTTCTCCCATCCACAGCCTACAAACCTGCAAGACAGCCAAAAAAATCCCTAATTTCATGTCCCCTCATGTTGCCAAGCCTGCAAGACAGCCAGAAAAACCCTAATCCATGTCCATTCATGTTGACGGAAAGCACCCTGCAAACCAGACACTCATTCTGTGCAGAAACCCTAAATTTTCCTGTTAGTATGCAAAATCCCCCAGTTAGCCAAAACCCCTAACTCTGAGCAGGAACCCTACGTTCCTGGGCAAGAACGCTTGCGCAGCAGGGAAACCCTAATTTTTCCCTTCCAGTCAGCCGATTCAACGAAAACCAACGTTCTTCTTCACGATTCGGAGGAAGAGAAAGCCACGAAAGCAGAGGTGGTCTACGGGGCGGTTGGAAACGTGGGCGAGAAACACCAAAAAGCAAAAAAAAGCAAGGAAAAGCAGCAGGAAAGCAGTAAAAAGAAGAGAGGAAAGATCACCTGGAGAAGACGATCAGAAGCCAAATCTCAGAAACGCGATCGCCAAAGGAAGAAAAGAGTAAGAATTTTCTCAGCAAAACAGAATAAATGATGACAATTATTGGCGGGAGCGGTGAGCGTGAGGGGGAAAGCCCTTCAAAACCTTATGCTTAACTTAACATACATGCCCCCCTATATTTACATGTATAGTAAGCCTAGGCCCTAGGGTTTCATTAATTAACTAAACCAATACTAAAGTTTGATTAATTTCTATCAAGTATGATTCTATTGATTCCCTAAGGAGTAGGTTTATAGTTAAATGTCAATTAATTCGAGATAGACCCATCATCTACTTCATCGATCTGCAATTCACTTCAGTTGTTTGTAGTCTCGAGTTATTTCAAAATGGTCAGAAGGGTTTCATCGATTGCTCACTTGGAAAAAAATTTGAAGAAATGATTAATTTTGATTAAGGTCATCTTCAAATTCATGAACTGAAGAAGGTCAAATTACTTATCTCTCATTGGTTGATCGATTTGAGATTTTTATCGCCTGTACATCCAGGGTTATAGATTTGATCACTATTGGTGTAGTGTTTTACAAATTAAAGAATGAGGACCTATGTCTTTCACAAATTGAGTTATATGAGAAAAAGGCATCGTCTTGTTTCACCATCCAATCTAACATTCGTGCTTTACTTGTTAATTCAAAGTAATCATATCCTTCTCTTTTCAAATGTCATAAGGGCTTCATTCATGGACCCCCTTTTGAATGTAATAATGATTGATCTTCACAACTCACTTTCTATCTCCAACTCAAAACCTATAACACCCCTTCATGATAGATGTGTCATATGTAAAAAGCTTAGCTCTTTCAAATACAAAATAAGCATACCCTTTTTAACTAATCAAAAAGTAAACCATCACTTACATTGCTTGAACCTTATCAAATGAGATCCGAGAATTCACCACACTTGCTCTTCTTTATTCTTTTTCGAATCAAGTAGTGGGTATAAAACCATGAAATTGACATGTTCAACCATATATCCATAATTATCAATGTTCTTCTGGAGATTATTGATTCATTTTGAAACTTTTTGACAAATACACAAATTTTTTTCCACTTTTTGTGCTTCTTTAAACAGTGTTAAAGTTTCCTTGATTATTCATATAGTAAATTACTCATTACTCTCAAAAATAAGGTTTCATAGTAGCCTCAATCTTTATGCTTGAAAAAACCATTTGCTCACACCTCAAGGGATCTGTCATTTCAACCTATCCATGTATAGAGTCAAATTATATGTAAAGAAACTTTAAACAGGTTAAAACCTAAACATGGTCTAGGATGACTCTACCATGGGTTTTGATGCTAGGATGAATGTACCACATGTGTGAGGGGAGTTATACTAGTATGTCTTGACAAATGAACACATCTAGGATGGCTCAAAGTAGCAAATAGTTTGCTCACACAATTCCCAAAAGGTCAAGCAAGTACAAGCAACATAACTAGCTTGGGAGGAGGTGAATTGTTTGATGAATCATATAATACAACACTATAGTTTAGGAGACTTAGGTCTAGCTCTATGTTAGAAGAATCAGGTGTAGCTCATATGAACTCGCTAGATAGTTAGCAACAAGGTAGAATTAACGCAACATAGAGATGCTGAGAACCTAGCCCCAGGAATACTAGATGGTGGCTCTGTGAGCCCCTTTTTTCCCCAAAATGGCTATGGCTAGCCATTTTATTCCAATCATGATTATGCACATTGAAACATTTTTTATGAGCTCCTCTTCCATTTGACACTATAGTGAAACACTCTCTGTGAGCCCCTTTTTTCCCCAAAATGGCTATGGCTAGCCATTTTATTCCAATCATGATTATGCACATTGAAACATTTTTTATGAGCTCCTCTTCCATTTGACACTATAGTGAAACACTCTCTTTACATGTGACTATTTGCGATGGTCCAAGCAAAGTGGCCTTAGCCATATTTAATAGTGTGAAATTATCAAATTTATGTGTTCTCCAAATGTTCCATAGTGTGTGAGGTGAGTAGACTAACCTAAGCATTTATCCAAATCGCTATGGAAAATATAGTGTCTTTGTTATTGGTGCAACTTGAGCTCTTCTACAAGTGTTATTCATTCTAACCTTCCAATTTTCATCACGGATTTCATCTTAGCTCTACCTCTTGATTCTTTTAATTGTTAACACAACTATATTTCATGGCATCCAATGAGGCTCAACTAGGCTTGGAGAAGTATGGACAACTACATTCATTAAGGGTCACAACAAATTACTATTGTCACAATCAACTATCATAGACCCAAAGGACCAACTATCATAGACCCAAAGGACCAACATTGCCAGTGAATGGGGTACTCGTACTTATAGGATACCACACACACACACACACACACACACACACACACGTATATATATAATGGAGGAAATTTTAAGACAATTGAGAGAAATCCAGAGAACATTTTCTAGCTTATATATGAGAGAGAGAGAGAGAGAGAGAGAGAGAGAGAGAGAGAGAGATTGACATGCTATTTTATCAAGAGAGATCAAGAGGGATAAATCCAGAGAACATTTTCTAGCTTATATATATATGAGAGAGAGAGAGAGAGAGAGAGAGAGAGAGAGAGATTGACATGCTATTTTATCAAGAGAGATCAAGAGGGATAAATTTATATGAGTTTTTCTTTTTCACAGACTATAGTCTCGTTTTTACCTCATTGTGAGAGTTTCAGGCTTGATGGTTGTACAATTTATAATGATGAATCTTTGTGATGTAATTAAAGAAAAATACATGTGTGATCTTGTAAGCATTGGGATGGTAGTGTAATGTTTTGATCTTTGATTCAAGGCCTTAATGGGTGTATCACATAGGCTGTAACGCCTGTGATCGACCGGCAGACCGGATGGCCATGTCCGGGGTTCAGTGGGAGAGGACGCCCATGCGGAGTCATGGGCGGCCAGGCTAGTGTGGACGGCAGGCCACACACTATATAGCCTGGGGGATGAGGGGCAATCCTCATTCTTCCTCTATGGCTGGGTGGTGAGCCAGAGGCCGTCCCCTCCTGTGGTAACGCCCGTAGCGGCGTTACAGATATCTAATAGGGTGTATCTCTCAATGCCTAGAGGAAGTTTAGTCACCTAGCTTTCCAAGAAGCCTAGAGGGGGTTTAGTCACCTAGCTTTCAGGGAGCCAGTCCAATCCATGTCCACACCGAGTCATACACATCACTTAGCCCCTCTACCCAACATGCAAACACTGAGTCAGTGTAACACCTTCCTTACAACAACCATTATCCAACGTTAGGGGATTGGTTGAAAGTGTTCCACACCTTAATGTACTTATATTAGTGTGGCTCAAGTGCTACTTAGTTTCTAGTGCTTGATAATTTGTAATAGTCCACACCTCAATGTAGCTACATTAGTGTAGCTCCACTGCTACTTGGTTTCTAGTGCTTGATAATTTGCATACTAGTGATCTAAAAGTGTAGCCCATTAATATCTCTCTCGTTATCTATGCATTCAACACTAAGGAGTTGAATCAACATAAGATTTTAAGAAATCATGGAGACGTCAATCGTACTATTGGGAAATGCACACCGCACTGAATAGTCCTTTCCATGCCCAAAACCCAAATGGTCTAGGTGGAGTCACAATTTTCAGTTTGTGAAATGCTCTACTTCCTCTGCATCTCCTGTCACATATAAACACTAGCATTTTAAGAATCGTTCACACACACAAGGACTCCGATTTCCCAACAACAAGAAAGGTATAGGTTTACTTTCTCAAATAAAAATATAATGTGCAAGTTTACAATCACCTCTCAAAGTTCCACTTCTCCTACATGATCCTAAACTAAAGACATGGAACATGGAATTTCTACTTTTGAAGATGAAGAAATTTCTACATGATCCTAAACTAAAGACATGGAACATGAAATTTTTATACCTTTGAAGATGAAACAAATTCTAGAAATTTCTACTTAATCCTAAACTAAAGACATGGAATGTACTAATTTCTAGCTTTGAAGATTAAGCAAATTTAGTTGCACTAACACTAAGAAGGTATACAAAGGTAAAGCTCACTCCTCAAAGGTTGACTTATGTAGTATCAAATTTTCCAACCTCCCATGTGGTTTTTATAGCAACTATGAAGCCCATTAAGGAGCCTTGAACATATGAAGAATCATGTAGAGAACAAGAATGTATTTTAGTAATGAACAAATAACATAGAGCTCTTAAGAGTAATAAAACTTGAGAACTTGTAGATTTTCCTTGAGGCTAGAAGGCTATTAGCATGTAAGTGGGTTTACAAAGTGAAGATTAGAGCAAATAGTTTAGTTGTTGATAAATACCAAAAATCTAGGTTACGTGCTAAAAGTGTTGCACAAATAAATAACGAGAAGTATAACGAAACATTTTCTCGTGTTGTGCAAAGATGATAATTATTAGGCTTGTGACTGCATTATCAGTTCATTATGGGTATCCAATTCCTTAAATGGATGTGAAATCTATTTTTTGAATACAAAGCTATAAGAGGAAGTATATATGTAGCAAACCCTGTTAAATATTTAGTGTGAGGTCATACACTTGTTACCATATTATAGTAGTGATGTGTGTGAACACACTTAGGACCGCCGGGGCACTTTTTCCCTCACTAGGAGGTTTTTTCCCCCGTGCATTGTATATACGCCCATTATCTTCTAGGGCTTGTTATCTTTCATTTTTGGCACTCATAATACACTACTGTGTTGTGCTCAAGCTTCCTCATCTTCTTGAAGTTGTGTGTGCATTCCTGCAACCCTAATTCCAACAATTGGTATCAGAGCAGGCTTCCTTCTCCCGGGCAGCATCACCGGCACCTGCCGCTTCATCTCCTCCGATTGCAACGAGGTTTCACGAGCGTCTGCAGGTTAGTATATGCCGTGGGAGAGCCCGTAGGACTCGGTCGTTTCAGAATTTTGATCTGAAGTCATTTCGCCCTCCGTTTTTGCATTCCAAGTACTGCGCAGGCAAAATCGTCCTACTGTGCAGATTTTCTGTCAAGATTAAAATCTGCAGGACAGGTGCCCATTCGTCTGTTTTGGGCTGTGCTGCATAGCACAGGTCGATTTTATACAGGTTTACCTCTTACAGACAGCATTTACATCTAGTAGTACAGTCATTGGCCATGGCTGACAACAATGATGTATTCCGCATGTTGGCTGCTGAGGATAAGTTGGATGGCACCAACTATCCATTGTGGGCATATATGATGCGACATGTATTGGTAGCAAAGGGGTTATGGAATATTGTGCAGGGTATTGATGCACGTCCTATTGTGGCTGGGAATGCTGCAAACACATCAGAAACAGGTACTGTTGATGATGGTGCAGGCACAAGTGCTGTAGCAGCTGTTCGAGAACCACCACTTTCAGCAGAGCAGATTCGTTGGGATGGTAGAGATGCGCAGGCTCATGCCTTGATTGCGCTGTCTGTCAAACGTACCATTATCCCACATATTCGCTCCTGCAGGACTTCTAAGGATGCTTGGGATGTACTTGCCACATTGTATCAGGCAAGAAATGAGGCTCGTGTTGCTTACCTCCGAAAACAGTTGGAGAATGAGCATATGAACGAAGGTGATTCTATGGATAGCTTTTTGACAAAGATCAAGGATTTCAAAGAGCAGCTCATTTCTGCAGATGAAATCCTGTCAGACAGTTCACTTGTGCAGACTGTTTTGAATGGTCTACCAGATTCTTATCAGGGTTTTGCTTCCACTCTTCGCTTGATGATGAAAGGCAATCCCAATGCCTTATCATTTGAGGAGTTAGTTTCTGTTTTGCTGCAAGAAGACCAGTCAAGGCAAAACAGGAATAATATGCGTGTCGCAGATCAAGCTTTCGTTGCTAGTCAGAGAAGCGGGAAAGGTAAAGCTGGCTTTTCTTCTAGTAAGCAGAAATCTGCAAATGCTGCGCAACCAAAGAAGGAAGACAAAGATGAGAAGAAGGGTGACAAACAGAAGACATTTTGCAAGTACTGTAAGGGAAATGATCATGTCATCAAAGCGTGTCCTAAGCTGGCTGCGAAAGAGGCTAAGAAGAAAGAGGCTGGTATGGCTGTTGCAGATGCCTCTCCTTCTAACAATGAATCTGCTAATGTTGTGCTAGATACAGAATGGGCATTCAATGCGCAGTGCAGTTATGACCCATCTTTGCATGACACATGTATGTCTGCAGTAGATTCAGATGTATGGTACTTTGACAGTGGTGCCACTAAGCATATCACCTCGCAGCGCAGTTTATTCACTTTCCTTGAGTCTGCTCCCACAGGGAATACTGTCACTTGTGCCAATAACTCCTCTTATCCCGTTAAAGGAGTTGGACAGATTGTGCTGAATGTTGCAAATGGCAACACCTTTACACTTTTTGATGCATTGTATGTGCCAGGGATCAAAAAGAATCTGCTGTCAGTCTCCACATTTGCCAAAACAAGTTTGGTTGTAAAATTTGTGGATGACAGATGTACTGTTCATGATCTCTCTTGTGGTGACATCATTGTAGCATCTGGTTCACTATGTCGAGGGCTGTATAAGCTCAATATGGATGGCAAATGTGTAGAGGATTCAGCATGTGCTATTATGGATACGCAGGCTATTTCAAATGCAAAACTGTGGCATGCACGTTTTGGTCATCTGAATTTTGCAAGTTTGCTGCGCCTGCAGAAATCTGAAATGGTGTCTTCTTTGCCTAAGCTTGAGGCACCTGTCAAGCATGTTTGTGAGGGCTGCATATTGGGTAAAATGCAGCGTGCTTCCTTTCCCAAAGATGGATCAGTGAGAGCTGAACGCAGATTGCAGCTTGTTCACAGTGATGTTTGTGGTCCCATGCAAACTCCATCATTTGGAAACTACCTTTACTTCGTGACTTTCATTGATGATTTTACCAGGCATGCATGGGTATATCCTTTGAAGGCAAAGTCCGAAGTGTTTTTGTGCTTCAAACAGTTTTTGGTTATGGCTGAAAATGTGTCAGAAAGTAAGATGGGCACCCTCCGTTCAGATCGAGGGGGGGAGTATATGTCTTCAGAATTTAATGCATTTCTGGCTGAGCGTGGGATAAAACACCAATGTACAGTGCCGTATACACCACAGCAAAATGGTGTGGCTGAGAGAAAAAACAGGTCTCTCATGGAAATGGCAAGATGTATGGTTAAGAGTCAAAGTCTACCACATGGTTTTTGGCTTGAGGCTGTCATGTGTGCCACTTATGTACTAAACAGGTGTCCCACCAAAGCATTACAGGTTGTCACTCCATATGAGGCTTGGCATGGCCGCAAGCCATCTGTTGGCCATTTACGTGTTTTTGGTTGCCTGGCATATGCATTAGTGCCTGTGCAACATCGCAGAAAATTGGATGACAAAGCTGTCAAATGTATTTTTGTTGGATATAGTGCTGAGAGCAAAGGCTATCGTTTGTATCATCCACAGACAAAGCGCATTTTGGTTAGCCGTGATGTTGTATTTGTGGAAGATGCAGTTCAGCCCTTGGTTTCATGTACTAAGGAGACAGATATCAGCTCACGTGATGTCTATGATACATTATTGCCTCTTTTCAGTGGTGCACAGTCAAGTGCAATACCTCATGAGGCAGTTTTTCAGCCTATGCAGGTTTTAAATGATGGCACAAATCAGCCTATATCTGATGCAGATGTGCATGATGCACTTGAGGATGAGAGACAAGAGATTGAGGGCTCTAGGAATATGCCTAGATGGCTGGTGCAGACTTTGCGTGACAGCAAGTTGGATGCCCCTTTGTCTAGTCGCACTCGTTCTGGCTCTCATGGTGCCTCTTATGCGTCAGATTGTTATGCATTGGCTGTTTCTAGTATGTGCGATGAAAGTGAGCCTGTTTCATTTGATGAGGCACAAAGTTCAGAAAATTGGATGGCTGCTATGCAAGCAGAATACGATGCTATTATGAAGAATGGTACATGGTCTTTATGTGACTTGCCCCCTGGCAAGAAGGCCATTGGCACTAAGTGGGTATACAAATTGAAGCGTAAGCCTGATGGCACAGTGGATCGCCATAAGGCTAGGCTTGTTGCAAAAGGTTATGCTCAAGAGAAGGGCATTGATTTTGATGAGACTTTTGCTCCCACATGTCGTATGACCACTGTTCGTAGCATCTGTGCATTAGCAGCTCATAATGGTTGGAATGTACATCAGCTGGACATAAAGACTGCGTTCTTAAATGGAGATTTGCATGAGGAGGTGTATGTATCGCAGCCTCGTGGTTTTGTTCAAAGAGGGCAGGAAAACAAAGTGTGCAGGTTAAAAAAGGCTTTATATGGTTTAAAGCAAGCTCCACGAGCTTGGTATGAAAAAATACATGCATATTTGACTGCACATGGGTTTCAGAATAGTCCAACAGAAAGCACTTTGTATGTTAAACGTGTGGATGGTGTACATCTAATCATTGCTCTCTATGTCGATGACATGCTGCTCACAGGACCAAATAAGAGTCATATTGCTGATTTTAAGGCTGATTTGAATGCCTCTTTTGAGATGTCAGATTTGGGGCATTTGCATCATTATTTGGGGATACAATTTAAGCAGTGTGATGGAGGTATTGCTTTGTGTCAGACAAAGTATATTGAAACATTGTTGCGGAGATTTGGCCTTGAAGACTGCAAGCCTATTGCTACTCCAATGGAGACAGGTTTGAAGTTGAGTCTTCATGATGCTGGAGATCACTTTGATGTCACACTCTATCAGACAGCTGTTGGTTGCCTCATTTATGTATGCATTACGAGGCCAGACATTCAGTTTGCAGTCTCACAGGTGAGCAGATTTATGCATAGCCCAGGCATTAAGCATTGGCAGGCAGTGAAGCGTATCTTTCGCTATTTGAGTGGTACTCGGCATCTTGGGTTGTTTTATCCCAAGGGGGGATCATTGCCGCCAGATTTACATGCTTTTTCAGATTCTGACTGGGCTGGTTGTTATGACACACGCGTGTCCACGAGTGGTTTTTGCTTCATGCTTGGAAGCTCATGCATATCATGGTTGAGCAAGAAGCAGCCTACTGTGGCCACTTCTAGTTGTGAAGCTGAGTACAGGGCAGCTTTCACAGCTACGGTTGAGTGTGTGTGGCTCAGACGCCTTATGGCTGATTTGGGTGTTGGGCAGCCATCTGCCACCACCATCTTCACTGACAGTCAGAGCGCATTGGCAGTTGCGCGGAACCCAGTGTTCCATGCTCGTACGAAGCACATTGAGGTGCACTACCATTATGTCAGGGAGAGACTCTCTGCAGGAGAGATCAGTTTGGCTTATGTGCCAACATAGGATAACCTTGCAGACCTTTTCACAAAGGCTCTGCCTCGTGAGAAGTTCGAAGCTTTTCGCAAAGCTTTGGGCTTACTCCCTTTTGTGGATTCGTCCACATAGCTAGACACTTCCCTATACATGAGTGCTAGCTCTTGTTCACCGCATCACTCCAGGGGGGATTTGTTACCATATTATAGTAGTGATGTGTGTGAACACACTTAGGACCGCCGGGGCACTTTTTCCCTCACTAGGAGGTTTTTTCCCCCGTGCATTGTATATACGCCCATTATCTTCTAGGGCTTGTTATCTTTCATTTTTGGCACTCATAATACACTACTGTGTTGTGCTCAAGCTTCCTCATCTTCTTGAAGTTGTGTGTGCATTCCTGCAACCCTAATTCCAACAACACTTACGCCATGGACACTTTTATCCCATTGTGGATTTTTTTCCCATGGCCATCCACATGTGAATGGGCACCTTAGGGTTAGCGAGTATATAAGTAACCTCATCCTCAGTTTAGGGCTATTGTTTATTTTATACTTTATTGTACCTTGAGCTCTTACTCCTAGTGAACTAGCCTTCTACACTCTCTCTCTCTCCCTCATTTTCTCTTTAATCTATGAACATTCAGTAAGTAAGTGTTTGTAGCTTTGTTTCCATCAAAACTAACAATGGTATCAGAGCAAGATTTTTCCATAGCTTTCTTTTTGTTGTTTCCCCTACATTGTGTCAAAGCTCTCCAAGCTTTCAAAGCTTTCATTGCAAGTGGTTTCCTCGCTTACAGCAGTCTCTACTTTGCGGAGTTTTCATACCTTGTGTGCAAACAGCACACACTTGGAGTAGTCACGCACTTGATATCAACTAACATAATAGTTTAGCAAGTGTGCAGGCATATTGCACCTCCAATCGCAAGTGGTAGCTCACGATTTGTTGATTTCGTCCCTAGAGTTCTGTTGGTTTACAACATCCAAACTTTCATTAATTAATTGATGGTTGTTATTTTCCTTTGGCAATGACCACATCTATCAAACTTACTCTATTTCCTCCATCAGCCAGTCTAATTGCTCCATTGTATGTTTTTAATCATTTGATCAATGATTTTACAATTGATGATTATACTTTTCCACTCCTCGATCGATGATCTCCAATCGTCCAAGCAATGTTTTCCAATTCACTTAGCCATGCATTTTTGCAATCATCCGATTTCACCTTCACCCATCGACCATTTCTCCCAGGGTTTAATCGGCAATTTATCCCACTGTCCAATCAGTGACTCTTTATCTCCAATCAGCTGATCAGATGTCTTGAAACAATCATCCGATTGAATCCTCTAATCGTACAATCAAAGACTCCAATCAAACAATTCAACATAATTTCCAACAACTTTCCAAAGAGTTCAACATCAACAATTGTCTATTGATATCAGTTCAAGCTTTCTTTTAGCATCTTTACTTCTCAAATTCTCAAGTCATCAAGTATGGCCAACAACTTTCTAAATAATTTGTTTGGTATTCTTTCCAAAGAGGATAAATTAACTGGGTCAAATTACTCTCTATGGAGTTTTATAGTCAGAAATGTCCTTGTTGTAAAGGGCTTATAGTTTAATATTAATGGTATTTTACGACCTTTGTCTTGGCACAATTTCTCCTACTACTCCACAAAAGGGGTCAGGGCCAATAGACTAGCATCAAGTTCCTTAAATTAATGTTGACCAAAGAATATACGATTCACATGAAGCTCAAGCTTTGCCATTGATTGCCTTGTCAATTAAAAGGTCCATAGGTCTACACATTTGCTCTTATAAAACATCCATGCTTGCTTGGAACACTCTATAAATTATGTATCATGCTAAAAATGATGCAAGGATTACCTTTCTCATCTGAAGGCAACTTGATAATAATGAAGGCAACTTGATAATAATGAAAATATGCAAGAAGGGGTCCATGAATGAAAATTAAACAAAATTACAAGACTTAAGAGAGCAACTTCTCAATATTGATGAAGTCATTCGTGAAAAGGACATGATAAACATCACCCTTAACTCTTTTCCTGAATCTTATCGGTTTCAATACTTCCCTCCATCTTTCATTGAGAGGCAATGCCACCCCTTTTACGTATCAACAGCTTGTTAGCTTACTATCCGGAGAAATAGTCCAGAAAGAATGTTTTTGAGAGTTCTAGTAGTGATCAAGGCAAGAAATTTCAGTGAAAGACCGATTTCAACAAAACTTTTAAGGCTAAGGGTGATTTTGATAAGCCAAAGAGAGTGACTTGCCACCAGTAGTGCAAAAAGCCAAGCCATGCAATTGAAACTTTCTTTAAACTTAAAATAAAGAAAAGAAGAAGAAGGAACCCAATAAGGGTTTCAACTACATATCTTATTTAAGTAAGAAACAATTGACTGTGGGTAACAATGTCCTATGAAGCTAAATACAAAGTAGCATTAAATATGATAGTTGAATGTGTATGGTTGAGAAGATTCATAGAGGACCTTTGTGTCCCTTTAGACACCTCTACTTCTATTCTCAGTGACAACAGAGCGTAATGGTAGTTGCAAAGAATCCTAGCTTTCATGTTAGGACCAAGCACATTAAAGTGTATTATTACTATGTCAGGGAGAGGCTCTATGTAAGAGAGATCAATCTGATCTATTGCAATACACATGATAATGCGGAAGACATTTTCACTAAAGCCTTATCATATTAAAATTTTAAGGCCTTTCGTAAAGCTTTAGGCCTCTTCCCTTTCAAAGACTAATCTACAATCTCTACAAACCTTACATTTGTACTATAGGGGGTTTGTTAGATATTTGGTAGTACTACACTGTGAGGTCATGCACTTATGCTATGGGCACTTTGTCCCACCAGGTTTTCTCCCATGGCCATCCAAGCGTGAACAGGAACCTTAAGTTTAGCTAGTATCATTCTCAATTTAGGGTTAATGTTCATTTTGTACTTCATTGTACCTTAAGCTCTTCATTGTACCTTAAGTTTAGCTAGTATCATTCTCAATCTAGGGTTAATGTTCATTTTGTACTTCATTGTACCTTAAGCTCTTGCCCCTTGTGTTCTTTTTAATTTATGGACATTGAGTGAGTGCTTGTAGCTTTGCTTCCATCAAAGCTAACAACCCCTTGGTTATGTTGATGCCACTTATCCAAACAAATTGTGTAAGCTTAAATAGTCACTATATGGTGTCAAATAATCTCCAAGGGCATGTAAAAAAAACAAAAAAAAAACAAGTCTGTCAATACTCATGGTTTTAACAACTATGATGTGATCCTACTCTTTACATCAAGCATAAAGGTGACAATGATACTCTCATCATTTTATCCTTTGTGATCAAGATTGTGTGTGAAAGTGAATAAGAGTAAAGATAGAAATTGAGGGGACTTATGTGGTTGTGGTAAGGTAGGGGATTATATGGTGAATGAGAGGTAACTATGATTTGACTTTATAGGTGGAAATGGGGATGGCAAAGTTTTAAATGTGTGGCATCAGAGAGTAGGAGACCCCGTATAAGATAGTCCATTATACTAGAGCCTCCTATTGTACGTGTGTTAAAACCCTAAGATCTCTCTAGATAATTGTTATGCATAAAACATGCATAGAACAGGCATAAACTCAACCACCCAACCACCCCCGAGCCCAAGGGATGCACACATGAATAAAGAATGAAATACATCATACCTCTACCTTGATGTCCCATACCATCAAGAGGTATAATACAAACCAATAGCATGTAGCTATGGAGTGAAATGGTAGAAGAGTAGTTATGAACCTCTACAAGAGAGCATAACATAGCCTTGGCCTCATGGAGTCCAAACCTCCAAGCCCCCCAAGCTCCCTTGAGTGTGCCCCATGCCCCTATTATATAGGAGGGCCCTCAAGTGACTCTTGACTTTCCATTTCTCATGTGTGACCCTTGGATGCCTGACCCTAACCTTAAACCTTAAGGTTAGTCCTAACCCATGCTCCACTAGAGCTTGTTCCCATGCTCCCATGCTCACAAGTCTAATGTGGGTTAGCCTCCTAGTATATGCACACATAATGTGTATATAACATAGCACACATAATGTACATATAACATACTTCCCCTCTCTCAAAACATTGCACTCTTGCAATGAAAAGAAGAAGAACTGCGCTGAACAAACTCAACCGACTCCCAAGTCGAATTCTCAATTTCCCTATCTTTCCACCTAAATTTAACCTCAGGGATTAGTCAACTACAAAGTTTCCTTTCCCTGAATTCATGTACCTTATCAAGTTCATGTGGAACATAGGATAATTCATCGACTTCAACGAGTTCTTGAGGAGTAACTATGTCATCCTCACCTCCCAGTTTCCCTTTCAATCTATCAATATGAAAGACTGGATGAACTCTAACAATTGGAGATAGTTTTAGTTCATACGCAACCGTGCCAATCCGATATATAACTCGAAATGGACCACAATATCTAGGAGATAAATTCGAGCATTTTCCCATTGACAAAGTCTGAAAATCTTTAGGAACATTAAAATAAACCAACGCTCTTGGTTCAAAAGACCGAGATGAGCGTTCTCTATCAGCATAAAACCGTGCCCTATCATGAGCACTCCTGATAGAATCCCGAGCTTCGATCAGAATTTCCTGCATATCTCGCAAGAAATCCCTCGATGCATCAAGCTCGATGTCCTTAAGACTGACATCAATAGGTGCCCTGAGTTGATACCCATACATAAGTATGCACGGACTAAAATAATAGCCGTAAATTTAGAACTGTTATAGGCAAATTCCATCATTGGAAGATATTTCCCAATATGATGATTTTCTAGAGACATGCACGAAGCATATCCTCTACAATCTGATTCATACACTCTGTTTGCCCATCAGACTATTGCGGATGATCAGAGCAATTCACATTCAAAGTAACTCTCTCATTGTAAAACATTCAGAATAAAGTAGGAAAACATGGCATTATAACAGCAGAAACCAGGGATTCATCGGCGCCCCGACATACCCACATCTGCATATGGAATAATCAACGTTTGAGTTACCCATATCAACATAGAGAGTCATCAACGTCTCGATGAGTCACATATGTCCATCCGTAAACCTATCAGGTTGATTGTGTAAATCACCTAAAGTACGGAACTAGAGAAAGAAATGCCAACAAAGGAAGAATCCAAATTTCCTTATCCGAATACAACAAGATAAACTTGTTTGAACTCTAAAGAAAGAGATTTCAACAAGTGAAAATGCCGATGAGATTACCCTCATCAAAACATGCAGGCTATAGATAAAAGATGTTTATCTAGAGAATGCCCACAGTATAACTTCTGGTGAATTTAGAAAATAAGATTGTCTTTGAATGTTGAGGTCAACATGCTAAGTGATGTAAGCAAAGCAACAATCTTGAGCCCAAATTATCCCATAAGATAATATATGTGAGGGATCCCTAGCGTCCCATACCACCATGATACCACCCATACATACCTTAACAATTTGAAACTCCCTAGTATGCCGTCTAGGAAAATATGAATAAAATCCTGTATAAAAGGAATAAGATGGCCTTATCCAGACTTTCACATACTAAACCTGTCTCTATATACTTGAGACTACATCAAGGAATAAATCCTTCTGAGTACATCATTAGAAAAGAAATTGAATTATTGGCGCCTTTCTAATGATAACTACCCAAAACACAATAAAGTTAGGGTAGAAAAATAACTCACCTAGATATATAAGTAACTAGGTATCCGAGTTGGAATATATACAAGAGTACAAGAAATATACTCCAAAATTACGTGCAAAAAACGAAGGCAAATGCTACCTTCAAAGCACATGTAATTATTCAAAAGATCAAAAGATCCTTATAAAAGCATGGATAAAAGCATAGAAGCTCCTTAAATCCATAAAAACCATAGTTGATCATAAAAATCAATGCATACCATCTAATGGACATAAATCATGCCAAAAGAAGCATTTAAATTGGTGGCCAACTCATCAATCCGGAGTATATGAACGTTATATTGTTCAAATAAAACTCCAAAGTAAGAAAGTGAAACACGTGTGTGTAGCACTCAATAAGAAAAACCCCTAGACACAAGTGATCTAGGCAAAACCTGATGAGTCCTTGTAAAACTTGGAAAACATCCAATAGAAATCCACCAAAACAAACCGATCAACTAATCCATGATAGAGGCTTAAGAAATTAAGCACAAGCCACACTTAAATAAGTGCAAAATAAATTATCATGGAAAAGTGTCAAAGGTGAAACACACTTTGAACGAAAATTATAGCCATCAAAAGAAATTAAGGAACATGTCCAAAAAGAATGGCTAAACAATGGTAAAAAATCATGAATACATCGTTTAGAATTAATCCAAACATAAATATCCATTAATACGAGATATAATCGTATTAATAATATGCGAATAACACGCATCTATCTAATGTCAGTACGAGAAAACGTACTTCAACATTAAATAACCCTCGAAAATATTAAATTCTCGAGAAAAAGAATTATCATGATTTTTTTCTAATTTTTCCAAATTTATAGGGCCTCAAAATATAATAATTTTGAATTCCACCAAACCCATCTCATGGCATTCCAAACCTATATTTTTCGAGAAAATTTTTAGCAATTTAATTTGCCAAAATACCATTGATATTTTAAAAATACCAATTTTTAGGATTTCTAAATATAATATCTAGAATATTCCTAATTTTCCCTGAGAATCCCATCGTTCACGAAATTTCCAATTTCGCCCGACAATTCTCAAATCCAATGAAAATTTTCAATTTTAATGGATTTTTCTAATTTTCTGGGTCAAAAAATATAATTTTAAAGGAATTTGAATGGTCACGGGCGTCCTAATGGACACACCACATGCCAAACACCAACCCCACATTTTTCCAAAATTTAAAATAACCTTTGTCTAATTTTCCACTAATTTTCAGGAATTTTTTGAAATTTTTAATCAACCCCGAACGCATTTAGAATACGAACGGTCAAAAAATTTCGGAATTCCAACGGTTTTCCCGAAATACGGAAAGCCAAAAGTTTTGGGAAAATGAAAAGACAAAAAAAATTCGGAATGTGAAAGGTCAAAGGTTTCCGGAATACGGAAGGTCAAAAGTTTTTCCGGAATTCGGAAAGCCAAAAGGTTTTGGGAAAACGGAAAGCCAAAGGTTTTCCGGAAGTTGAAAAGCCAATATTTTTCAATAAGAAATTTTCAGGATTTTTTCTGAGATTTTTTACTCAAATCCAGTAATTTTCAGAAACTTCCAGGCTTTTTCCCAAGCTTTTTCCTTGAAATAAATTCAAAAGCCTTTTTTTTAAATAAAAAAAACTCATTTTTTTTAAAAAAAATGAATATATGTTTTATTAAGGCTTTTAGCCTTTTGATTTTTTTAGGGGGGGGGCGTTTTTCCACCGGCGGCTGCTGCGCAGCCCCCCCCCCTCCCGTCGCCTGCGTGAGTGAGAGAGATGGAGGGAGACTCCCTCCTCACCTTCTTCTCCCCTCTTTCCTCTCCCTCTTCTCTTCCTTCCATTCTCTTTCCACCCCTCTCTGTTAAACAGAGAGATTAACTTAATATTTCATTAAGATTTTTAATTAAACCCTTAATCATAATTAACATTAATTATGATTAATGTTTAAAAATTTCCTTTTTAAGAGAAATTTCATGGAAAAATGAAGGAAATATCAGATTTGAGAGGCGGAGAGGACCCCACGCACACGGGAGAGAAATTTATGCATCAACACGCTGTCCCCTACTGAATTTCAGTAGCAAATTGACAGAAATTTGATCGCATTCCCGCGGAAAAAACCCGCAAAAAATGTATAAAAATACATTTTTAATCATAAAAATGCTCAAAAAATTCCTAAAAAATTAGGAAAAAATTTCTAAAAATTCTAGAAATTCAGGGAATCCATCCTCTCAAAAATATCCACCATAAACTTTATGGTATTTTTGAAAAAAAATCCATTAATGCTCGATTTTAACCATAAAAAATAGGGAAAAATAGCATTAACTCACGGTATTCCCCCGCAACGTCGATTCGTCCATTGAATTGAAGTACCACACGTTCCAATCACCATAACGATGATCCATGTGCATTTCATCAACACAAATCAACAAAAGATAACATTTTATTAGTAAATATTAAAATTTACTAAAAAAAAATCAACAATTAAATAGAGATTGCTCTGATACCACTGTTAAAACCCTAAGATCTCTCTAGATAATTGTTATGCATAAAACATGCATAGAACAGGCATAAACTCAACCACCCAACCACCCCCGAGCCCAAGGGATGCACACATGAATAAAGAATGAAATACATCATACCTCTACCTTGATGTCCCATACCATCAAGAGGTATAATACAAACCAATAGCATGTAGCTATGGAGTGAAATGGTAGAAGAGTAGTTATGAACCTCTACAAGAGAGCATAACATAGCCTTGGCCTCATGGAGTCCAAACCTCCAAGCCCCCCAAGCTCCCTTGAGTGTGCCCCATGCCCCTATTATATAGGAGGGCCCTCAAGTGACTCTTGACTTTCCATTTCTCATGTGTGACAACGTGGGAAGCAAGAAAGGTTGTCGGGACATAGGATCCCACTATCCCTAGAGCCTCCTACCACATGTGGGAAGTAAGCAAGGTTGTTAGACATAGGATCCCACTATACCTAGAGCCTCCTACATGTGGCAAGCAAGTAAGGTTGTTAGACATAGGCCAATGAGACATCCCATTATACATAATCAGCTCATGCATGGCTCCCATCTATAGAAAGTGTCTCCTATATGTTATAACACGTCCTAGATCCTAAGAGGCCCAATACAAACCCATATTATCTAGATCAATATTTGATAATATAATGGCATTATTATAGAAATCATACATTCGGACCTACTTTCACCACTATTCATGCATTAAAAAAACTCAATAGGGGAACATCCCTTTTTGTTGATAAAACTCTACAATGTCTACAAAAAATATAAGTATGCTCCCTTTACAGCATCAAGGCACATACAAATCTAGATTTCCTAAGTGGGAAAGCGTACTACAATGTGCATCAATCTCAAGCCATGCCTAGCAATGTGCATCAATAAAGCTAGGCCTTACTAAAAATCGTATCCACATGAATCGGGCTTCCTCATAGCCACACCCTTTTTTGTGAGGAAACCAGTCCACAATTCATGGTCTTTAAATTTTAGAACGAGGGGCTGTTCCCTCATCATGTCTTTCCCCACCATGCATCCTTGAATGGGGTTCTTATGATACGCATCTGCTTGCATAGTATTACACCATGCATCCTTGAATGGGGTTCTTATGATACCCATCTGCTTGCATAGTATTACACCACCATTTGCCTGCATAGTATTACACCAGCATCTTAAGTGTGGGGCCTTTGAAATGTCAACCACCCTGACATTATGCTTCTTGCTTTTTTGGCATTTATCTTCTTTCAATGTTGCAGTTATGATGGCATTCTGCTATGATACAGGTAGTACCATCTTCTTTCAAGGTCTTGTCTCGAAAGACCTTGTGTGCTTTTTTCCACCTTCTCTTCCAATTTCACATGTGTAGCCTTTAGCCCCTCTAGATCATAGGGGCTAGGGCACCCTACATACATACCTCCCCTCCTTCAAGCCCCTTGCACAAAAGTCTTAAGATCCTTCAACTCTTTACAGAGTTAAGTACATTCTAAAGATTTGCATTCTATGTGCTACTCTAAAAGCATCTAGCTCCTTTTGAATTTAAACATGGAGCTATAGTTTTATGGCCTTAGTTGCATCTTCTACATGTTTTTGAAATTCCTAATGTGTGTTTCTATTTTTTTCGCAACAGTTTTCAATTTCTGGAGTGAGGTTTAGTACATTTTTGGATTCCTTAATGTGTGTTTCCATTTCCTACATAATAAATTTCAATTTCTTATACAAAATGATTCTTAATTTTGTAAACATTCCCCCCTTCTTCACATTTTTCATGCATTTTGTGTGGGGGTTTGCTGCCATTTTTGTTCAATGTGTAAGCTATCTTGCATTGTCACATAGGAAAGTAATGTCTACATACCCCTTTACAACTTTTCTAAATTTTAAAAAGTTTGCCATATCTACTTAGTATGCCAATTGTCCTACACCATCACATAGGAAAGTATTGTGTGCAAACCCTACACTTGTGCTTTATAAATTTATAAATTTTTGAAAAGTTTGCTTATATATTTTTGGGATATGATAAAGATTACTTACTATATTTATTGGATATAAGAAAGGGACAACAGACTGTATAATAGAGCTTGGATAGGCTTAGGTATTATTGAGGTCTCACATCTAGGACAACAGAGTGTATAATAGAGCTTGGATAGGCTTAGGTATTATGGAGGTCTCACATCTAGGACTATGAAAATCGCTTGGGGTTATGAAGCTTTAGAAACACATGATGATATCCCCAATATCCCTCCCAAAATTAAAGAAGTTATTATTTTAGTATATTATGATTTGTATCAAAATGCATACTTGATGTTTGTGGTGGTATAAGAAGTAACCTTTTTACTATATTAATTGTATGAAATGTTTATGTAGCTTCAACACTTATATGTCCCATACAAAGTGACGTAATAAAGATGCCAAAATCTTTTGCAATTGTATCACATCAATATTTATGGATTGGTTACTTTTGAGTAAAGTTCAACTAAGTGGTGAGAACTTGAAGTAAGTAAATTTGCTATCCATCTTATTTGTGTGTTATGGGATCCTAAGTGAGAATAACTTGTTTATAGGTGGTCAATTTGATGGTTCATGCCTTTTATCACCAAGAATGTAAGGTCCCATTCATGGATAAGAAGAAAGGGTACAATATGTACACATTGTATTTCCCCTAAAAAGAAACCTCTTGATGTAATACACTCCAGGTTTTTGTGCAACCTTAAGGTCCACCACCTAGTCCGTGGAATTGTTTGAAAGGTTATTATTTTTTTGCTAGTAAGTAGGTCCTCTAGTGCATTTGTATTATTCTTCACTATCGCAAGTTTCATTTTTTGAAGATTTGGGCAAGAAATGGAAGAAAGGGAGATCCTTTAGCTCTGATAGCAATGCAAGAAAGGGGGATCCTTTTAGATCTTGAATGGGTATACGATAGAAGAAAGTTTGATTCTACGCAACCAAGGGTTCCATGGCAGCTTAAATGTGCTCTCTAAGAAAATGTATTAGTAAAATGATTAGTCTAAGATTAGGCCCTATAATTATCTTATATACTTAGCCTTTCTTTTACACTCCTTTCAAACTTATTTAACTATGCCCATGCCTAAGTTCACAAGAATATAGACCATAGTCCATGGCCCCCATATTAGTATATACATGGGCCCACCATTGTTACACAATGGCATTTTCTTCTATAGAGGTTGTGTACAAGGCAACATGCTTTGCTTCATGTAAAGTAGTCTACTTGAGGTGGATTTTAGGAGACACTGGTGTTAAAAGGGAGAAATGGTGTTGATGTGCCACAATCAAAAGGGAGCAACAGTGTTGATGTAGTCTATGTCATGTAAAGTAGTCTACTTGAGGTGGATTTTAGGAGACATCGGTGTTAAAAGGGAGCAACGGTGTTGATGTGCCACAATCAAAATTGCATGGCAATTTCGGTGTTTCATGCTCACACAAAGCACATTAAGATATAGTATCATTGCGTGTAGAGCTTATCGGGAATAGAAAGGTGCAACTTGTTTACTACCCAATGACAAAGAATTATACAAATACTCTTGGAGAGAGA
>NC_141060.1:39327257-39484867 GCF_041138505.1 Cibotium barometz
ACCCAGATGGTGCCCCCACCCGGATGCACTTGTCACCCCTTCTGGCACTCTCTCCTTGTGCATGCACCCCCTACCCGCACCTATATAAACCCCCTCCCCTCCCCCTCTAGAGTAAGCACTCACATAGAGGCTAGGCTCTAGCTTTAGGGACACGTCCTACACTCCTCCCCTCGTGTGAATAGACTTAAAGTTACCCTCTTAGCTCTCCAGCAAAGGCTAGACGTACCCGAGCCTCACTCTCTGTGAGCCCTTTGGCTAAGGACAACCTCTCCAAAAGCCCCCCCCATGTGAATAGACTATTGTAAATGGTGGTACAATCACTCTCTCAAAAGCGTTGTTTGTTCCAGGTATTAAAAGGACTTGTTGTTAGTCTCTGCCTTTGCTAGGGCATGCCTAGTTAGATTTGTGATGACATGTGTAGATTTCATGACTAGAGTGATGGAGACATCACTATAAAATTGAAAAAGAGCCTTAAAGAAGAGGATAGATGAGAGAGAAATAGAGACACAAACTTTGTGTGAGCGAAAGAGTTGGCTGATCTAGGAGAGATACGAGTGACTGTCACTATTTAACATTTTAAAGATCATGTTGCAAGGCAAATTTTATATTTTTGAGAGATTTTTTAGGAACATAATATGGAACAAGTATAATCTCATACTTAACTCTTTGATGGCCTCTCTATATGTGTTATGTGTGTGTAGCCTGATTTTCATGCACTTTTTGACAAGCACTATCAATGCATTGTTTTTAAGTTCCCATTTTATTATGATATTGCTTATATGGAAAATATTGTTTTTTAGATTGAAAATCACATATAGAGTTTAAAAAAACACTTTCTAGGTATTCAATTTCAAAATTTTGGCATCACATTTGGATTATATGTCTTATTGTGGTCATTTAGAACTAAATGTATATGTATGCATGAATTTGAAAATTATTCAAAAATAAGTCTAAAATTTAGAATTTCTACCTTGTTATTTACATTATTTGTCTCATTCTAATTGTTTTGACTACAAACATGACCATATTTCGATACATAACGTGAAAGTTATGGCCATTTGAAGTGAGTTGCTCACTTCAAATGGCCATAACTTTCATGTTATTTATTGGAATATGGTTATATTTGTAGTCAAAACGACTGGAATGTGATGAGGAATCTAAATATCTCACCTGAATATTAGACAGTTACTTCTTTTAATATTTTTAAGTATATTGATGAAAGATATTAAATTCATATTATGTGGTAAAGCATATGTTATTGATGAGAAGATAACATGGTTTTTAGGTAAATTAAAAAAGGTAAGGTTATGGGAAAAAATGCAGAGTGGATGTTTCTTCATGCGAGAAAGAATTGGTTTCTACATGGTGCATAAAAAGATAGTGAAATTTATAAAATTGCCAAAAAAAAAGCTTGTGAGAAAAAGCTTGCAAAAGAATTAAAACCTGTAGAAATCATGCAAAATGTAAAAATGGATTTTCCACATGTGCCTTCTTCAACACTTTCTTCAAATAAGCATGATGGTGGGTACTTGGAAGTTGGTCACATTGGAGGCAAAGGAGAGGAGCTTGCTGCTTGATCAGATTCATTGTTTCACCTTTAAAAGAAAAAACCCCAATGGCTTGAAAACATGCCACGTTAACATGGCTTGTTTATTAAGCCATTTGGGTTTTTTTTTCATGGATTGACATGCCGATATACCTAGATGCCAAGCTAGGTGACTTCCATCTAGCTAGATCAAGATGCTCATCAAGCTCTAGTACAATGTAATCTCATCAAAGATATCTCTAAATATATAATCAACAATTATATATTTACAGTGTTCAGCTTAATCTCATCAAAGATATCTCTAAATATATCTCTATGAATGCATGTTTTCCATGTTGTATCTAAAGGATGTCTATTCATCTTGGGTTTCAAGCTTGTATCATGAGAAAACCAGCAAAGAAGTCCAAGATTATGTGAAAGAGATAAACTATAATGGGTAGTCTTGGTTCACTTACTCTCAGACAATCTAGTGAGTAAAGGCTTATAAAGGATGAAAGCCAATTCTTAATGTTTGTGACTCATACTCAATATTCCCATTCACATAAGAGAATTTATTATTATGTCCTCTCTCTCTCTCTCTCTCTCTCTCTCTCTCTCTCTCTCTCTCTCAACTCTTTATGAGTGAATATGGGCATGCCATTTCTCAGGGTTTGGGAATCCAATTCCCTTCTCTAGATAGTGCGGTCTCTTCCTTCTAATTTCTTGTGCCTTCTTACAAATCTACCGAATTGGCCATGGATACACCACCTATGGATGCTTGCCTACGATGCTTCGAGCCACACCATCACCAATTGTGGAACCTCTTGAATACATGCCACATTTATTCCAAAATGGACCAAAAATAAAACTTGAAAAAGATAAAAAGAGAGAAAAAAGCTTTTATAAAAACAAACTCCAAAAATGAAGCAAAAGGGGAGTTTATTTTAACACACATGTATCCCATTTTTACGTGTATTTATGCCTTGATTTACTCCATGTGCATCTTTTTTGCATTATGGCATATCAGTTAACATAAACAAGGATGAATACTCCCTACTTTGCGTAAATTATTGGGCGCTCAACAAGATGACGATCAAGAGCAAGTTCCCTATGTCTCGATTTGATTACATCTTAGAGAGGCTGATGAATGAGCTAAGGTGTTTTTGAAGATTGATCTCAAAAGTGGGTACCATTAGGTACAAATTGTGAATGGAGAAATCCCCAAATCAATGCCCTTGCTTACAAATAGGGTAGCCTTGTGGGCTGCCCTAGGGGCCCCATGGCCAACAAAGCCCAAAGCCCATGAAGGGCTAGGCATGCTGTTGGCCAGGCCTAGACAGTAGGTCGGCCCGCCCAAGAGGGGCTGTAGCTCAATTGGCCAGCTCCATGAGGCCCTCACAGTAGGCAGCCAGCACAGCAGTTGGCTAGCGCTTGGGTGGCCAGGCCTGGACAGCACGTCAGCCTTGCCCAAGAGTAGCTCAGTCGGCCAGCTCCATGAGGCCCTCACAGTAGTTGGCCATCACAGCAGTCGGCCAGCGCTTGGGTGGCCAGCATGTGAAAGGCACCTTTTATGACATATAACTGACACCATTATGTATGTGTGGAGAGAGAGAGAGAGAGAGAGAGAGAGAGAGAGAGAGAGAGAGAGAGAGAGAGAGATTTATATCCCATTTTTACGTGTATTTATGCCTTGATTTACTCCATGTGCATCTTTTTTGCATTATGGCATATCAATTAACATATGTTCTTGACACCATTAAGAGAGAGAGAGAGAGAGAGAGAGAGAGAGAGAGAGAGAGAGAGAGAGAGATTTATAAGCTCTTAGTATCTATGTGGAGGAGAACCACTTGAGTAGGAGCTTTCAACACATCAAGGTGAAGCCTCAAGCTCTATGTCCCTAACAACCCTTTTACTCAAGCTCATAATTTCATAAGTTTCTAATGACCCTTGGTGTTTGGTAAGTCCCTAATGATCCTTGGTGTTTGGTAAGTCCCTAATGATCCTTGCATACACAAGACTAAACCATCATCTATCTCATAACATCAATTTCATAAGTTTCTAACGACCCTCCCTAATGACCCTTGCACACACAAAACTAAACAATCATCTATTTCATAACATCAAATATCAATCCCTCCAAACCAACTAGGTTCAGGAATGTATGGTTTACCCATCCTCCCTCCAAACTAACTTGCACACACAAGACTAAACAATCATCTATCTCATAATATCAATTATCAATCCCTCCAAACGAACTAGGTGTAGGAATGTATGGTTTACCCATCCTCCCTCTAAAACCAACTAGGTGTAGGAATGTATGTTTTACCCTTCCTCCCTCCAAACCAAGTATGTGTAGGAATGTATGATTTACCCATCCTCCCCTTTGAATAAAGCAGATTATCACATTTATCCCCTTTGTTCACCCAGTATACCTTCATATAAATAAAATACATTTGCCAACCCATCTATATTTTTAACCATGATAGTAGGCTCTTATTTTTTACCATGTTCTCAAGTAATTAAAATAGCCTTATTAATCCTTTTCATATGGATGTAATCATACTTAAGAATAACATCCTTTAAATAGGGATATAACCACTTTCAAGAATAGAATAGAATATAGTTAAATAGAATTTGTTTCCACTTGATACCCATTGTGAATCACACAATTTGTTGGAGTGAAGACAAAGGTAGCCCGATATTGCAAGCAAGGAGAGATAGAGTTCCAGAAGCATACCACTCAAAGTAGATTGATGAGAATGACATGATAAGGTCACTTATACGCTTACTCATAAGAGCATGTATACATGCTCTTATGATAAGGTCACTTACACACTTACTCATAAGAGCAGCATGTATACATGGAGGGGGAAAAAACCTCCTAAGGAGGGAAAACGTGTCCTGGCCCATTATTAGCCTACGTCCGCACATCACTACCATATAAATGGTTACAATTCCCTCCTATATTTGAACATGTACATGGATCATATGGTTGATAAATCCCCAAATGGCAATAATCCCAAAGCTTTGTAAAATCACGAGAGAACCTTTGTGAACATATGCGACATTATCAGGTGTAGAGAAATAAGCTAGGCTTATCTCTCCTACAATGAGCCTCTCCACCATGACATAATGATAATACACCTCGTGCTTTGTACGAGGATGAAACACTGCATCTGAGCCGCCATACACACTCTATAGTGTCGGTTGGAAGAGCTACCCTATGTTTCTTGTAATTACCAATGCTTTCAGTGAAGATGGAGGTGGGGGATTGCTGCCACACTAAGATCTACCAATAGGCATCTGAGCCGTACACACTCCATAGTGTCGGTTGGAAGAGCTACCCTATATTCAGCTTCATAGCTCAAAGTGGCCACCATTCTTGCTAAGATATTAGATACATGAATCACTAAGATGAAATCAAAAGACACTAGTGGACACTCACGTGTCATAACATCTTAATCCAATTGGAGTCATTGAAAGTATACAGCTGAATATCACCCCCCTTAGCATAAAATAGCCTAAGGGACTGAGTGCCTTGTAAGTATCAGAATACTCGCTTGGTAGCTTGCCAATGCTTACTTCTGAGACTATGCATAAACCTACTCAATTGGGAGACCCCTAATTGAATGTCTGGCCTCATATTGCATGGATAGATGTGGCAACCCAACAACCCCTACTGATAAAGTGATGCATTAAATGGTCCACCTACATCTTGGAAACTAAGCCTAGCCCCTGTCTCTCTGATGGTGTGTAGCAATAGGCTTACAGTCTTTAAGACCTAACCATGTAATTAGTCTCTGTATATGTAAGTAGTCTCTATATGTACTTTGACTGCATAGATGGATGTGGCACCCCAACAACCCCTACTGATAAAGTGATGCATTAAATGGTTCACCTACATCCTAGAAATTAAGCCTACTAGCCCTAGCCCCTGTCTCTCTGATGGTGTGTAGAAATAGGCTTACAAGCCTAACCATGTAAGTAGTCTCTGTATGTAAGCAATCTCTATATGTACTTTGAGTGCAACATCACAATACCATCATCATATTGTATAAAATGTATGCTCAAATAATAATAACTCAAGGAGCCCAAGACTGTCATCTCAAATGACACATGTAATTCACCTTGAAGGCTAGAATCTTCTCCTCATTTGGGCTTGTGAGCAGCAACATGTCATTAACATATTAAATGATGACCAATAAACAATTTGCACTTCTCCTTTACATAGAGGGTACTCCTAATAGCTGGACTATCATAAAAACCATTTGTAAGCAAGTATGCATTTATCTTCTCATACCATGCTCTAGGAGCCTACTCAAGGCTTTTCTTAACCCTGCATACTTTAGACTCATGTCTCTCTTTTGGACAAAACCACAGGACTCAAATACATAGATTTATATAGAATATAGAATATTGATCACTTTCTAGGCAATTTATATAGAATATAGAATATATGTATATTCCTTTTAAAAATGTTTGGTGACCATCCACTAATCCCTAGGCCCTACTATTGATCACTTTTTAGGAAATTTATATAGCAAGAGTGAGAATCTTAGTTAAATTTTCCAAGAATATTCCCTCTAAAATTTTGATAGCATGCCTTAGTCAACTTTCTTATGTTTGGACTAGAGTCCAGATAACATCTAGATTGTGCTCACAAGATGAGAGACAAGAGATGTATTTTTGTTTTGTTCTTGGGCTAAGAGGCTTTTTTAGATTTGGTTATGTTCTATCCCAGTTTGGGTGGTTGGGGTCCTCCCAATCCTTGCCAATAGAAGCAGACACAAAATGTGCTTGCCTAGTCGGACTGTATATGCCACCGTACCCTAGTCCTTCCCTTTCTTCTAGTCTCTTTGGCCTCTGGGTACCGACTCCTTGCTCTATGCATGGTGTCCATAGCCACCTATCACCAGTGAAAGCATGGGGTGCTGAGAGTTCAAGAGTGATGACATGAGCTTGTTCTCTTCATTTATTTTCTCTTCCAACTATCTGGTAGTAGCCATTACATGCTCATGTAGTTCTTGCTTGGGTATATTATCTAGTGATGGTATCTATCCTGAGCACTATCTCCCTCCTAAAGGTGTTTCCATATTGTACGACTACTTTCTTGCCTTCTACTTTCCCTATTGTACAACTGCTTTCGTGCCTTCTGCTTTTAGGTTCTAAAACTTTTCTTTCCATTCTTGCAACCATTCGTTTTTCTCTTTGAGACCATTCAGGTTTTTGGAACCAGGTCCCCTTAGAGATTGGATGTGTGGTTCTCCTTGAAGCCTTCCCTTGCCTATGGATTCACATGTTGTGGCATGTCCTGCTATCCTTGGCCCTCATTTGGATTCTTGTCATATTTTTTGTAAATAACCAGCTCTCTACAAGTGGGGGTGGGTGCTTCTAGCATAGCTTTAAGCTCCATTGAGGTATTCCTCCCACACTGCTCTGATCTCACATGTGGCATGTTCCTCCCATTCTTTCATTTTTGTAGCATCAAGCTCGTACATGACTGGGGTGGTCTCTTCATCATAAACTACCAATCTAGCCTCCACTTGGGCCAGCATAACTTGGTCCTTGGCTCTTTCTTGCATGCTTTAGACCACCTCCAAACATTCTTTCATTACATTGTCACTCTTTGCTTGGCGTCCTCTGCTTTGGTGGTGGCATCCAACCACGCCGTCCTTGATGATTCTAGTTTTATGCTCTTGCTTGGTCACAATCACCTTAAGGCTAGCTAACACTAGTTATATTTGTTAGGTTGGCTAACTCTTTAGTTATATTCTTGTTTTGCAGTCCTGTCTCACTTGTTGATAACCTCTAATTTTGGCACCAAAATAAGCAATTTAAAAGTGTTCTTCATTTGACAAATTTAATATTTTATGCTTTGAATCAAGGCATTTCTTAGCCTTTGTACTTCATTTGATATATCTTTTGTAAAATGTGTATGGCTTCTTTAGCAGGTCTGTAAATTTTTAAAAAGCTAATGCACATTTAAATTTCTTCCTTTCTTTGGTAGTATGAGAACCTTAGTCAACTAGAAAATGAAGCCTCAAATTGAAACCTTAGCTAAGATAAAGACAGTTGTATACTTTTTCAATTTGATAAAATATCAAGAAAAGGTGGTTTGTTAGAAAATAGATGATGATATTGCAATGCTAATGATGTTAATCACCTAGATTGAGAGGCATAAACAAGCATACACAATGCTAGTGAAATAAGTGAATAGATGCACCAAGCATGTGAGAGACTAGACAGTAAACATCATGAATAGAGATGATAAACAATGAACACCATGATTACCTTAACGCAATAGAAAGAAGCCTTTTACTCACAAAGGAACCACCAAGTATATTGCCAACAAATGGTATGTAGCACAAAGAAAAAACAAAGTCTCCTCTCATCTACACAATGAGTGTAGAGACCTCAAATATATAGATCTTCATGGAGGTAAGAGCTTAGGATCCCTAAGATGCCTCCACCTTCCCCTGAGTATCTCACTAGACTCACCATAAAGTGACTCCTCAATCAAGGGTGGTACCTACCATGCCTACTTTGGTTAACCATGGCAATTGGAGAACTTATGACCTTAAACCTTCTATCCCTAAGGTGCACTTAGAATTATCCACCACTAAGGGGACTAATAGAAATGGATGCTAGATCACTAAAATCTCAACACTCTCTCTTGATCTACATCCAAACCACACAAGGTGTGTAGTCAAGAAGGTTACAATGAGTGTCACACAGACTCCTAAAAACATAATGAGCACAAAGTTTAAAAAAGTGTATTAGTGGGCCACATTGGCCTCATGATGGCTACTCCGAGTCCATTCTTCTTATTCTCCTCATCCCTCTTCTTCTTAAAATAGACCTTGGTTTCATGTCTCTTTTTCTTGCAAATAATAGAAAGTCCTGAAAAACTTCTTCTTGTTCTTCTCATCCATGATGAGAGCTAATTGTACTTGAACCTAAGAGGTGGATTCCTTGGCAGCCTTCTTGGCTTCCATCCTATTTTCTTCAAGGATCAAAGATGAGGAAACTGATGCAAGGGTCATGTTAGATTGGTTTGTAAGAGCAGACACACATCGCTCAGGCATCATAAGCATCAGCAGGCATACTAGCAAGTAAGATGAAAACAACTTCCTCTTCAACACACCCAATATGAAATTGCTTGTTTCACAGATTCAGTTGTCTTTAAAACAATCTTTTAATGAAACCATAGTATCATTGATCATAATCCTCCAAAATATCTAGGTTGAATTCTAATTTCCAATCATTCTTTCATCGGTGTACCTATGGCTTGGCAACCAGAATGCTCACCACCTATTCACTCAGAGGTCTTTTCTCAATAGTTCCTAGCTCATAGTACCCAGAAATATATTCACTTATAAAAATCCAGATGGACTCTCCGTTGAAGATCAGCAAGATCAACCAACAGATCCATATAAAAGAGCCATGGACTCATCCGACAATCAACCAGATCCATGCACGAGTTCAGAAAACAACTCTAACTCCTTATTCCATTTTCTTCCTCGACGCACGTGTGGGTATCTTTGGCGACCCAAAGCCCGAGCACCGTATGGTCAGCACCCTCTAGGCTCCTTCGCAGGCACCTAGCGCTTCACTCATAGGCCGCTTCCTTGGTCCCTCATCCACCGTACCGGAAGCTCACCATTTAAATCGAACCGAGGCTGGTCAAGACCTTAGCTGACCTTGCTACGTGAGACATCCTCTGTTGACTCTCCGTCAGCTGTTACAACTTTATCACTTAGGTCTCCATGACCTCATTCACAAGATGGTCAAAATGCTTCCCCAGCATTCTTGACATAAAACAGTCATTTAAAAACAGGTCATAAATACAATTTCTAACGAACTCTCATCTTTCCACATTGTTCCACATCATTTCTCGTTATTCCACATTCTTCTACATCAATTCACATTACTTAATCCACATCCAATCATATGTATTCCCATCGTCCTTTATCCATTCTAATCTAGTCACATCATATTACATCTCATCACATCTCATCCACTCACATCTACCCATATCCATATCACATCACATCACATCCATTCACATTGCATCTCATCCATTCACATCTATCCCGATTCACATCACATCCATTCACATTACATCTCATCCATTCACATCTATCCCGATTCACATCACATCCATTCACATCGCATCTCATCCATTCACATCTATCCCGATTCACATCGCATCACATCTCATCCATTCACATCTATCCCGATTCACATCACATCACATCTCATTTATTCACATATATCCCTATTCACATCACATCACATCACATCACATCCATTTCACATCACATCACATCCATTCACATCACATCTCATCCATTCACATCTATTTACATCACATCCATTTCACATCACATCACATCCATTGACAGCACATCTCATCCATTCACATCTATTTACATTCACATCCATTCACATTTCATCGCATCCATTTTCTCATCCATCTCATTCATTACATCCACATCACATCACATACATCCCATCCACATTACATAACATCCACATCTCATTCTTATCCATTTATATTAAATCACATCCTTTCACATATCATCACATCTCAATCTCATCTCATCACATTCACATCCATTTATATCACATCTCAATCTCATCTCATCACATCCACATCCATTTATATCACATCACATCCCATCCACATCTCATCACATCCACATCCATTTACATCACATCACATCCCATCCCAATCCATTTACATCACATTCACATCTTATCACATCCATTCACATCTTATCACATCCACTCACATCTTATCACATCCATTCACATCTTATCACATTCAGTAGCTTTTTCTACTTCGATACCGATGATTGGGACTTTTTCTAAATTTTTACCAATTGCTTGGCCTAGTTAAAGGTACTTTTTCTCAACGGATATTTTCATATTCTTTCTCAAATTTCTCAAGTGAATTATATTCAATTATCTTCTTTTGAGTAAAAGATTCATGGGATTTACAAAAATCAATCCTACCCATATTTCCCAATAATGCTCAAAATTTCACTTTTGATAAATACTCATAATTTGAATTATGCTAAAAATTCTTCTTTTTCCCTTTCTTGATCTCAAATATCATGGAAATTCCTCTTTTTGCATTTAATTGATTGAATTCCAAATGTCATGGGAATTCCTCTTTTATCATAAAATAAATTTACCTAAAATTTCTCTTTTCTTTAATAAAAATATCCATTATTTCAAATATGTCAAGAATTCCACTTTTACCATTTAAATGATTGAACTCCAAATGTCATGGGAATTCCTCTTTTATCATTTAAATTTTCTCATTCATAAAATAAATTTATCTAAAATTTATCTTTAAATAAAAATATTCATTATTTTAATACACCAAAATTTTTCTTTTTCCATTTAATTACATGATTCTCCATTATCATGGGAATTCCTCTTTTTGCATAAAAATAAAATTACCAAAAATTTCTCTTTTCTTTAATTAATTATTTATGCATAAACACTAAAAATTAGTTTTCCATGAATGTGATGAAAATCATTCTTTTAGCATAGGATGACCAATCCTAGAATATGGTAGGAAGTCCTCTTTTCACATTATGCATAAAAATGAGTTATGTATTAATTTCTAAAAATTTTACCATAGCTTCGTTGCTTTACTGCTAATTTTTAATATTTCTAGAAAGAATAAGACTTTGTAATACAATTATGATAGAATAACTATCTTTAGACTTAAATCCAATTTATGAAATTAAATCATAAGTTTGCCATAATTTTATTAGCATAAAAGCATAAAAATACTATTTTCTTAACCTCTAGCTTAACAAGCTTAGAGATTGATTTTGAATTAAGAATTTATCAATGAGAAGCATTCATTTGCTTAAGAATTAGTCATAGGAATAACTATTCTTTTGGGGAGAGAGATATATACATAAAAAGCATTCTAATTAAGCATAATAAAGATTAACTTTTTTGTAATCAATCATTAGAATTCTTATAGAAAGCTTGATTTGCATTGAAAACAATTAGTTTGAAACTTCTCAAGCTTGAGAGGGGTTGAGAAGTGAAATCTTTTGAGAATATTAATGAAAACCATAAAATTACTTCTTACCTCTTGATTTGGCTTGCTTCTTTATCTTAGAAGGAAGCCCCCAACCAATCAATTGGTTTAGTATGTTGAGAATAAAGCTCCAAGGATTGTTGAAGAGAGAGAGAGAAGCTCCAATCTCTCCAAAAGTATAGGATTTTTAAGGGATAATAAAAAATATCATTATTTTAATGTAATACTCACATGGTATAGTTCACAGATGAGAATACAAAAGAATGAGGGTCTATTTATAGGTGAGGGAGGTCACTAACTGAGTCCAACTAAGTTCTAGAATTTTCCAGCAGTTTGGCTGAATTTGGACAAGATTTGGATCAGTTTGGCTTCCATTTTGATCCATTTTGATCCAGTTTGATCCAGGAGAGAGGAGAGATTAAAAAATATCACAATTTTTTTGAATTAAAAAACCTTCCCACACATGTGAAGGAGGCACCTACCTCAAAGGTCTCCCCCTCCTTACCAAGGTGTCAAAAATTGATCATTTCTCCAAAATATCTCTTTTTTTTAGTAATATCTCATTTTTTTAGTAATGAGATATTTCTCCAAAATATCTCATTTTTTTAAGTAATATCTCTTAATTTTTAACTAATAACCTTGTACTCAGTCAACTCTTCATCTTATGTGAGCATTTACTCTTTTTGGATATTTTCTTTTATTCTTTGGATTTATCTCATCCCAACACTTGGATTAATCCTATTGACCCCATAGGAACCTTAATTAGACCATAATCCAAAAATTTCTGAAAATCTAGACCCTTAGGCTAAGGTCCCTTATATCATTTTCAATTGATTCCTAATACACATTGGAAAGTTCATTTTAAACTTCTGTTTCAGGGGAAACCATTTTAGACACTAGGAGGATTTTTATATCCAAAGATATCTCAATTTTGGATTATCTCTCTCTAGATATTTTCTCTCTCTAGGTCAAAACAGGGTAAAACAAGATCTTTCTCCTATTTCAGAGAGGGGAATAATTATAAGAACATAAGGGGAGGTTCTTATAGCTTTACACCTCAAAAGCTGGAGGGAGGAATCTTACACACCAAGAATGTGAGAGACTAGACAATAAACATCATAAATAGAGATGATAAAAATGAACACCATGATTACCTTAATGCAATAGAAAGAAGCCTTTGCCCACAAAGGAACCACCAAGTATATTACCAACAAATGGTATGTAGCACAAAGCAAGAACAAAGTCTCCTCTCATCTACACAATGAGTGTAGAGGCCTCAAATATATAGATCTCCATGGAGGTAAGTGCTTAGGATCCCTAACATGCCTCCACCTTCCCTTGATTATCGCACCAAACTCATCATAAAGTGACTCCTCAATCAAGGGTGGTACCTACCATGCCTACTCTAGTTAATATATAGATCTCCATGGAGATAAGTGCTTAGGATCCCTAAGATGCCTCCACATTCCCCTGATTAGCTTGCAAGACTCACCATAAAGTGACTCCTGAATCAAGGGTGGTACCTACCATGCCTACTTTGGTTAACCATGGAAATTGGAGAACTTATGACCTTAGACCTTTTATCCGTAAGGTGCATTTAGCATTATCCACTAAGGACTAATAGAAATGGATGCTAGATCACTAAAATCTCAACGATTTGGGTGGTTGGAGAAGTACACGACTCCTTTCTCATGAAAAGAGTTTGTGTCTTTCTTTTTTCCATCTCCTCCACTTTCATTCTTCTTGAATTTCTTCTCTATCTTGTGCAACCATGTCTCCTTCCAATGATGGAGAAAGAGAGAACAAGATCAAGAAAGCACCATAGCTTAGTTGTGTGTATGATTTTTGAGCATAATCTTGTGCTAATTATCTTCTTAATCTCCTTCCCAAAGCTTAAAGCTAAGCTTTTAGCATATACTTTGCTAGCTTTTTTACCCAAAAATTGGACTACAACAAAAGGCATTTCACTTGTTATTTGAGATTTTGTCCTTGCTGCAGTTCATCCAAAGTCAAAGTTCCTTTTCTGTGAGGTCTCAAATCTAGTAGACTTCATCTTTTCTGGAATTGTCCTTGGGGGTTATCCTACCACAGTGGTGGCGGCTCGACTTGTCCACTATGGGTTCTGGTTAGGCTTTTTGCTAGTTGTCCTACTCCTTTTCTCCATTAATCCTGCTTCCTTCTCCAAATTTCTCTTGATGTTCTTTGTCTAGAGAGTGGGGTATCTTGTTTGTTTATCTTGTTGAATCTGCTAGTTTTTTTGCATTGTTTATCTTGTTTATTTATCTTGTTGAATCTATTAGTTTTTTGGGCACTGTTTTCTCTTGAAAAATAGCTTTTAGATGAGCCCTTTTGTTTCCCAACTCGGTTGCTTGGATGATTCCGTAATTCCTTTGTACATGACATGTACCAGGTTGATCATCTGTATCACAAATTGCATGTGCTTTTGCCTATCTTCATCTGGGTTTCCTATGACCTTGTATTTTTTCATAATCTTTAGAGCCCCAAACTGCCTCACCAAGTCCCTTTCCTCTATTTTGGGGGGTATGTCTATCATACCCTATGTAGGTACATGAACACTTTTGCCACATAGCTAGCTGAACAAAACTATTTATTATCGGACAATAGTTTAATGTTTTTCCTTTTTTGTAGCCTCTCATTGTTCATCTACATGGAGATTGATTTGCACCTCACCCATGGCAACTCTACAAACTTCCTTTAGGACACATTCCAAGTCCCTTTCCTCTATTTTGGGGGGTATGTCTGTCATACCCTCTGCATGTACTTGAACACTTCTGCCATATAGTTAGTTAAACAAAACTATTTTATCGGACAACAGTTTGATGTTTTTCCTTTTCTGTAGCCTCTCATTGTTCATCTACTTGGAGATCGATTTACACCTCACCCCATGGCAGCTCTACAAACTTCCTTAGGACAAGAGTTTGATGATTTTCCTTTACTATAGCCTCTCCAACTATTCATCTGCATGGAGATTGATTTGCAACTCACCCCATGGCAACTTTGTGAACTTCCTTAGGTTGACTTTTTCTAGCCACTCCTAGTGTCTTTATGTTTCCCATTGTAGGGTTCAGCTGAGGTGCTTGAAATCCACCATTTTTGTATGTGAGGTGTTGAATAGAGCAAGTAGGCAGGGTATGTAGGAGCCGAGGTCACAGAGAGCAGAGGTGGTTTTAAAGCACAAAGTCATAATGAGGGGAATTAGTTCATTCAATCAAACCAGAGAGGTTCCTTAGTGCTACTAACCATTAGTCCTTAGACCATGCATCAACACTCAACATTAGGATCTTTATGATAGCCCATGATCTTTGTCGATATGGCTACATCATACATGGCCCAAAAAGTTATAAAAACAAAGTGTGAATAGGGATGGGTACTTAATACCCATCCATTATTCACTTGGAGTCATGGGGAAGGAAGCAACTGTAATTAATATCGTTATTTATGATAGCCCACAAACTTTGTCGAGATGGCTACATACATGGACTAAAATGTTATCGAAACAGTGAGTGAATAGGATGGGTAATTAATACCCATCCATTATTACTTGGAGTCATGGGGAAGGAAGTAATGGTAATTAATACTGTTATTTCCTTACTTGCCATCCGAGAAATTCTACATGCGGCCCTCTCTTTCCCTATTATTGGCATTGCTAGTCTAACCTCTAGCTCTTCCTTTTCCCAACATACATCAATCAGTATATCCGTCTCTTTTTAGGTTCTTTCTTCTTCTGGAAATTTACAAATTTGGGTAACATTTAGTTTAGGTTTTTGGTTCTCCTATCTAGTACAAGACCGTGATATGGCTTGAGCCTATATCCATAACTAGTTTGTTTAGGATTACCCCCCCATCTAATGTTTGTAGCTCAAAGGTTCTAGTCTCTAACTTCCTCTGGATTCTATATAGTCTTGTCCACCTCATTTTTAGTTTTCCAGTATGTGGCCCCATTCTTGAATTGAATAATAAGATTGCATCTCCTTCTTTAAGGTTTTGAACTTTCTATTTCTCTCTACTTACAACTTCCTTCTCTTTTACACTATCACAGTGGTCCAAGCACTAAGCAGCCCTTATTTACCTAGACTACTAAATTATGTGGTTCTTTGAGTCTTATGGTCTCAACCTTTCTATGATAGCTATCATAAGACTAGGCACTAAGAATTCCATGGGTACTACTAACTCTAGGCCATACACCATCCTAAAAGGTGTGAGGCCAATCGTGTTCTTGTAGGCTGTTCAAAAAGCCCAAAATGCATAGTGTAGTTTCCTGTTCTCATTCACTGTCTTTATTGAAATTCCTTTCAAGATCCTATTGGTTGACTTAGCCTGGCCATTTGCCTATGGGAATATAAACTGTGGATTTATTGTGCATGACCATATATTGTTCTGTCTCAGGTTCTTGATTGTGTCTTTTTGTAAGTGGGTACCTTGATCACTTATTAGCTCAATTGGGCATCCAAACCTTGTCATGATTGTCAAAAGTTTGAACATGGTAACTCAAGCATACATGGCTATGGTGTGCTTAATCGTAATTACTATGATTAAAAAACTCTAATCTTATGGTGGGAGTAGCCTAATTAACAATATAATGATGATCCTAATGACTTAATCAAGCTTGACTCAAGCACAATTAGGTTATAAGATGAAAACTTGTACTCATTAAGAGGCTTGACAGCTGCTTGTCTTCATTGCTTGAAAATGACCCTTTTATATGAGGAGGGTACACCTCTTAAATTATAAGTATGACATGCGCATCCCTTTCACCTATCTTTGCATCAAAGCCATCCAATTGGGTCATCATACTTTTCATTTTGCTTATGAATTGTGCTAGAACCAAATATTAAATTTAACTCATCCCATTCTTGTTTTGCCGTTAGATATAATTATCTTTTTCAAATTATGGAATGCTTTCTTGGCATCCACTAGACTAGGTAACTCCGTGTTCTTTAAAGTCAAGCAGTACAATGGCATTGCAACATCTACTAAGAATGCTAGGATTCTGTTGTGCCACTTGATATGGCCCAAACATTTGGATAGTTCCTTGATGTTTGTTGGTGCTTGTAGCTTCACAATCATCTCCATTTTGGCCAGGTCTACTACCATGCCATTGCAAATGCACACTTTGTTAGATTTAGCCGATTTAGCCTTAGTCTTGCTTTTTTGCACTTTTTCAGACATAACATTAGGTGATGTAGATGCTCAGTCTTCTTTCCAAACACACTAATATCATCAACGAGCACCCTCATGAATGCGGTGAGGTATTCATCAAAGATTTTCTGTACTATCTGTTGGAAAGTTGGTGGTGCATTCATGAGGCCAAAAATCATCACATTTGATGAAAATGTGATGCGAACACCTCCCACTTCGTGATGATGAATGTAGTCTTCTCCTTATCTTCTAAAGCCATTTGGACCTGGTTGTAACCACACTAAATCCATCCAAAAAGGAGTGCATCTCATGTCCTACTACTGCATCTAGAAGTGAATCTATAAATGGCATTGAGACAGAAAGGGATTTGCATTTGTTGCTGCATTTAATTTTTTGTAATCAATGCAGACTCTCAGCTTCCCATTCTTCTTTGGTACTATTACAATGGGTGATAACCATTCTTCTTTGTTAATGGGATAAATAAACCCTACCTTTAGTAACTTGTTTATTTCTTGTCTTGCATAGTTTGGCTTCATTCTATACCTATTTTGCTTGATAGGCACTATATCTTCCTTGAGGTTAATATTGTGCTAATAGAAGCTTAGATCAATGCCCTTTATATTTGTGTAGTCCTAGCCAAACACATCCTTGTATGTTGTAAGTAGTTGTGTCATTTCATCTTTCAGTTCTTGCCCTGGCTTTCCACTTACTCTCATAGTCTTGGACTCATTATTATCACCTCGATTGATTTCAATGAGTTCGTCTTCATGAACTCTCAATTGATACTTTTTGCCTTCTTTTATTTTTTCAAGACTATGAGCTTGGCTTCTTGTTCCTATGGTAGTAAGTTTTTGGGATTCTCTTCTTGAACTTCTATCTCCGTGTTACTTCCATTTTCCTGTGCCACTAGCTAGACTATTAGCTTGGCTTTTCTTGTTCCTATGGTAGAAAGTTTTTGGGCTTCTCTTCTTGAACTTCTTTCTCCATGTTGCTTCCATTTTCCTGTGCCACTAGCTAGACTATCAATACCTTTGGATCATATTTTTGAATAATCCTTTCCACATCTACCTCAAATAGTGATAGTAAATCTGGATTTTCTTTTGGGATCTACTCTTCTTTATCATCTTCCAGGAAATTTAATCCTTTATCATGGAGAGGTCTCCTCTTTGGTTCCATGTGAAATAGGCAAGCATTCCACTTGTTGGAATTAGGGTTAGGGTTGCAACAATGCACACACACACGATAGAGAAGCTTGAGAGCACACAAACTCACTAGATTAGAATCAAAAAATGTGTGCCAGATATAAAAGATAAGTACACACCCCAAAATGAGTAGATAAGAGGGTGGGCAGCCCAAAATGAGTAGATAAGAGGGTGTACATATGCACAAGGAAAAAAAACTCTAAGTGGAAAAAGTGCCCCGGCGGTCCTCTAAGTGTGTTCACACACATCACCACCATATAATGCTACAAATACCCCCTGGAGTGATAATGTGCTGCAAATAGGAAAAAAACCCGCTTGATAGCCTGCCAATGCATCGTACCTAGGCTATGCCATAAATCTGCTCAACTGTGAGACCGTATACTGTATATTTGGCCTCGTGTTGCATACATAAAGAAGGGATCCAATAGCTTGCTGATACAAACTAGCATCAAAAGAGTCTCTTACATCTTGAAGACTAAGTCGAGTACCTATCTCCATAGGTGTAGCCACAGGTTTACAGTCTTCAAGATTAAACCTCTTTATGCAAGGACCCCAAATCTAACATCTCAAACGATGACTGCAAAAATTAGCCTTAAAGGCTGAAATCTGATCTATATCGGGTCCCGTGAGCAGCATGTCATCAACGTATAGAACGATGACCAAAAATGTGTCCTTAGTTCTCTTCACATAGAGGGTACTCTCAGTTGGACTGTTGCAAAAATCATTTGCATCCAAGTATGCATGAATCTTCTCATACCATGCTCTAGGAGCCTGCTTAAGGCCATAAAGAGCCTTTTTCAACTTGCATACTTTAGACTCTTCTCCTTTCACATCAAAACCAGGAGCCTATGATACATACACCTCCTCATGTAAATCACCATTCAAGAATGCAGTTTTAATGTCCAACTGATGTACATTCCACCCATGATGTGCTGCCAAAGCAATGAGACACCTAATGGTAGTCATACGAGATGTGGGTGCAAAGGTCTCATCATAATCAATGCCCTTTTGCTGGGCATTGATATTATGATGCCCTTTTGCTGGGCATACCCCTTTGCAACAAGTCTGGCCTTGTAGCGATCAATGCTACCATCTGCTTTGCGTTTAACTTGTAAACCCACTTAGTACCAATGGCCTTCTTGCCATAAGGTAGATCTATCAAATACCAGGTGTCATTCTTGAGTATAGAGTTATACTCATCCTGCATAGCATGCATCCAATAATCATCATCATGTGCTTCCTTCAAAGGAAACAGGTTCCTCCTCATTACATAAAGTAGAAATGAGAACATGATCCACATGAGAATAATCTGCATGATGAGAACGAGTTCTGCTAGGTAAAGGAGCTGCCAACTTGCTATCCCTCAATGTTTGCACAAGCCATTTTGGCATACGCCTAGATTCTTCTATGGTTGCTCTCTCCTCATCCACTACATTATCAATAATTGCCTCATCAAAAGGGTGATTTGCAGGCTGATTTTACACCTCCAAAGGCTAAATTTCAACACTTGGTTGAGCATTCAATTGCTCTACATATGGCTGCCCTCCAATAAACAAAGGTAGGAGCGAATCAAACATGTCCCTGTGAGCATACATTTTGCTATTTTTTGCATGAAAACATGGGTTGAACTGAGTTTTCGACAAAAACAACATCTCTACTTAAATATGCTTTAAGACTGGATGGCAGAGTCTATATCCCTTGCTTTCTGAACTGTATCCCACAAATATGCATTTAACTGCCTTATCATCAAGCTTACTACATTGTTGCTCAGACACAAGAGCATAAGCAAAAAAACCAAAAACACGTAAATGAGCCATAGAAAGCTTCCAGCCATTCCAAGCTTCATAAGGAGTTTTAGACTGCAAGGCCTTGGTAGGGTATTTGTTCAACACATAGTTTGCGCACATAGTTGCCTCTAACCAAAAACCATGAGGTAAATCTTGGGCTTTCACCATACATCATGCCATCTCCATGAGAGACCTGTTCTTCCTCTCAGCCACACCATTTTGCTGAGGTGTGTATGGCACTGTACATTGATGCCTTATGCCTTTTTCAGCCATATATGCATGAAATTCCTTGGACATATACTCCCCCCCTTGATCTGAATGAAGGGTGCCAACTTTACATTCACATGCATTTTCAGCCATGGATACAAAGTGCCCTAAAGCACATAAAAAACCTCTGACTTCTACTTTAATGGATACACCCAACTATATCTGGAGTAATCATCAATAAAAGTGACGAAGTAGAGATATCCCCCAATAGATGGTGTCCTCATAGGACCACATACATCACTATATATAAGCTGTAATTTCTTAATAGCTCTCACAGATTCATCCTTTAGAAATGATGCCCGATGCATTTTACCAAGAATACACCCCACATACATGTTTAGTAGGGGTCTCAAGAGTTGGCAACTTAGACACCATATCATGCCTTTGAAGGCGTAACAAACTGCCATAATTCAGATGGCCAAATTGTGCATGCCATAATTCTGCATCACTCATAACACGAGTCGTAGAGACTAAGCAAGCATCATGCTGCAACTTCTCAAATATATCCATCTTGTATAGGCCATGAAACAAGGTACCTAAGGCAATGATAGAATAACCATCATTTCTTTCATTGATAAATTTCACCGTCAAGCCTTACAAGGCTAAGGCTAAAACTGACAGTAAGCTCTTCTTAATACTTGGCACATATAAAACATTCAAAAGAGTAAATGCACCCCCATTTTCAGCAGAGTGAGCACAACTCTACCAACTCCTTTGATAGAATATGAGGAACCATTTGCACATGTGATGGTTCCTGCACTTGGGATAGATTCCAGAGATGAGAACAAACCTTTTTGTGAAGTAATGTGCTTACTAGCACCACTGTCAAAGTACCAGGCATCCGATTCTATCACACTGACATGCATACATCATGAACAGAAGGGTCATAACTGTAATCTACAGTCCATGCCCAATCATCTTGAGCAAAACTTACAGATTCCTTCTTCTCTGCACTTGGTGCAGATGCATCAGCCACATCCATGCCCGATTCTTTCTTTTTCTCCTTCTCTAGCCTTTTCTTACACTCATGTATGTAGTGCCCTGGTTTCCTGCAATAGTGACGCTTGCCCTTCTTTTTAGGCTTATCACCTTCTTTCTTTGCATCCTTACCTGAGGATTCTGATTTTGGCTTATAGGCACCATGCAAAGAAGCTTTACCTTTGCCTTTCTAATTGGCAACAAAAGCTTGGTCACCAACTCGCATATTAGATCTATTTTGCCTAAACTGCTCTTCTTACAATAGTATTGAAACCAGCTCATCAAATGTAAGGGCATTTGGATTTCCCTTCGTGATGAGTCTAAGGGTAGAGGCAAAACTCTGATAAGAATCCAGCAATACATTGAGAGTTGTGGGCACCAATGTACTATCAGGATATATCTATCCACACTAGCAAGCTGCTCCTTAAAATCTTTGATCTTGGTTAAGAAGTTGTCTATTGAGTCTCCCTCATTCATGTGCTCAGACTCCAACAGATATGCAACATGTGTTGCACAGATATACAACACGTGCTTCATTGCGCACTTGGTATAATGCAGCAAGTGCATTCCATGTTCTGTTTTGAAGTCTTACATGACCGAATATGAGGAATAATGCTTTGCTTCACAGAAAGTGCAAGCAATGCATGTGCATCTCTTCCATCCCATCTCATTTGAGCAGCAGTGGGAGGTACTGGTGGTGCATGTGGAGGAGCCACATCTGTATCATATTCTACTTCAAATGTACCTACAGCACGTGGTTGCACTTTGTCCTCAGCAACAAACAACATGTTGAATACATCACTACTGCCTACCATGACTTTCTATCAAATGCAAAATCTTTCAACACACTGCAAGTACTCAATATTCACTGAATGCAACCTTGGATGGCTGCCAACTAACTGAACCACCTGCAAAGTATATGAAAATTAACACAAAGTAGAGAATAGGGTGTTACCAACAAAAGTATGATGGTCGATGTTGTTGAAGACATTGTAGATGCTCCTGCACACCAAATCTCTGCTGCTACACAGCCCAAACACCCAAGATCGAGCGGAACCAATCCAAAATGACGCCTCTCCATAACGTCTGTAGAAACCTTGCGGTGCCCAAAACGCGCCCCAATCGCACCGTAGACCCTAAAAATTCTGTATACAGCATACTACAGTATACACCTTCTTCTCCTAAGAGGGTATCTCAATCGGAGAGAGATAGAAAAATAGGGTCGTGAGGAGGGAGGCAAACTACTAGATCAAGTGTCAAGGAAACTAGCTCTGATACCCCTTGTTGGAATTAGGGTTAGGGTTACAACAATGCACACACACAAGGTAGAGAAGCTTGAGAGCACACAAACTATTAGAATCAACAAATGTGTACCAGATACAAAAGATAAGTACACACCCCAAAATGAGTAGATAAGAGGGTGTACATACGCATGGGGAAAAAAAACCTCCTAGTGAGGGAAAAGGTGCCCAGGCGGTCCTAAAATTTAATGTAGGATCATTGAGAGTGGGGCAGCCTAGGGCCCCCACCTATCACCCCGCATACTCCACTCAACAGGAGCAGCTTGAAGTCTCGGACCCGCCAACTCGGTTGGAGGGCCACAGAGGTGAAGCAACTTCGGCGCAAAGCGTGGCACGATCAACACTTGAGACTTTCTCAATTTTCTGAAGGTGATTTGGCTTTGGTCTACAATTCTAAATATTTAAAAAAGGCTTGGAAGTTGGTGTATGCTTGTCATGGGTCCCTTCCGGGTAGTGGAAATCTTACCCATGGATGTGGTGCAACTAGAAACTCTCCAAGGTACCTCCCTCCCGTTGGTGAACAGATAGAGAGTAAAGAAGTATTGGCCTCCTCCACCAGTATGACAGGCAGGCAAGGGGTCAAGCCAAGATGTCGTGATGACAACGGTTGTACATATTCTTATTTTTTATTTTTTTTAAAAATCTTCTTTAACACTTTATTGCTTTTCTTAGTATTTTTCTCTTTTCTCCCTTTCACTTCTCTCCTCTTACCTCCTCACCGTCACCCCCCTCTCTCACTCTCTCTCTCTCACCCTCCACAACACCCCCCCTCATCTCCTTCTCTTTCTCTCTCTCTATGCCGCTACCCAGTATACTATGAGATCTGTGGGAGGTTTCACTGTCTATTTTGTGAGGGATTTGGTCCACTCTCCAGGATCATTGACTTCCAGGACCATAGGCTTCTTCCTGCTTGAGCTTCACAGACACAGGGACACACAAGAGGTGGAGGACATCGACATAGTGGATCTTGTGGACCCTCCGCGAGCTGCTCTGGACCTACCTCGCCCGTCGAGAGGAATTACCTCAGACCGAGCCTCTGCACTCTAGCGTGCCCGATGCCCTCGCCCCCCCCCCCCATCGGCCATGATCACCTCATTAGCTCCAAATCCAGGACATGATCCACCGCCCCATCGAGCTACCTTTCCACGTGACATAGTTGAGGGAGACCTCTCGGCCATACTCATTAGCCCCATGCTTGATATTTTGGAGAGTGGTATACCATCTACTCAGAGAGGTGTTGTTGCTCTCATGTTTCTATGTTCTTAGTATTCCATTATGAGTTTCCATGGACAGTTTTATATCACCCCAATGAGATAGCTATGTTTATGTTTTCTTTCTATTTTATTTTCCATTCCATGATGAGATATGCCATGGACATTATTGTACAAAAAAAAAACAAAAAAACAAAATAAAACGCACCCAAAAACAAACAAAAACAAAAGAGAAATGTCTCTTCCCCCCCCCTTTATCTCTCTCCTGAACCGACCACCTGAACCGACCACCTGAACCGACCACCACCCCCCTCTCCTTTGTAGCCACCCCCCCTCTTATCTCTCTCCGCCATCATCACTCACCCCCTCACCTCACCGACCACACACAACCCCCCTTATCTCTCTCCCCCACCGTCACTCACCCCCTCATCTCACCGACCACACCCCCCCCTTAACGCTTTCCCCCACCGTCACTCACCCCCTCACCTCACAAATCACACCCCCCGCCTTATCTCTCACCCGCATCACCTGTCACCCCCCTCTCCTCTCTGATGTGCACCCCCCCTATGCCCAGCATGCCCCCCTCACTGTATCTTGCGACCCTCTGCGCATCCCCCACCGTCACTCACCCCCTCACCTCACCGACCACACACCCCCCCTTATCTCTCTCCCTCTCACCCCCCCACCCTCTCCTCCTCACTCTCTCTGCGCACCCCCCACCGATCACCCCTCCTCTCTCCCTACTCTCCCTACTCACCCCACTCACCCCCCCTCTCCTTCGACCCCCTCTTTCCCCCTTTCCTTCGTTGGCCACCCCCCTCTTCCCCCTTGGCCTACTCACCCCGTTAGCCCCCCTCTCCCTCTCTCCTATGCACTCCACCCCCTCTCTCCCTCCCCTGCAAGGGTGCACCCCACCACCCCCTCTCCCTCTCTCCTATGCACTCCACCCCCTCTCTCCCTCCCCTGCAAGGGTGCACCCCACCACCCCTCTCTCCCTCTCCTCCACCACACCCACTCCGTCTCTCTCCTGCGCATGCCACCCCACCCCAGCTTCTCCCTCACCTTGCGACTCACCACTTGACCAACCCCACTCCCTATCTCTCACCATCCAACCCCCCTCATCTCTGTATCTCTCTCTCCCTCATAGTCCACCCCCTTGTTTGATCTCATCGACCCCCTTCTTTACCTGTCTCTCTTGCTTTCTCACCCCACGCTTGCAGCCATCTATCGTCGTCCGTCATCCATCTGTCATCTATCCCTGTCGTCTCACCATGGAGGAGTGCCCCATCACCACCACCTTAACAACCAGTAGAGCAGCAGTTGGTGGGCCTGCACCCATGGGTTGACTTCCACCTCAGGAGTGTCGTTCCTTTCCATCCCACCACCGAACGTTGCCTCACCTTCTCAGATCCCACTCGTGGCCCACCTCTCTTGTGGCCTCCGCAGCTGAGGTATCATCGCCACCCTCTAGGTCCTTCTTTATCTCGAGTTTTAGCATCATATGAGCTTGCCCTAATAGGGTTGGCTCATTTTGATTCCTTAGAATTCACCACGGTGTCCGAGGACTTATGTCGCTCCTTCCTGGTGGACCTTACCACCAAGCGCATTCCCTTCCTCACCACCACCGCCTACATAGCTGAGATCTTTCATTTTCCCACCATTCCCAAGCATGCACAGGATGGGGTATTTTAGGATTCTGGAGGATTACTGGCTCCTTAACCTCCAGGGATCAGACCCTAGGATGATTCCTCAACAGAAATCCCCTCATGACCCTGCATCCCCCATCATCTCCCTACACAAGCACCTTGGTGTCTACCAACTCGCTTCACCCCCCACATGCTTTCATTTACTGTCTCCTCACCCAACTCGCCCCTCATCCCTAGCCAAGAGTACTTTGCCTTCCCCTATTTGATGCACTCCTCTCTTTTTACACCACTCGTCCCTTTTACTGGGCTGCACTCATCTCCACTGTCCTCCGCTCCCCCCACTCGTCTAACTTCTACACGTACATCAGCTTTATGTTTTGGTGGTCCACTATTCACAACACACATTGCACGCTATTTTTACACACTCGGTGGCTCATCCTAAGTGCCATACCTCGCCGGACCCTGGTTCCCCCTTTCGACCTCGCACACGGGCTCGCATCCTTAAGGAGCTGCCATCTTTGCCCTGGTCATCGACCTCTCCCCCATTGACTGTAGTCCCTTCTTCACCCTCATCATTGACACCCCTCAACACCCATGCCACCACCCACTAGCCTCGCCATCGACCATCCGGCACCCACCCGCCGTTGCACCTACTTCCTTGATAATATTCATGGATCCAAAGAGCAAGCTAGCTTGCTAAGGAGGACGAAAGCTAAACTTAAGCATGATTAACTTAATGCACAACAAAAAATGGTAAGATAAATAATGCACAAGAGACTTACTTATTAGAAATGCTCCAATAGTTGATTGCTTGAGATGAGTTGAATGTGTTTACATTGCTTGAAGGTGCCTGTTTTATATGAGGTGGCTACTAAGTACCTTACTCACTCCCAACCTCTTCCTTGTACTCTTTGGCACCACATTTCTCAACACCCCCCCTTGGTGCCAAATCTTTGGGCTATTTAAGGTAGCCGGATGCAAGGTTTTTACGACATATTTTCACCCCCCCTTGATGGTGACTTGACCTATCTTTGAGGCCTAGAGGTCATCTCTAAGAGTGAGGTCCCCCCCTTAATTCTAACTTGGTTGGATGACTCAGAGGCTCTTTTTGGCTTGGACATTCTCTAGCTCAAAGGTTACTTGGAGGTGGTTTGTTTTTCACTCCCCCTGGGTGCATATTTGGCTACTCTCAGGTGGTCAAGTGTTACAACATTTCAAATGATTTTTGGCCTACTCATTTGGTGGCCTTTACAATGTTAGCGTGGGTAGTGAGTGGCTAGAGTTTTCCTTTTTGCTGACTTCATGGTTTTCTACACCTTTTTGGCTTTCTCCTTGAATTCTTTTCTTCTTTTCCAACATTGGCTCTTTGGCCGTATGCTTCTTGGCCTCATTCACATTTTTGTTATGGACTTGATCTTCTTGGCTCTTTCAGCAGTTGATTGTGGGAGTGGTGGCACTTTTGATTTTTGTGCTTACATGGAGCTTTTTTTATTGTCTATTTATGCTGATGCAGTTTTGGAAGTCAATGCGTCCAATGAAGGCTTATCTTGAAAAAAAAAGCATGGCGCTAGATGCAGGGTGTTGTCGCCGCTTCTTGTAGACAACACAGCATGGGTGCTGTTGTTTTTTAATGCTTCACACTTCTTACTTGCTAAGTTGGAGGCAAGCTCTTTTGGTAACTACTAGTGCTGGGCTTGGCCACGTGAAGCAGTCGCTTTGGGTTGGGCTGTGCACGACAGATGTCAGCTTGTTGATGGCGCCTTTATGTTGATGGCTCAGATGAGATTGAACATGGGGTGCCCACTTTAGCCTTCTCTTTGGGATGCCTTTGGCAAAGGTCGGGCAGCTACTGGCTTGCTCAACTTTGCAATAGATGATGAAGCAAAGAGTGAGCAATAATGAAGGCTTGGAATCTGGCTCTTACTTTGACTTCGCCTTGTGTGCTGTGCAATTCTTTGAGTCTCTGCAAGCTTTTCCTACCATAATCTTTCTTGCTCCCTCCTCTTAGCTTCCCTTACTTGAGAACTATGCAGCTTGTCCTATGTACCTTGAGAAACTTCAAATGCAAGACTACTCCTTCCTTCTTCTTCAATCCTACTCACAGCAACTCTTCTTTGGAAGCCGCTTATGAGAGTAAAGAAGGAAGAGACCTAACCTAAGCAAGACCTATGCTAATGCAAGTTTCCTACTCCTTGCTGGCTCGCTTTGATACTATGATAAGATTCATGGATCTAGAGCAAGCTAGCTTGCTAAGGAGGACAAAAGCTAAACCTAAGCATAATTAACTTAATGCACAACTAAAAATGGTAAGATAAATAATGCACAGGAGACTTACTTAGAAATTCTCCAATGGTTGATTGCTTGAGATGAGTTGAATGTGTTTACATTGCTTAAAGGTGCCCCTTTTATATGAGGTGGCTACTAAGTTTCTTGAGAGCTCATATGGGATAAATTAGCTTTGATGATGTGGCAACTTGCTAGGTGACCTTGTACCTTACTCACTCCCAACCTCTTCCTTGTGCTCTTTGGCACCACATTTCTCAGCATTCCTCAGGGGCACAATCTCCATCACCACCAGTCTTTCTATTGCCATTAGCTTCGTATTCCCTTACCTCTCCAGTGATGGCCATTCCTCTACCACCTTCTCTCTCAACATCACCACCACCTATTCGGCCGATTGTAACCTCCACCATCTTCTCCCACCCCCCCATGTTGGTCTCTTTCCGAGTCTCCCTCAGACAGTCCCGACCACTCCCTCTGACCTAGCGAGGCTCCCTTCAAAGTGTTATCTCATGGTCGACATGTTGATGGAGGCCTCTCGACGGATCATGTTATGAAACTGACAGGAAACACTATAAGGTAAGACTAGAAAGATTATTTATATGTGAAAGGTTTGCATATAAATAAGGTTCAGGGTATTTCAAATTGGAAATACCTAAAACAATGGTTAATAGGCATTAAGGTTAAAGTAAAAGGCATGTCCCTTCTAGGGGGATTTGAGGAGGCATTGGATAGTGACACAAATAGTGTAGGAGAGAGGGGGAAGCCATGTTTGATTACGATAGTCCCATCGATGTAAGAAGCCTCCAAGTGTCCAATCACAATTCATCACCCCCATACCATGTCCATCAATGGAAATTGGAACTCTTATAAGTGGTCCAAAAGTTAAGATTGGAGAATAAAGTATATAGCCTTTTTGAAATCCACAAAACAACAATACACATATTGTTTTTGTGCCCTTGCTTCTTGAGTAATTGCTTGCTCCAAGAGTAAAGATAGGGTAATCCCTGCCTAGCTTAGGGTAATTCTTGAATAATTGCTTGCTCCAAGAGTAAATATGTGAGTAGGTTAATTCCTCCTAAACCTTGCCTAGCTTAGGGCTCTGTTTCCGTGCCTCTTTTCCATAAAAATAATTCCTTCTACACCCTCCTTAGCCTAGGGCTCCCTTTTTTTATTCTTTTCCATAAAACTCATTCCTTCTACACCCTCCCTAGCCTAGGGCTCCATTTTTGGCCATATAATTAACCCTAGCATCTAGAACCACCCCACAAATCTGAGACACTATGTGGCCTATCACGGTGTTCAAGTTATTTAGGTTGGTTGGATGTCCTACTTTATGGATGGGGTATATGGGGGCGAGAAGCCTTCACGCGCAAGGCTCTACTACTAAAGAGTTTTGCGAGAATGGGGGCTAGAATGTTATGCCCATATGCGAAGTGTTCCACGTGAAGATCCATTATGCAGCTCTAGGAGGGCTCTAGTGACATTAGTAGGGTTAAGGAGGATAGCGGACATGAAGCGTGGGATGTGTGGCCTATGTGATGTGGGTTGATTTAACACATCATAGAGACGTACAAAGTGTTCCATGTGAAGATCCATTATGTAGCTTTAGTAGGGCCCTAGTGACATTGGTAGTGTTGAGGAGGATGGCAGCCATGAAGTGTGGGATGTGTGGCATATGTGATGTGGGTTGATTCAACACATCATAGAGACGATGCCCATCATATTCTCATATTAGGGTGTGGGGGGGTCTCTCTTTTTTTTTTAATGACCCAGGCATCCGGGTTGTTTGTGCTCTAGAAAATTAAGGTTCACTAGCTCGCACGTTTCTATAGGAGGTGAAGCATGTGTTCTTGCATTCATGATCATATACCACCCATTCCACCAGGTGCTTAGCGATAGAACAAGCGGTGTGGAGGAAAGTGACTTGAGTTGAATCATGGATGTTGGAAGAAACTTATGATGTGAGGACTGAAATGGGTATTGTGAGATCAAGGTCATAAATGCAGTGAGAGAGATCATCTTCAAAGACATGGTCTAGGAATTGAATGCAAGTGAAAGTGGGTAAGGGCACCCGAGGGGGCTGTGGGGCAAAGGTGTCAGCCCTAATGGGTGGTGGTGGGATGGTAAAATCTTGGATGTGCTACATATAAGAACAAGAGATCCCATCAAGTAATCCAAGATGCTTGACTCCCCTTTGTGTAGGAAGCAAATAAGGCTAGTAGGACATCCCATTTTAAATAAGTAGCTCATATGTAGCCCCCCATGTCTAGAAAAGTGGTAACATGTCATGCGTCTTCAGATGATTTTGTAGCCCCATTTCTCTAGGGTCCATCTTTGAAAGCATGACTGAATTTACATGGAAATCATACGCATGCACATGCATCCCAATTGTTCGTGCATCGTATCACTTTTGGTCTCATGGATAATCCCTTTGTTTGTATACATTCATAATTCTCATGTTGGGGGACTTTTGAGAAGAATATGGAGAGAGGGTGAGATTGAGCACTCCTTTGCAAGCAAATTTATTCACATGCACGCACGCACACATAAGAGAGCACATACTATATGGAAAAGTACTCTACTACTTAAACATACGACACTATTACTATGCCATAACTCTAGTAAACTAAAGCGACTGTTGTCATACAGCTTGTAAACCATTGGTGGCATATCAAGCATAACCTCGCTAGTGGCATAAGTTGCAGAGGTGTTATCCATATCTACACTAGTTTGAGCTCAATATTTGAATACTCTCCCTCGAGCAAAAAAAACTGCAAGTAAGCTTCTAAACCTACAAAGATTCTCTTCATGAAGATGTCACCCACGTGCTAACATAAACTGAACCCACATCACCTGCTAGAACCTTCTCCCTCACAAAATGATAATGCACCTCAATGGATTGCTAGAAAACTGTATGCTACTTGTGTTGTAAATTGTATGCTGCTCATGTTGTCACTGTAAATGATAGATGTCTTGTCCATGGGTTCACCCATATCTGCACGTAGCTTGTGTAACCAAGCTACCTCTCACATGTTGTCACCACAACCACCCTTATACTAACCTCTCTATTCAATAAAGCAACTATTGACTGCTTTTCATTGCTTTGGCTAACAATAACACTCCTAAAAGAAAACATAAAAATACTAGTAGATCTCTTGTCTGAGACACTACCAACCCAATGTACACACCAATAAAACAACCGAATAGCTCAAATTTGGTGTGGTGTGATAGTCATGTGAATCAAACTACCTACCATGCACTTATACATAGTAGGGTCCTCCGAGAAGTCACATGTATCTGTAGACAACCTCACGTTTTGCTCACTGAGATTGGTTTACACCTTGTCATCCCATACTTGGACATTATGTCCAAAGCATATTGCCTCTACAAAATCCAAATCCCATCACATGATGTAATCACCTCTATACCCAGGAAGTATTGCAGCTCACCCAAATGTTTTATTTCAAAGTTCTTCTTAAGAAGAATCCTCACCTCATGAATGTCATCCTCACTATACCAGTCATCAACATAGGTGACCACACTATACTAGTCATCCTCACTATACCAGGAGTCCTAATTGTGGCATGGATAGATGTAGAGTTACCATTATTGCAATAAGGGTAGTCCTTAATCAAATGATCACCACCACATTTGACACAGGAAAACGTTGGCATGGTGTGGGTCTGTGCCGCTATTGGCTAAGGTTGACCAGCATTAGCTACATTTTTCGGAGGACACTCCGCTACTCAATGAGGTCCATTACAATAGAAACATTGTATGAGTCCCCTTCTCATAGTTGAGTTTATGTATTTTCCCTTCCACTGTACCGTGGTTTGAAGCACTGGTACTAGCATGCTATTTTGTAGGACATAATACTCTGGTGTGATCTCAGGTGGTTCTTTATAGTGAAGTTATATTTATGGTTTGAAGGCAAGACCCAATAATGCATGCTTTGGCAAGGCTAAGGTAAGCTCAAAACTTCAACATATTTGGTGCTGCCGCCAAGGACTAGCTCCGTTTATCCATCTATTCCAAGATATTAGGAAATATTTCCCATTGTTGATTGGGAGGTTAGACTCTAAAAAATATATATTTTTGGATCATTAAATAAGTTAGTTTGTGTATTTTTCGCATGAAATTGGAGCCCAAGAGCCTTAGATTTCATTGCTTTGATCTAAGGATTAACTTAGCAACAATTATGATTAGGAGTGGAATCCACTCTAAAAACTTGAGCATTGAGCTCCATTAGGTTAAATTAGAGTGGGATAGCTATTTTTTAGTTACGTTATTTAGTTTTAAATCCTGAGAAGACCTTGTTCTGTGGGAGGGGATCATCGACTGTGCCTCGTAAAATGAAGAAAAAAGCGGTGATTCCATGGACCAAGTGCAAGTCTCTTCTTGATCTGACCATGTGACTTCAGGTTTGGTCAGATCAGTTTATCTAGTTAAGACTTGACTCGTTAGAGTAATTTCCCCGTTAGAAGATTTTTCCCAATTGGCGGAATCGCCTGTGCCTTCCGGGCGAGGGAAGTCTTCCGGGCCCGGTCTCGGGGAGGGGCCGCCTGGGCTCTCGTCCCGGACATCCGCGGGCGAGGCCCCGAGTGTGTGGACCCCGCCCCATGCAGGAGGCCGATGTCGCTTCCGCCCCCGACAGGAGCCTCATTCTAAAAATAGCATATGATGCTAGGTTGTTTATGGGGGGGGGGTATTTGGCATGCGATAAGTTTTACAACGTCTCGGCAGGCTCTTACTGATCTGTTTAAAGGCATGCGGAGGCATATCAAGATGACCCCTTAGGGTTTGTAGGCTTTAAAGGACCTCAAGGTTGCATATTTGAGGCTCCTTGTTTAGCGTCAGCCTGCTGCTATGACCCATTTCAAGTGATCACTAATATGGGTAACATCACTATCGGAGTGGTCTTGCAACCAAATGGGCATACGTAGCTTACATGTCTTGTAAGCTGATCCCTGTAGAGAAAAGAATTACTCGGTTTATGAGACCTGGAATTCCTTGAGGTGATATAGGCCCTCAAGCATTGGAAACATTTTCTTTATGGGTGCGACTTTGAGGTCTACACAAATCACCAAGCTTTGTGTTGTTTTTAAACAATGCCAAGCATAAATTGGAGTGACTGTAACACTGTTGGAGCCAGATTTTCCAATAGTTTGGTGGAATGATCGAGTAATTGCAGGCAAGGCCAACCCAGGGCCGATACCTTAACCAAGAAAGGAACCGTGTCCCAGATCCAATCCACACGGATGGAGTTTGTTGGTACGAGACTAGATGAAATAAAGCACAAGTACACATATTTTGTGGAATTCGATACTCAGTGAGAACATGCATTAGACGCTGGACCATGCCATTTCTTGAAAAACTTTGTGTATTAAAAGGTCAACTTTGTGTATTGAAAAACTTCCAAGCAACTCTTCTCCACGTTGCCCACGATGCCATCACATAGGGGTAAGAACTCGACTCTAGAGAAGTTAGAGCGACAATTTCATTTGCTAAGAATGAGGCAATGTGTTCACTCATGCGCAACAATGTCTGGTTTGTTAAAAGGTGAAAGCTCCTCTTGTGGGAAGAATATAGGGTTGTTATAGCCTTTACCCATTCTCAAAGGAGCTTTTCAAGATATTTTGATGGATTTCATGAAGATGAACCTGTCTCCTATTCTAGGTAAGCATAATATGAAGTGTTTGATGATTATCGATCGTTTTAGCAAATTTGTTATGCTTATCCCTTGCAAGGCTAACATGAATGTTGAGGATGTTGCTAGGTTTTTTATTCGGCATTGGTACCCCATACGTGGCATGTCTCCATAGGTGACCACACTAGCATAATCCCCCCTATGACTAATAATTGGAATGCAAAAAATTGTATCACTCCATAATGTCTACAAACAAAGGGATTGTCCACCCTATGTGCGAAGGCAAATTTCTTAAGCTAGGGAGGTGCAATATGCAAAATCTAAAAGCAAGGCTTAGCTAAGCACACATCCACATAAATTTGGCCTCCTTATCCCTTCTAACCACTATGAGTGCTCTACACATGTGAGCAAGGAAGGTCGAAATAAACATGCCACACCTCTTGAGCCACATAACCCCCCCAAGAAGTTTGGCCCCTATAAACATGCTCTCATACATACCTTGACACCTTGGGTATCCCTCACAGGAGGTGATGAGTCTCAATGTAGAAGGCGATGTCTCTCCTTACGTAGCTCTTAGTAAAGCCACCTGGATCATACCATAAATCCCCATTACAATTCAGCAGGCTCCTTTTGTTTGTAAGGAGTTACCTGAGATGCACACGTGAAAGAGAGGAGCATTGGGGGACCTGATGGGGGAGGAAGGAGCCTGTGTTTGCTTGTCTGTTTGCATGAATAGTGAATAAGGTGGGAGGAGGAGGGGGAGGGTCTAAGGTATACCTTATATGTTAAGGGGCCTTATTGATTTGGGATAGTTTGCTATATATGGAGATTAAATAAGTTATTTAAACTAAAAAACCCATTGTTGAAAACTTTACTCTCAAAATTAATTGATCCCATGAAAAAGAACAGCTGGCACCTTGTTAATTAACATAGCTACATAGATATCATACTTGTACAATAAAACATGTGAACTGATCCCGAGGCGCTGCTTCGCTAAGTTTGATTATATTAAACGATTTAAGCCCGCTTTTTCGCCTTGGTTGTATCAGCTTATTCTCAGCTCTGTGTACAAAAGGAAAAGCTATATCTGGAGGGAAGCTGAGTTTAATCTAGTACCCTTTGATGATGCAAAGATAGTGAACTGGGCATTTTTCTAGTTGGGTTCTTAGTTTTTCCAAGGGGTATGAAGAAAAAGCTGTTTTGGTGAAGGGGAGGCAAGGCCTATGAAGTGAGCAGTTCCTACATGGGTTTTAAAGGGGGCAAGTAAGAGTGAAGTGGGCATCTTCTCAATCTGGTTTTTAGGGTTTCCCAAATGGGTTGTTAGGGTTATGAAGAAAAAGCTGTGGGGTAGGCAAGCGAGTGAAAAGTATGGAGCTGCAATTGCAAGTGGCACAGGCAGTGCAGGTGCTGAACCATGATGTGCACTCGTGCAACAGGGTAGCTGCAAACCAGTGGCTTGTGCAGTTCCAGCACACTGATGCTGCCTGGGAGGTGGCCACCAGCATCCTTACTGCTGACTCTCCTTACCTGCTCTGTGACTTTGAGGTCCACCTCTTTGCTGCCCAGATTCTCAAGAGAAAGGTCAGTGACTGTCGGAAAATCAGTAACTGCATTTTTCACTTCTTTTTGCATAGACAATTGTGAATACTCTGAGGAGCATACATACTTAAATCCCAGTTTACTAACAGATACGATGACACTACCACTGTCCCCTTAGGGGGAGGGATTCGGGCCCTCGTCACACTGTTGATGCATTTTACAGAGATCAGAGATGCTTGGGACTACATCTACTGGAGTTGAGACACCAGAGAGACAGACTCCTGGGGCCCAAGATGCGGGATACATATATACATGTATCACTGACTTCTCTGGCTCCTAGCAGAGAGCCCCAGCAGACACTCAGCCTGTACGAGATTCCTCGACCAGGATAGAGCTGGGATCCCCTTGGAGTGAGTGCCCTCCAGACCCACGGCAGGCTGGTATCTCACACCTGAAAAGTCCTCCGAGAGAGAGCACAGTCCCCCCAGAGAGCCAGATGCCCCCACTCCGGGCGATCTGGACCCTCCACTTGCCAACTCCAGATGTGGGACTTGCTTCAGTGATATAGAGAGGCAGCTGCACAGGTGGTTGATATTGAGGCCAGGTACATCGTCCATGAGGAGGATGACACATTATGAGCCCGAACATATGTGGTTCTTCTGCTGCCTACTTTATTGTACACACAGGGTCTATGTAGTACATTGATCCTGTCGATCCTTTCGGCAGCTAGTCTTTAACTTTTTTCATGCTGTCTTGACATCCGGTTCACTCTTGGATCACATGTAACAATTTTTTGGTGACCAGGCCCTGATTCTTGGATCGAGTTCATTTATGGACTGGTTGGTTCAGAGATTCCGGATAAAGTGGCTTGCTGTACCTGTTTAATCAAAGCTCATGGTTCTTGCGTTAATTATTCTGTGTCATACTTCAAGGTGGGTGAGCGCAAAGTAAAATCCAGAGTACTTTAGGGTCCATCTATTGAGATGGAGATGCAGTCACCTGCGGGAGACAGTTTGAGGTAGAGTGGACATATAGGCGTGGGATTGAAATGAAGAGTCACCTGCGTTGAAGTGACTGAGGATAGTGTTCAGGAGAAGCATGCAGAAAAAGAAGGATAGAACTGAGATAATTTTTTCCATCGAGTTTAGCAGTTGGGATATTGAATGCTCGAGTCGGATGAGAGCAAGCTCGAGGCCTTTGAGAATAGACTTGTGAGGGAATTCTAGTGCTCTGTGCAAGGATTGGAACGGGTGCATTTGTTAAGACCTTAACATTTGCATAGAGGTATTTGCTTAGGAGGATGCAAAGAAGAGACATGCCCTGTGCAATCTTGCCCACAATATCCGGATCAGAAATCCATCAAGAAAGAAGATAAGACCACCCGGAACAAGGAGAAAAGGGCTTTTAGTTTTGTGTAAGAAAACGAGACGGAATGCCATTTCGAGGAAAACAGGTGCTTCAATTGCCATAAAGTGGACCATTTTAGAAAAATTATCCTAAGCTTCCAGACACCATCAGGCTTTGGATGCAAGTGCAGGGTAGATTATGTTAAAGCAGACCATTCTGAGCCCTAATCTATAAAGGTGCAGTCAATTAGTGATGTGACAGATAGGCATGCACTCGAGTTAATGCAAGCTTTCAGTTCAATAAGTGGAATGAGCAAGTTAGGCCATGGTGTCCTCTACTGCTGGCAGACAGATTGGTCACCTATGCATGGCCCTAGGCTCCTCATTTTTGCATTCAGCCCCTCTCAGCCGTCAGCCGTTTAGAGAAGCCTGTAGGAGCAGCCATTGGAGGTTGATAACCAGCTAGAAATCCAGCAAACCAATGAGTTCTTATTAGAGTTAGGGTTAGTAGAATCTGACTGAGCTAAGGTGGATAGTAAATATTCATTGTGTGTAGAGAGAGAGAGAGAGAGAGAGAGAGAGAGAGAGAGAGAGAATGCTCATTTCGTGGAGAATGACACGGCTATATATTGGATGAGGGTACACTGAGCTACACCTGTGGTTCTGTGGTTTGGAGTAATTAGTGAGGGAAAGCTAGTACATCACATGGCGGCCATGTGGCCATTTTTGGTAATATATCTTCTATTACGAAAAAAGAAAGAGAGAGAATGCTCAAAGATAGAGTATTGCACGAGTCAATGATGGTTGATTGATTGATGTGATAATGACCTTCGCCAAGTACATTGCTTTTATAGCCTTAGAGGCTCCTCTGTATGACATCATTGTTTATGTCAAACATGTATAATATCTAGATATTATTTAACCACTCTAAGAGTGGGTTCACACACACAAAAACACAAAACAGTGTTCACACCTTAAGAGGGTGTTCACACATGCTTACACACTAGCTCTGATTCCCAATAAACCCCCTTTCGGAGTGAAGGTGGAGATGCCTTAGATAACCTTCATTAGCCATGGTGATTTGGGCTCTAAACTGTAACACATGATACAAAAGATCACATTGTGTCAACACTCCAAACTCTCTTGACAGACCTAATATAAGAGCTTGACCACACATGACTATGTCTACATTAGTTTCCAAAGCAATTCCCCCTGAACCTAAGTAGGGATATGTTGTAAACAAGGAGTCTTTTATAGAAAACAAGGCTTACAAGAATTAAAAAAACACACAAGATTATTTATTAGATTTGGGGGACATTCCTAGTAGAGAACCCTTGATGCATACAAAAATACTTAAAAAGCCTAGTCGTAATCTTCCTCTCATCAAGAGAAAGATTATTCATCACTGTAAGGGTCTTTTTTGGTGTCATGGATGTCTGTGTTATATCTTCATCTTTGTTTTCTTCTTTTGCTACTAGAGTTCCACGATCTTCAGCTTACTCCTTGGTCATTGCTTAAAGCATCTGTCTTTGCAGTGTCCAAGCTTTTTCTAGTAAGTGCATTTTCTAGTTCTGCTTGGTTTTCCCTTGCCTTTCATCTTTGATGTGAAGGCTTGTCTGCTTCAATTCCAGCGTCCATAGGCTCTCTAAGATGATGATTCTCATCAATGAGGATGGCAATCATATCCTGTGGTGGCGATTGGAAGTCCGCATTAAGTATTGTAATCACCTTATGGAATGTGACAAGGCTATCTTCAACTGCACTTTTTGTGCAACCCATTGCATCCCACTAGTCTACCTCTGAGGAGACAACTTTCCACTTGTTTATCTCATGTCTTTTTGTTACATGCACTCTGCATTGTAGTGCATGGTGACAAGATGGCTCATCATCATCAGTGTAACATTGTACATTATTAATACCTTTTTAGGATGATAATTGTCGTACGCCGTGACTCCATTGTAATTCTCAGTCCAGGATAAGTCAGGCACAAGCTACATAGGTCATTCTCAGTCTTAGTCAGTTAGTCAGTCCAAGTCCCTTAACCCACTTGAAGAGATGCATTCATACATGTAGAAGCCTTAGAGTTTGCATTAGAACACGTGCAGTACTTCTTAAGTCTACTGACATGAAATACAGGATGAACTTTCACATGAGAAGACAAATCCAATTCATATGCAACTGAACCAATCCGTCGTGTAATACGAAATGGTCCACAGTATCTAGGGGATAATTTCGGAGATCGACCTGTCCGTAAAGTCTCGGAATCTTTCGGAACTCGTAAATACACCATCGTTCTTTCAGAGAACTCTCTGGGTGAACGATGTCTATTAGAATAAAATCTGTCTCGGTCTTGAGCACTTCTAATAGATTCCTTCGCCACTTGTAACATTTCTTGCATATCTTGCAAAAAATTATGTGCTGCATCATGCTGAAGTCCTGAGAATCCCACTGTAACAGGTGATCTAGGTTGAAAACCGTACATAAGCATGAAAGGACTAAAACCTGTACTCGTATGCTTAGTACTGTTATAAGCAAATTCTAACATAGGAAGATAATCCTCTCATGAACTCTTGTCTTTTGGGTACATATGCTTGAAGCATATCCTCCAAAATCTGATTCACTCTTTCAGTCTGGCCATCAGATTGAGGATGATCTGAAGAACTCAAATTCAAAGTTGTTTCCAACTTTTCAAAAACAAGTTTCCACCAAAAATCACTCCTAAACTTAGAGTCCCTATCACTGACTATGTCCTGGTAACCCGTACAGTCTAAACAATTGCTCGATAAAGTGCCGTGCTAATTGCATAGCTGTAATAGTCTTCCGAGTCGGTAAAAATCTAGCCATTTTTGTCAAGCGATCTACCACAACCCAAATAGAATCGTGGCCTTGATGTGTTCTTGGTAATCCGGTAATAAAATCCATGGAAATACTTTCCCATTTATTACCTGGGATTTGCAAAGGAAGCAACAACCCAGCTTGTCTAAAGCGTTCAGCTTTATTTGCTTGACAAATTTGACACTTGAGAACATAATCTTCTATATACCCTTTCATTTTTGGCCAATAAAAAGTGTGTTTCACTAACGATAATGTCCTGTGTACCCCAGGGTGTCCAGCGGAAGGAGCGTCGTGACACTCCTGTGGACCTAATGTCTTGGATCTGTGGTACACAAATTTTGTCATTACGGAATAGTAAACCATTCCGAATCATCCACTGGCCTCCTGCAGCCTGAATGGTAGGCTGTTCAGTCATCGAGTTTTGGTCAATCAATGAGCTCCCGTCTTGGATCTTCTGCCAAAATGGACCAAAATAACTATCAGTCCTGCAAAGCCGTCTCAATGACTGAAATAAGTCGATAGAAATCCCGGTGAACGACAAAGTATTCACCTCCCTAATTCGACTAAATGCATCTGCAACACTATTCATGGACCCTTTCCGATAATGAATCTCAAAATCAAAATCTTGCATTAACTTAGCCCAACGAGCTTTCCTTCCTCTCAAATCATCCGCATCACACACATACTTGATTGACTGATGAGTCAATACCACAAACTTGGAGCCATATAAATAATGTCTCCAAACCTTGAGAGCATGAATCATAGCATAAAGCTCCTTCTCAACGGTTGGCCAACGAGATTGGGTGTCGTCTAGCTTTTTACTTTCAAAAGCAACAGGTCTATCATCTTGAAATAAAGCAGCCCCGATTGCATAGTCACTGGCATCAGTTTCAAGAACATAAGGCCGACTAGGATCAGGTAATGCTAAGATAGGTGCATCCTTGACTTTATCTTTCAAAAGTCTGAAGGCCATATCCAGATCGTTATTCCAAGTGATAGGCTGATTTGACTTACGTCCACGACCTTTCAACAAGTCGGTCATCAGTAGTGTGAGCTGAGAGTACTCCCGTACAGATTTCCGAAGAAAAACAACAAAACCGAGAAAAGAACGAAGTTGTTTCACTGTTCTTGGTATAGGCCAGTCTAGAACCTTCTGAACTTGGTCATAGTCAATGCTCAATCCATCTCTAGTAATCTTGTGTCCCAAGTAAATGATGTCTGTCATAAAAAACTCACATTTACTTAATTTAGCATATAGTCGATTCTGTCTTAAAATAGATAAGATAGTCGTGAGGTGTCTAAGATGATCCTCAAGAGTACGACTATATATCAAAATATCATCCAGGAACACCACCACAAATTTCCCCAAATGTTCACGAAAAAGATCGTTCATCATTTGCTGGAGCATTGGTTAATCCAAAAGGTAATACGAGAAACTCGTAATGGCCATACCTAGTCTGAAAGGCGGTTCTTTCGACATGCCTTTCATGAATACGTATCTGGTGATAGCCAGTACGTTAATCTATCTTCGTGAAATATTTCGTTCCTGCTAACCAGTCAATCAGGTCATCTGATCTAGGGAGAGGATAAGGGTTCTTAATTGTCAGCTTGTTCAATCTCTTGTAATCTATACACATTCTCCAGGTGTTGTCCTTCTTTCTCCTAAGCAACACAGGTGCACCCCCAAGGTGATTTACTTGGACGGATCTGGGCCATCCTCAAATAATCTTCGAGTTGTTTAGCCAACTCATCTTCCTCAGCTTGGCTCATCATGTAAGGTGGAATACTGACAGGATGGGCACCAAGGATCAGGTCAATACGATGATATACTACCCTTTTAGGTGGTAAGTCCGATGGCAGTTCCTTAGGAAATACATCTTGAAATGAATCAAGTATCTTCTGTAATTCTTTGCTTTCAAATACACTTAATTCATTGACATCCATAGAAGGTATGAGAAATGAAGAAAGTGAAATCAATACACAATGGAAAGCAGTATACAACGAAGAATCCATTATATTTCCAAAATCAATTGTATTTACAAGAGGTCCCTGAGAGGGATATATACAATCACCTAAAATACTATAGTGGGTGTTCCTATGCTGAAAAGAAAAAATATGACTAGACCAATCTATCTGGACTTGAAGAGTCTTAAAACACTCAATCCCTAATAACAAGTCTACATGTTCTAGGTGCATAATATAGTATTCCAGAATATCTTTGTAGTCCTGAATCTGAATTGGTAGTATCTCCACCTTTCGATCCCATACTTGCCGACTCGTAGGTAGGGGTTATGTCATAGGTACGATCATTGGGTGACGTTTCATGACTAAATTTCTACACAAGTTTGTAGTTAACAAAGTTGTGTGAGCTGCCAGTGTCTAGAAGAATGTGGATTCTATGGCCATTCACTTCTCCATAAACTCGGAGAAGATTATGCAAGCCAAAAACTTTAGAGTTGAACAGACAATCAGAACATGTACTAGGGCGAGAAAGTACAGTAACTGACGTACCTATCAAAGACAACTGGTTAGCTGCCTTTGGCTTGGGTCCTGCGTTGGTCTTTGCACCCTTTTGCTGCGGGCACTCATTACGCATGTGTCCTTTTTCTTCGCAGATGAAACCAACGTCTCTCCTTCTTGAGCTTCAAAGCCCTAAGGAGTCGTTTCTTCTTTGCTGCTGGTGTCGAACGTGAATTCTTCGAAGGTTGGTCCGAAGACTTTCCTTCAGTCGTGTTAGCCATTGGTGCGGAGAACTTTCTTTTGTGCTTGTTCCCTTGCTCGGTAACGGGTTTAGACTTGGAAGGGACGTTGTATCATCATAGATACGAGCTGAATGAATGGCCTCGTCCAAAGTTTTGCATTTTGTTATTTTTAACCTGTAAACGGTATGAGTCTGGTAAACCGGCTACGAAGAACCCCAAAAGAGTTGTGGGATCCATCTTTGTAGCTTTCATCTGCAAGTCCCTAAACTTCTCGAGATAGACCTCATAAGTGAGGTGTGCGAGGTCATGGTCAAAGCTGTAAACCGGGCAACAACATCATAATCATCCTCTTTCTTGAGGAATTCCTTCTTGAAGATGTCTTCGAATTGTGCCCGAGTCGTTGGCTTAGGGTTGAGTTCCTTCCACCAAAGCAAAGCTTTGCCTGAGAGGAATTTGCTGCTAACTGGATCTTTTTTCCATCATCATATGTATGAAACTGAAAATGGACTTGCCACTTATGTAGCCAAGTGTCCACGATCTCCTTGGTACGCTGCAGCCTGCTTTTGCTCGCTCCCGAACTGTTCCGGAGTAATGTTGGGGCCTAAAGCAGAGGCTAAGGTATCCATACCCGAAAGAGTAGATAGGGTAGTGGTCAAAAGAGAGATGGAGTTCTGCAAAGCTTGCATTTGCGCGGCTTGACGTTCCGAAGAACAAGCTTCGAGAGCAATTTTGAACAAACACCTTTAAACATTAGGGGGGCCTTTAAACTCTTTTAAAAAAAGTTTAAACTAAAAAAAAAAAAAACAAATGCAATCCAAATCGACGTGAATGCTTTTATTGTTTTTTTTCCCTCTCCTGGAATTAGCGCTGCCGGCCTGTCTGCTGCCGTCGCCTGACTTGCTGTTGGCGGATGCCTTGCTGTCGGGTGTCCATGGCTGCCTGCGCCAGCCTGCGCCTGGGCTTGGCCGCTCTCGCGGGCCTCGAGACTATTGCCGGCCTCGGCTGCATAAAGCAGGTGCACGTCTGCACTAGATCCAGGCTCCAGACCATAGAGCTCTCACAAATCACGCGAGACTCTACATGACTAATGACTAACCTTGGCCACCCTTTTATAGGCTCTTGGCCGATCATCGGGCGTCCACACTTGGACGCCCGCCCGTCCATACTTGGGTGCCCGCACGTTAGTCTATCCCTAACTTAGCCCGCCAATCAGCCTGCCTAGCTCCAAGCTTCCCCAACCTCGAAGCTAGTCTTGTGTGCGTGTAGCACACGGTAGATACTCACTGTGCACATGACAGCTATGTAGGTCATTCTCAGCCTTAGACAGTCAGTTAGTCAGCCCAAGTCCCCTAACCCACTTGAAGAGATGCATTCATGCATGTAGAAGCCTTAGAGTTTGCATCAAGACACGTGTGCATTTATGCATAGCATTCATCCCATATGCATGTAGGCCATCTAGACCATTGCAGAAGCCTTCAGATATCATCTAGCAGTCATCAGAATTTATTTAGCATTATTCCCATAATTTACAGCATTTATTGGGCATTTTTACATCATTTATATATTTTTTCCAGGATTGATGTAGTCGGCCAGCTCTGTGCCAGCCGACCAGCATCTCAAGTCCATATAAATAGCTGAGCATATCGTCCATTCATTCATTCATATCTCATTCAGCATTGAAGCACTCAACGCTTGGAGCCTTCCGCACAAGGAGCATAAGCGATTGCAGAATTCAGCACATCAGCCTTCAACGTTTTCCTCATCAGCATATAGGAGCATCAACGCTTGAGCAATTCAGCCTTCATGCAGTAAAACGCAGCATCTACAGCATTCAGCCTTCAGTACCCCTTGCGTTTTCAGCATTCATACAGTTTTTAGCATCCTCATAGGCATCGTTTTGCTACAGCCACTTGGTGAAGGTAAAACTCAGCATTCATACTCATTTTCAGGATTCATACATAGTCTAGAATAGTCCCAATCAGCCCCTTCACTCAGCCTCAGATTTGCAGCCTTCCTACATCCATTGGGAATAGTGCATAGGCTCAAGATTGGTCATCATTGGTGCTTCTACAGCTGTGTACAGTTCAGCCCTACTCTTGGTCTTCTTAGATCTTGCGTTTGGCTTATCGTCAGTCCACCGCCGTCAGTCTCTTTAAAGAAATAAAGCAAATACTATTCCGGTAACGGGATAGGGGCCCTTCAGTGGTGGGTAATTCGGGACCCCATATGGTGTACAGTTTCCATCTCTCTCTCTCCCTTTCTCAAATCTCTTAAAGTTTGAAGTCTTAAAGTGGATTGCTAAACTCGCGAAACTCAGGATACAGAAGACGGTGTGAGTATTTGTGTGACAGGATCTTCAAATTACGAATACTTCCGCTGCATGTTACACTTTTGGCCAGGAAATTATGGGATTACATTGGTTGAGTATGGACAGCTATACTAATACGAGATCACAGATTCGGGGTTGGGGTTTTGGAAGAACTCCTCATGGGATTACTTAACCGGAGATGGGTCACTTATTACACTTTTTTTGATGGATTGGACTCCGGCATATATGACTGACTAGAAATACTTTTGTTTTCGATGGGGCGACAGGATTTCTTGCTCACATAGCTAGGGTGAGAGGACTGCTCTTATGGCAGCTATCCTCAACTAAGTTGGATGGATTGTTTGAAAAGGATCAAATTGTACAGTGGATGTAGACCATTCGTGCCACCTCTGGTCATCATGCTTCATAGACTGACAGAGGATAGGTAGCTGTTACTTTGGAGTGGCCATCCGGGAAGTCACATGAAGACCAGATGGTCGATTGTACATTAACCAGAATAATAATATAACTCTGACGAGAGAGAGAGAGAGAGAGAGAGAGAGAGAGAGAGAGAGAGAGAGAAGAAAAAGAAATATATATTAAGCGTCAACTAAAGACCCAATGGGCCTATGAGACCAAAGTGATCCATGATGAGCCATGGCATATCTCATCATGGAACGGAAAATAAAATAGAAACAAAACAAAGCTATCTCACTAGGGTGATACAAAAACTGTCCATGGAATCTCATCATGGAATACAAGGAACATGGAACATGAGAGGAGCATCAGCCCCCAATAGATGGTAAACCACTCTCCAAAATATCAAGCATGGGGCTAACGAGTATGGCAGAGAGGTCTCCCTCAGCTACGTCACGAGTATTGCACGAGTCACGACTCAATGATGGATGTGATAATGACCTTCACCAAGTACATTGCTTTTATAGCTTTAGAGGCTCATCTCTGTGACATCATTGCTTATGTCAAACAGGTATAATGTCTAGATATTATTTAACCCCTCTAAGAGTGCTCCCTCCCATTAGCAAGAAATGGAACACATTCCTCACTACGCTCCCAAGTTTACCAAGTCCACGCTGGGAGATATGCAAACACCTATGATATTCTCCTTAAATCTGAACTGTTGGGAATCAGAGCTAGTGTGTAGGCATGTGTGAACACCCTCTTAATGTCATGTGCACAGTGTGTATCTACCGTGTGCTACACGCACACAAGACTAGCTTCGAGGTTTGGGGAAGCTTGGAGCTAGGCAGGCTGATTGGGATAGACTAATGGGCGGACACCCAAGTATGGACAGGCGGGCGTTCAAGTGTGGACGTCCGATGAGTGGCCAAGAGCCTATAAAAGGGTGGCCAAGGTTAGTCATTAGTCACATAGAGTCTCGCGAGTTGGAGCCCATTCTCGAACGTGAAGACCTGCTGGCTACGGAAGCCACCGATGCCGATCTTTTCGACGATTATGTTTCAAAATCAGATTTCCAAGAGTTTAAAGTTGCTCTCGAAGCTTCTTCCTCGGAACGTCAAGCACAAATTGCCGCGTAGATGCAGGCTTTACAAAACTCCATCTCTTTGTTGACCACTATCCTATCTACTCTTTCGGGTATGGATACTTTGGCATGTGCTTTAGGCCCCAATATTACTCCGGAACAATTTGGGGGCGAGTAAAAGCAGTGTACCAAGGAGATAGTGGACACTTGGTTACATAAGTGGCAAGTCCATTTTCAGTTTCATCCATATGATGATAGAAAAAGATCCAATCTGCAGTAGGTTTCCTCTCAGGCAAAGCTTTGCTTTGGTGGAAGGAATTCAACTCTAAACCAACGACTTGGGCACAGTTCAAAGACGTCTTTAAGAAAGAATTCCTCAAGAAAGAGGATGACTATGATGTTGTTGCCCGGTTTACTACTTTGACCATGGCCTCGCAGAACCTCACTTATGAGGTCTATCTCCACAAATTTAGGGACTTGCAGATGAAAGCTACAAAGATGGATTCCACAACTCTTTTGGGTTTCTTCGTAGCCGGTTTACCCGACTCATACCGTTTACAGGTTAAAAATAACAAATGCAAAACTTTGGACGAGGCCATTCATTGAGCTCGTATCTATGATGATACAATGGTCTCTTCCAAGTCTAAACCCGTTACCGAGCGGGGAACAAGCACAAAAGGAAGTTATCCGCACCGATGGCTAGCACGACAGAAGGAAAGTCTTCGGACCAACCTTCGAAGAATTCAACTTCGACCCCAGCGAAGAAGAAACGTCTCCTTAAGGCTTTGAAGCTCAAGAAGGAGAGACGTTGCTTCATCTGCGAAGAAAAAGGACATATGTGTAACGAGTGCCCGAAGCAAAAGGGTGTAAAGACCAACGCAGGACCCAAGCCAAAGGCAGCTAACTAGTTGTCTGACAGGTACGTCAGTTACTGTACTTTCTCGTCCTAGTACATGTTCTGATTGTGTGTTCAACTCTAAAGTTTTTGGCTTGCATGATCTTCTCCGAGTTTATGGAGAAGTGAATGGTCGTAGATTCCACGTTCTTCTAGACCCTGGCAGCTCACACAATTTTGTTAATTACAAACTTGTGCAGAAATTGGGTCTTGACACAACACCCAGCGATTATACCTATGAGATACGCTTACCTGCGGGTCGGCAAGTATGGGATCGAAAGGTGGAGACGCTACCGATCCGGATCCAGGGCTACAAAGATACTCTAGAATGCTATATTATGCATCTAGAACATGTAGACTTGTTATTAGGGATTGAATGATTTAAGACTCTTCAAGTCCAGATAGATTGGTCTAGTCATATTTTTTCTTTTGAACATAGAAACACCCAGTATAGTATCTTAGGTGATTGTATACATCCCTCTTAGGGACCTCTTGTAAATACAGTTGATTTTGGAAATATAATGGATTCTTTTTTGTATACCGCTTTCCATTGTGTATTGATTCCACTTTCTTTATTTCTCATACCTTCTATGGATGTCAATGAATTAAGTGTATTTGAAAGCAAAGAATTACAGAAGATACTTGATTCGTTTCAAGATGTATTTCCTAAGGAACTGCCATCGGGCTTAGTACCAAATGTGAGTTTTTCATGACAGATATCATTTACTTGGGACACAAGATCAATAGAGATGGATTGAGCATTGACTGTGACTGAGTCCAGAAGGTTCTGGCTTGGCCTATACCGCGAATAGTGAAACAACTTCGTTCTTTTCTTGGTTTTGTTGTTTTTCTTTGGAAATCTGTGCGGGAGTACTCTCAACTCACACTACTGATGACCGACCTGTTGAAAGGTCGTGGATGTAAGTCAAATCAGCCTATCACTTGGAATAACGATCTGGATATGGCCTTCAGACTTTTGAAAGAAAAAGTCAAGGAAGCACCTATCTTAGCTTTACCCGATCCTAGTCGGCTGTATGTTCTTGAAACAAATGCCAGTGACTATGCCATCGGGGCTGCTCTATTTCAAGATGGTAGACCTGTTGCTTTTGAAAGTAAAAAGCTAGACGACACTCAATTTCGTTGGCCAACCCTTGAGGAAGGAGCTTTATGCTGTGGTTCACGCTCTCAAGGTTTGGAGACATTATTTATATGGTTCCAAGTTTGTGGTATTGACTGATTATCAGTCAATCAAGTATGTGTGATGCGGATGATTTGAGAGGAAGGAAAGCTCGATGGACTGAATTAATGCAAGATTTTGATTTTGAGATTCGTTATAGAAAAGGGTCCATGAACAGTGTTGTAGATGCGCTTAGTCGAATTAGAGAGGTGAATACTTTGTCGTTCACCGAGATTTCTACTGACTTATTTCAGTCATTGAGAGGGCTTTGCAGAACTAATAGTTATTTTGGTCCATTTTGGCAGAAGATCCAAGACGGGAGCTCATTGATTGACCAAAACTCGATGACTGAACAGCCTACCATTCAGGCTGCAGGAGGCCAGTGGATGATTCGGAATGGTTTACTATTCCGTAATGACAAAATTTGTGTACCATAGATCTCGGACATTAGGTCCAAGATTCTTAAGGAGTGTCACGATGCTCCTTTTGCTGGACACCCTGGGGTACACAGGACATTATCGTTAGTGAAACACACTTTTTATTGGCCAAAGATGAAAGGGTATGCAGAAGATTATGTTCTCAAGTGTGAAGTTTGTCAAGCAAATAAAGCTGAATGCTTTAGACAGGTTGGGTTGTTGCATCCTTTGCAAATCCTAGGTAATAAATGGGAAAGTATTTCCATGGATTTTATTACCGGATTGCCAAGAACACATCAAGGCCACGATTCTATTTGGGTTGTGGTAGATCGTTTGACAGAAATGGCTAGATTTTTACCGACCCGGAAGACCATTACAGCTACACAATTAGCAAGGCAGTTTATCGAGCAATTGTTTAGACTGTACGGGTTACCACATGACATAGTCAGTGATAGGGACTCTAAGTTTAGGAGTGATTTTTGGAAACTTGTTTTTGAGAAGTTGGAAACAACTTTGAATTTGAGTTCTTCAGATCATCCTCAATCTTATGGCTAGACTGAAAGAGTTAATCAGTTTTGGAGGATATGCTTTGAGCATATGTATCCAAAAGGCAAAGTTCATGGGAGGATTATCTTCCTATGTTAGAATTTGCATATAACAGTACTAAGCATATGAGTACAGGTTTTAGTCCTTTCATGCTTATGTATGGTTTTCAACCTAGATCACATGTTACAGTGGGATTCTTAGGACTTCAGCATGATGCAGCACGTAATTTTTTGCAAGATATGTAAGAACGGTTACAAGTTGCGAAGGAATCTATTAGAAGTGCTCAAGACCGAGACAGATTTTATTCTGATAGACATCGTTTACCCAAAGAGTTCTCTGACGGAACGATGGTGTATTTGCGAGTTCCGAAAGATTGCGAGACTTTACAGACATGTCGATCTCCGAAATTATCCCCTAGATACTGTGGACCATTTCGTATTACATGACGGATTGGTTCAATCGCATATGAATTGGATTTGCCTTCTCATGTGAAAGTTCATCCTGTATTTCATGTCAATAGACTTAAGGAAATACGGGGTGGAACAGACCAGTTAGTTACTCAAGTAATCATAGATGTCGAGGACATGACATTTGTCCTACACGAACCTGAAAAGATTCTTGGATTTCGTGAAAGAAGATTGCGTAATACGCTTATCACGGAATACAAGATCAAGTGGAAGGATCGTGTTGAGGAGGATGCTACATGGGAGACATTGACTACTCTTTAGAGAGATTACCCTGGCTTTTTAGTGAGCTCAGGAGTGAGCTCTTAGAGGAAGGGGATTATGTTATGTGCACAGTGTGTATCTACCGTGTGCTACACGCACACAAGACTAACTTTGAGGTTTGGGGAACCTTGGAGCTAGGCAGGCTGATTGGCGAGCTGTGTTAGGGATAGACTAACGGGCGCGCACCCAAGTATGGATAGGCGGGTGCCCAAGTGTGGACGCCCGATGACCGGTCAAGAGCCTATAAAAGGGTGGCCAAGGTTAGTCATTAGTCACATAGTCTCGCGTGTCTTTGTGAGAGCTCTATGGTCAGGAGCTTGGATCTAGTGCAGACGTGCACCTGCTTGCCGAGGCTAGCAGTAGTCTTGAGGCCCGCAAGGGTAGCTTCGTGGTGGTATGGGACGTCACGGGGTAGCGATTGGTTGGTACGTTCATCTAGTTAGCTCAGCTCGTGGCTCGGTGGGGACAGCCAAGACTTGTGGGCTTGCCCACGGCTGTCAGGGTTGGGAGGTGAGTCAGGCATGCATCCCCGTCATGTTTGTTTGGTTTGTTTGCAGGTTTCGAGTCTTGTACCGGGAGCGTTCCACGAGGAGATCCTATGGGGATTTGACACTTAAGGTGTGAACACTCTTTTGTGTTTGTGTGTGTGTGAACCCGTTGTCTCTCCTTTTGATTTCTTGCTCTCTAAACTTTCTTTGTGCCATTAAAAGATCAATCACTTTTGTGACACAAACATAAATAGATTAGGTGCATGTCTTGAAGTCCTTGAGGCATTGGCCTATGAAGTTGACAGCCTGGGATCAAAGGAGCAAAGTTTGTAGAAAGTTTAGTGCAAACTTGTCACGGGCATCACCCATGTGAGTGCCACGTGGACATGCTTCCTACTTGCAGCCACCTTCTAGGCAGAGTATGGCCAGATTGGGCAGTTTTTGCAGCCCAATATGTGCTTGGAGGTTCCTAGGACATGGACCAATAGTTGGTACACAAGTTGGCACAATATGAAGACAAGAAAAGACCTTGTGGATGACTTTCTAGGGTCATAAAAGCCCTAGCTGATGTGAACCCTATCACTTCCCTATATAAAGGCAGGCCAAGGTTCATTCATGAGCATTCAGAGAGGGAGGTTGCAGAGCCAAGAGTGCCAATGCATCCGGATCTGTAGCAGAACATGTGAATCAGTAAGAATCGGCAGTCCTTATGTGGGTTAGAGCATGCACAAGTGGAGGACAGCCAAGAACCTTTTGGTATGGGTGTAGCTAGGTTTGCACATCATGCACGCCTCAGATCTAAGTGTATGTGTGTGAGCATCTTTGTATATATTCATATTTTGGCAATTAGAATAGGTCTATCTCTCCTTCTCTATTGTGTTTTGCTAAGTTTTGATTAGTTTTAATTTCTTGCTTAGGGCACAACATGGGCCAATTAACATGACTCATGCATCTGAGTGTTGGGAGTGATGCTAATATTGTAACAAAAGCATTAAGGGGCCAAGATGGGGGGGCCTCTCCTATGAACAGCAGGGGGAATTTTTGTGATAAGTACTAGAGGCAGTTTGAGTGACATGAAAAGCCCATTAGCTTGAAGGCCATCAAAATTGAGAGCAAATATGGTTTTGGTGCATTTACAGACTACTCTCAAGCAAGCCAGCCAAACAGGTGATGTACTTCAATTTTTCAGAAGGGGTGTTTGAAGGGAGCATAATCTTATTTATGTACGAGAGCAAAGAAACAGTTGAGGTTTAAAATTGTTTAAGAGCGAATGCAAGAAATTAACTATGGAAGGGATCACTTAGCTGTAATGGTGAGGAGTAGTCCTTTAGAAAATTTTCGGAGGAGATCCTGGACCACTCAGTCACGTGACACCATTTTTCCATTGTTGTTTTTGATTGAGAAACACCCTTGGTTTAGCTTTGTGTGTGTGTGTGTGTGTGTGGTTCTTCTTGTCTGGGCTACTTCAGCAGAATCTGGGCTCTAAGATATTAAGTGTCAAAACAGGTCTACACGTACAACAAGCGCACATGCACACATGCGCATGTTCTTTTTTAACTTGTTTGCTTTTTACATTATTTGAATTAGCTTCAATTCATGTGCAGATTCAGAGTGAAGGAGTGACTCTTCAAGCTGAATACAGGGGTGCTTTGCAAGCTGCTCTGCTTGTTTCTGCAAAAAAGTTCAGCACTGGTCCTCCTCAGGTTGGTCAACGTTTGTTGGATTCTGCCTAATGATAACATAAGAAGAGTTTATTGAACAGGCTTCATGCCCATGGTGTTACCAGTAGTGGGTGAAGGCATATATTTTGTCAATCAGATCTAAGGACTTGTTACATTTAATGGTATTATGTCTATCTTGTACCAGCTTTTGACGCAGATATGTCTTGCCTTATCAGCATTAGTTTTGCGGGCAGTGGAGTTGAAGAAGCCAGTTGAACAATTGTTTGCAAGTTTGTATGAACTACAAGGACAGGGGGTGGGCAGTAATGCAATCTTGGAGTTGCTTACAGTTTTGCCTGAAGAAGTTATTGAGGACAACATTGTCAACGCAACGGTTGATGCAGTGCGAAGGTGGCACTTTACTCAAGAGGTATGATTTGTTGAAACTGCACTTTTGATGATGGCCTTCTTAAAGTGAGCTTGATCAGGTTTGAAAGCAAGCTGAAATTTTCATGCATGTACATGTGTAAGCATGGGTGTGCATTTTATTGTATGGACACATAAAGAGCTCCTAGCCAGCTGGTCAAGGGGGGCACCCATGCATGCACCCAAGAGCATGCACAAGCATGAGTGCATACAAGCATGCATGGGTGTGCATGTTTTTGTACCAACACATGAAGAGCTCGGCGAGGAGTACACCCATGCATGCACACAAGAGTATACTATGCATGCACTCTTGTGTGCATACATGGGTGCTGTGGGTTTTAGGGCTAGGGTTTATAGGACCAAGGTTATGGTGGATAAAAGATACTCAGTGTGTGTAGAGAGAGAGAGAGAGAGAGAGAGAGAGAGAACAAAGTTCTAGAGATAGAGCATAAGAACGACTCAATGGTTCTTCTATTGATTGATGTGATACAGGCTTCAAAGAGTACTATGCTCTTATAGGCTTATAGCCTTATCTTTTCACACATCACACTTACTGAAGCAATGACATATGGTTAGGCCAATGACATCACTGCTTATTACATTCACACATAAAAGCAGCTATAAGAGGTGGTTCACACACATAAAAACACGAAGCCATCTAAGGGCTGTTTCACACGTGTTGTGTATTCGAAGCCTCATGTGTGTGTGAAACATCCCTTAGTTGGCTGTGTGTGTTTATGTGTGTGCACAACCTCGTATAGCTGTTTTATGTGTGAATGTGATTAGCAGTGATGTCATAGGCCTAGCCATGTGTCATTTGCTGTTGCCACCTCAAACCAGAGGTGGTCGCGCTGCTATCCAGAGCTTGTCGCTGCCATTGCAAAGCTAGGAGCCACCTGCGCAGAGCCGATGTCCATCGTTGCCACTCGTTTCCGTCTCGCCAGATCTGGGCAGTGCTACTGTAGAGGGCACCATCGCCGCTCAGCCCGTTGGTGGCACTGATGTGATTAGCAGTGATGTCATAGGCCTAGCCATGTGTCATTTGCTGTTGCCACCTCAAACCAGAGGTCATCGCGCTGCTATCCAGAGCTTGTCGCTGCTATCCAGAGATTGTTGCTGCCATTTCAAAGCTAGGAGCCACCTGCGCAGAGCCGATGTCCATCGTTGCCACTCGTTTCCGTCTCGCCAGATCTGGGCAGTGCTACTGTAGAGGGCACCATCGCCGCTCAGCCCGTTGGTGGCACTGCCCCTTTGCCTGCGCCCGTCTGTCGGGCGGTGCTACTGTTGAGAGATTCGCTGCCGCCGCTTCTCCGCCCAGTTCGTTGCCGCCTCCGTGGCCTAACCCTTCATCCTGTTGCCGCCTTCTGTGAGCTGCCTGTTGTGATCAGCATGAAGCGTGAGGTATCCACTCCCATGGTTGCATAAAGCTTCTATTCGTTTAAGGGGTAAACCTTCTTTCTTATCATGATGTCTGCAGCATCCATTGAAAAGTTTTCTGGTACTAGGTTTCCAACTTGGCAAAGCAAGGTGCAACTTCTTCTCATGTAGGAAGGAGTATGGGGTACTGTTTCCAGTGATGATGTTGATCCAAATGAGTCAACATCATGGCGGCAACGGAATGCGAGAGCTATTGCTCTTATCGGACTCAGCCTTTTAGATTCTCTTGTACATCATATCGATTTCAAGTCTACTTCTAAGGAGACCTGGGAGAAGCTAGAAGCAATATTTGGTAATCATATCACTAACTCTAAAGTTTTCCTCAAGGTCAAGTTTTATGGTCTGAAGATGTATGAGGATGAAGAGTTAGGTGATCATTTGGCTAAACTTGGATCATTGGTATAACAGGTTACCAGCTTGAATTGTGAGCCCGATGATGTAGATAAAATGGTAGTGCTCATCAAGAGCATGCAAGGGATCACTTGATTTCAACAAAACTCTAGACGTTTTACGTCTTGCTGCTACTACTTTTGATGATCAGGTATCACTTTTAATTGAAAAAAACAGAAGGAACAAAGAGGAGTAAACTAGCAATGGTATTGATCAAGCCTTCATCAGCACAAACTAGAATTGGAAGACCAACAAGAAGATATAGTGCAGGTTTTGTAAAAGGACAGGGCACATGGAGGCGTGTTGGGTCTCACCACCTTCACTCCGAAGGGGAGTTTGTTGGGTATTCGAAGCCTCATGTGTGTGTGAAACATCCTCTAGATGGCGTAGTGTGTTGATGGCCTAGTGTGTTTATGTGTGTGAACAACCTCTTATTATAGTCGTTTTATGTGTGAATGTGATAAGCAGTGATGTCATGTGTGAAGGATAAGGCTTTTAAGCCTATAAAAAGCAATGTACTCCTTGAAGCTTTGAACAACATTAATCAATATAACCATTGAGTTGTGCATTTGCTCCAGAAGACATTGACAGTTGTACATTGATTTGTCTCATAGGTCGAGTTCGGCCTCTAGTAGACGTTAATACAACTCTCTCTCTCTCTCTCTCTCTCTCTCTCTCTCTCTCTCTCTCTCTCTCTCGCCTGCGCGGGTCGCCTCTCTTTCTCGCCTGCGCGCGCAGCTCACTCTCCAGCACGCGCAGGTCTCCAGCGCAACTCTCTCTCCAGCGCGTCGCTTGCGCGCACCCTGCCCTCACTCTCTCCAGCGCGTCGCCTGCGCGCACCCTGCCCTCTCTCTCTCCAGCGCGTCGCCTGCCCGTCGCGCCCCACTCAGCCCACTCAGCCCACTCAGCCGTCCCCTGCAACTGCATACCTTGCGCGCCCCCCTGCACCTCTAGCTGAGCATCTTGTAGGTCCCATTTTCTGAGTCCCCCCCAAAGGGAGAGGGTACCCTTGAGGGGAGACTCGTTCCACCAACAGCCCTCTCCTTTATCAGCAGCAACACATGGAAAGTAAGAAGTCTTTTGCCTCAGTCATCACCGCTTCACGATTACCGCCCATTCCTCCACCCGTGAGCAAGCCGACACCATGTACCTCATGCAAGAACTGAAGAAACTCCAGGGAGAATTAGCAGCACTGAAACACGAGACTATCAAGAAAGATGAACAAATCAATGAATTGAAAGTGCAAGTGCAAGCCATGAAGACGAAGCAAGAGGAAGCACGAGAAGGACCCATACCTACAACACTACAAACAGAAACGACAAACCATGTTTCAAAGGTAAATTCAGTTAAATCACAACATTTTGTTAAAGAAGTCATATCAGCGGTCAAAGAAAAGGAACGAATGGAAAGTAACAAAAAGGTAATCAGAGTCGGTGGTCTTCCTCAAGGCTGGGATAGGGCAGACATAGCCCTAGAGCTTCGAGAAGACTACATATTAGATACAGATGTACTTACAGCACAACTGAGCAAAGTAGTCCCCTTCGTGGACTTAGGAGACCCTATCTCTATTATAGTAAAGGGTACACAGGCAAAAGTCTCCTATATGGACAACAATGAGAAAATAGCAGTGATGAAGCAAACAAGGTCTCTCCAAGGGACAAAGGTATGGATAGCTGATGAACTCACCCCGCTACAACTCAAGAACAGATCGGCAGAGCTGAATAAAGTTAAAGAAGCAAGAAAGAATGGCAAACGGGCAATATACAGAGGAGGACAAGCAATCATTAAAGAATTCCGTACCCCACCCCCCTCAAGAGCAAATCCATCCATGGATGAAATATAGCTATTTTTATTTTGAACCTCAATTTCGAACTAGATGCAATAGAACCCATTGTAATTTAAACTCTTAAGAGTCTTAAGAGTTCATTTTGAGTTATTTTTTTTCAGTTTTATGCCTCTTTGGCATCGATACCCAGAGTGGAATGTAAATGGATATACCTGATTTGTCCCATAGGTCGGATTCGGCCTCCCGTGGACGTTAATATAACTTTCTTTCTTTCTTCTTTCTCTCTACACACACACACACACACACACACACACACAGAGTTCTATCCACCATTGCTAGTGACCCGTACTAACCCTAATAACTACAACACACACATGAGGCTATGAATACCCACCAACAAATCCCCCTTCGAAGTGAAGGTGAGACCCAACACGCAAAGAAAGTAGCTACCTTCTAACTCCATCACATGCTGCAAGGGAGCAATCTAGCCATGCGCACCTCCCATGCCATGCTAATCCTCCAATTAGCAAGTGATCGAAGCAACAAAGTCAGCTGCTCGTCACCTCCCTAAGCTCCTAACAAGGGTTAAAGATAACACATAGCTTTTTATAAGTGAAGGCGAACAAAATATATAAAGGAAAAACATGATAGGCATTATTTAACTTAGATTTCGGGGGACTCTCCGGGCAGAGAACCCATGACACACACACAAAATGATGAAGGGGAGAAGAAGCTTAGAAAGCCCACTCATCCTCTGTTGGGGTAAAGGCGTTATGCCCACCCTTATAGTGTGTACAAGCCCATAAGTTATAGTACATAGTACACTTAGTACTTTTAATGTACTAAGTGCACTATGTGTACTAGTGCAATATACATGTGTGATAGGGGAGTCACACACTCATGCTTTTCATGAGTTGACTTATCCCCACAACTCTCTCTCTCTCTCTTCCTTGCTTCTCTGTGTATGTCTCCCATGAATGAACTCTTAACCTAACCCTAATTGACAGGTTTCTCCCCATCAACTGGTATCAGAGCTCGGTGCCCGTCGAATCTCTGTGCAAGCAGGCTTGCTCGTGTGGGCGTTGAATCAAGCCGTCAACTAGCTGCTGGGCATAGAAGGCGCTAGGCGAAGACTAGCGCTGCTAGCGTGAGTAAGCGCTGGACAGTCTAGGCGGAAGTTGAGCGAAGGCAGCAGCCGTAGGCTGGGCGTCAACATCAGCCAGGCGAAGCGTGAGCAAAAGCGTCGACCCATCAACTGCTATGCCCACTGGCGCTAAGCGGGTAGCTCTACAAAGCAGCAATCCCGTCGACTTCAAGCGAATAGAAGCGCACGGCGAAGCATTAGCTAAGGCTTGTAGCGCTGGGCGTCGAGCGTGAGCAGCCAGCCGAACATTGGCGAAGAATGCGAATACGTCAACAATAGGCGCTAGGCGAACACGTCAGGTGGGCATTCAGGCACAGTCGGGCGGATACACAATCGGGCTTCAAGCCCTGTGGGAAAGGGACGGACTACGCCGCCCAGCGCTGCATCAAACAAATGGAGCGCACCTTCAACTTCGCATCAACATAAGCGCAGGCAGAAGCGGGCCAGCTCTACACGGCGCAGGCAATCACAAAGCCCGCACAGCCAGCCCAAGTGGCTGCCCAGGCTGCCCACAGCCAGCACACCGGGCTGCCCAGCTGCTCCAGAAGCTGCCCAGCGCCGAAGTCGCCGCCACCACCGCCTCCATCTCAGCCTGCAAATCAAGAAACTCAGAAAAAATCAGAAATTTCAGAGGTATTTTTGCTTCAATTTTGCGAATTTCTTAACAATTCAAGCAATTGAGCAGGTACAGGTGCCCAATTGCTCAATTTTGAGCAAAATTGGCAAAATCAGGTGACATTGGTCACAATCAGGATCAATTTGCAGGAAATTGGTCAAATCAGGTTCAATTTGCAGGAAATTGGATGTCGAAATTTGGGGCTTTTGATGTAATTGTGCAATTAAGCACTCATACATGCTGTATGATGTGAAAAATCGCACATTTGGGCAAAATCGCAGCAAATTGCAGCAAATTGCAGTGCAAATCAAGGGGCTTTTGTGCCGATTGAGTTGATTTGCATGCAGGCAATCGCATTTGATGCTGTAAATAATGTGCTGATGTCTTACAAGCACTCAATGTGCCTGTAAATCAAGGGGCTTTCATGTATTTGATGTATATGTGGCCAGGGGGAAGCATCGTGAACACTCTGGATGCCTTCATGTGCGCCAATGTACCATGCATGATCAGAAATTGATCTCAAATCAAGGGGCTTTTCAAGTTTGTATGCTTGTTGAGCTTGGCAAAGCAGCAGGCGAGACTTTTATGCCTTGAATCCTCAAAAATCAGCTTGCAGTCAAGGGGCTTTTGCCCAATTTCTGTTCGGGACTGTTTTATGCAGTGTACAGGACTGGATTTTCACTCATTTGGACAGCCAGGAGAGCATTTATTGCTATTGTACCTGCTGGTACAGATTTGGCACAGCTTTGTGCATGTTTTGGCATGGCTGTACACTGTTTTGAGTGATCAAAAGGTTCAAATTCAGCTGCTGAAATTGCCGGTACAGGTTTGGTACATCATTTGTAAGCACTTAGTACTGCTGTACAGTATTTTGGAGATGCAAAAGAGCACATTTAAGGTGCTGTCCAAAATCTGCAGCAACCAGATTTTGGTGTTTTCATCACAAAAAGTGGGAGAAAAGTTGCATTCTTGCTTCCGCAGTGGGAGATAAAGCTTGGGAGAACATTTGTGAGCACTTTGTGTGCTTTGGGTGCAGTGTTTGCACATCTTGGGTGCAGTGTTTGCACATTTGCAGGGAGTCAGGCATTAAAGGTTGCATATTGCTATGGCAACCACAGGTGACAGCTCTTCATTGCTTCACATCAAGAAGCTTGAAGGCTCGCATAACTATGACATTTGGCAAACCCAGTGCTACAATGTGTTGCTTCAGAAAAAGCAGCACAAACCTATCAAAGAAAGGGGTGTGATGCCCGCTTCTCTTACAGCTGAAGAGTGGGAAGATATGGATGAGCTGGCAAGATCTACTATCATGTTGTCTGTGTCAGACTCATTACTTTTCAGCATTCGTGAAGAGAAGACAGCTTGGGGAATGTGGCAGAGATTGCAGGACTTGTATGCCCAACAAAGTGCCTCAAGCAAAGTGTATTGGTTGAAGAAACTCATAGGCCTTCAGATGAAGGAAGGGGCTTCTATGACAGCCCATCTCAATGAGTTTAATGGTATTGTCAGCCAGGTCATCAATCAAAAGTTGGCGATGGACGATGAGTTCAAAGCCACCTTTTTGTTATGCACTTTGCCAGAGAGTTGGGACACATTTAGGACAGCCACTAGCAATTCGAATGCTATGCTGTCATATGCAGATGTTGAGGGTGCTCTTCTTCAAGAAGAGATGAACAGGAAAAACAACTCTGTTGGCAAGTCTAATGCAATGAATGCACGTGGGAGATCCCAGCAAAGGGGGAAAAGCCAAGAAAGGGGAAGGAGCAAGTCTCGCTCCAAAAAGGATTTGGAATGCCATTATTGTGGCAAAAAGGGACACATCAAAAAGCAATGCTACAAATGGAAAAATGATCAAAAAGAAAAGGGAAAAGGCAAAGACAAAGAGAAGGATGAAGCCAAAGATGTAAAGCCAAAGGGCAAAAGTGGAGTCAAGATCGAAGAAATCAATGTGTCACATGCAGGTGGCAGTGAGGATGAGGTCCTATTTACGTCTTCACTTGATGCCCATTCACTTCTTACAGGTGGTCATGGTATGCACTCATGGATCATTGATTCAGGTGCCTCCTTTCATGTCACAGGTTGCAGAGACTTGTTTGTCAGGTACACTGCTGGCAATGAAGGAGTGGTTTATTTGGGTGATAACCATGCATGCAAAATTCTTGGCAGAGGTGATGTGAGGCTTGTATTTTCAGATGGCTCACAGCTTATGCTCCATGATGTCAGGCATGTGCCTGAGATCAAGAAGAATCTGCTTTCTACTGGACAGCTTGATGATGCTGATTATGTTACCACATTTGGTAGTGGAAAGTGGAAGATTAGTAAGGGCTCACTGGTTGTTGCCAGAGGCTCTAAGGTGGACACTCTTTACTTTATGCATGCAGGTGTTTGTCACCATGCTAATGTAAATGCAACCGAGCTGCCGGAAATTTCTATGTGGCATAGCCGGTTGGGACACATGAGTGTCAAAGGAATGGAGCAATTGTCTCGTTTGGGTTACTTGCCTTCTCTCAAATTTTCAAGTTTTCAGTTTTGTGAGCATTGTATTTATGGTAGGCAACTACAGTGCCCCCACAAGAAAGCTCTTGGACAGAAAGATGCTCAGTTAGAGCTTGTGCATACAGATGTATGTGAGATGCCTCAGCTTTCTTTGGGAGGGGCAAAATATTTTGTGTCTTTCATTGATGATGCCACACGCAAGGTGTGGGTCTATCCTCTTCGCTTGAAGAGTGATACATTCTCAGTGTTTCAGAAGTTTGTTGCTCATGTTGAGAATCAAACTGGCAAAACACTGAAGGCTTTGCGTTCCGACAATGGTGGAGAGTATATGTCCAAACAGTTTCAGGACTTTTGTGATGCTAAAGGCATCAAGAGGGAGCTCTCTACTCCTTATGATCCTCCACAAAACGGGACAGCAGAGAGGATGAACAGGACCATACAGGAGAAGGTCCGTTCTATGTTGTCACATGCTGCATTACCTCATGGTTTTTGGGTTGAAGCTGTTATGACAGCCGTTCACCTTATAAACAGGTCACCTAACACGAGGCTTGGTGGGAAAGTGCCAGAAGAAGTATGGACAGGGAAGCCTCCGTCATACAAGCACTTGAGAGTGTTTGGTTGCGTTGCGTACGTGCACATACGCAGGGAAATGCGCACCAAACTTGATCCTAAGTCTCACAAATGCATATTCCTAGGATATGGTGACAGAGGTGAAATGGGGTATAGACTTTGGGATCCCATAAATAGAAAGATCATACGCAGCAATGATGTCATTTTTGATGAAACATGCATGTATAAGGAGCCTGCAAGGCAACAGGAGCCTGGCAGAGTCATCTTTGATGATGATGGACATCATGGACAACAACAAAGGGCTGTAAATCAGCCATTACAGCAGGAAAACCAGCCCTTAAATGGTGCTGAAAATGGTCCAAATGGACAGCCAGACATGGCAGAAGATATCCCTATGGATATACCACAGTTGGAGGATATACCGGGCATGATATTTCAGCCTTATGGCATGGAACAGGAGCCACCAATGGGTGATATGCAGGCTGGACAGCAACCTGCAAATGATGGTCATTGGGTACGGAGGTCCACAAGACCCTCCAGAGTCCCTGACAGGTTTGTTCCAGGGGTTGACTACTTGATGCTCACTGACTGTGGGGAGCCCTCATGTTATAAAGAGGCTTTACAGAGGGCAGACAAAGCTCTATGGGAGCGTGCCATGAAGTCAGAGATGGATTCTCTGCATAAAAATGGAACATGGAAGTTGGTGCCTTTGCCTGCAGGCAAGAAGGTTTTGCCATGCAAGTGGGTATACAGGCTCAAAGTTGCATCAGATGCTAAGCCAAGATACAAAGCCAGGTTAGTGGCTAAGGGCTTCAAGCAGGAATATGGTGTGGACTTTGATGAGATCTTCTCTCCAGTGGTCAAAATGACCACACTTAGAGCTGTGTTAGCTTTGGTTGCACATGATGATCTGGACTTGATTCAGATGGATGTGAAGACTGCTTTTCTTCACGGTGATCTCCATGAGGAGATATATATGCAGCAGCCAGAGGGTTATGCAGTGAGTGGAAAGGAGAAGCTTGTATGCAAGCTGAAAAAGAGTCTTTATGGGCTCAAACAGGCACCAAGAGAATGGTATCATAAATTTGATACATTCATGAAATCTCAGAAATTCAGGAGAAGTGACATAGATCACTGCTTGTACACCAAGAAAGCCTTGGATGGCAGTCTATTGATTCTCATTTTGTATGTTGATGATATGTTGATTGCCGGGAAATCTCGTAAAGAGATGGATGCTTTGAAGCAGAGGCTGCATCAAACCTTTGATATGAAGGATTTGGGTGATGCTAATCACATCTTGGGTATGCGGATACTTCGGGACAGAAATCAGCATGTGTTGTATTTGTCTCAGAAGGAATACATTGGCAAAGTCTTGCAGAGGTTCAATATGGACGGGGGGAAGAAAACTAATACTCCTTTGCCTCCATATGTGAAACTCAGTGCTATGGACAGCCCACAGTCAGATAGAGACAGGGCTGATATGGCCAAGATTCCGTATGCTTCAGCTTGTGGCAGTCTCATGTATGCCATGGTTGCTACTAGGCCGGACATTGCATTTGCAGTGGGAGTGGTTTCTAGATACATGGCCAACCCTGGCAAGAAGCATTGGGAAGCAGTGAAAGGTGTCATGAGATACCTGAAGGGCACACAGGATTTGTGCATTTGCTTTGGCAAACAGGATGCATTAGTGCATGGTTATACGGACTCGGATTATGCCGGTCATCCAGATAACCGGAAGTCTACTACCGGTTATGTATTTACATTCACAGGAGGTGCTGTGTCATGGATATCCAGGATGCAGAAGTGCACTGCCTTATCTACTACAGAGGCCGAGTATATTGCAGCCACAGAGGCTTGCAAGGAGGCATTATGGCTATCTCGGTTAGTGGTTGATTTGGGCTATACAGGGGATATTCCATTGTTGCATTGTGATAGTCAGAGTGCCATCCAGTTGGCAAAGAACCCTGTTTTTCATGCAAAGACGAAGCATGTGGATGTGAAGTATCACTTCATCAGAGAGGTGATAGAGAACAAGCAAATTCAGCTTGTTAAGATTCACACGGATGACAACCCGGCTGATCTGTTGACGAAGAGTTTGCCTCCGGAGCGGTTTGCTCATTGCAGACACTTGATGGGCATTGGATGAGGCCATTTTCAGCCTTGATATGGCCTTGTATATTATCATGTACATGCTGATTTTTTCTTTTCCTTTACTTAAGGGCACTTTGCCTTTAAGTGGGAGGTTGTTGGGGTAAAGGCGTTATGCCCACCCTTATAGTGTGTACAAGCCCATAAGTTATAGTACATAGTACACTTAGTACTTTTAATGTACTAAGTGCACTATGTGTACTAGTGCAATATACATGTGTGATAGGGGAGTCACACACTCATGCTTTTCATGAGTTGACTTATCCCCACAACTCTCTCTCTCTCTCTTCCTTGCTTCTCTGTGTATGTCTCCCATGAATGAACTCTTAACCTAACCCTAATTGACAGGTTTCTCCCCATCATCCTCGACCTGTGGCAAGCTTCACCCATTGCCTATTCCAGGGTTGCCACGAGAGGACATTCTACGGACCTTGTGGTTTGATTGTCAAAGAGCCGGAGGTTCGAGAATTATTGTACCCTTATAGCCATTGATCGGTTGAGTAAGTGCAAGTTAGATGAAGATGCACAAGAGGTGGCCAAGCTTTTCATTGGGAGAGAGGTTCTGCTTCCATGGGCTTCGGAGGAGGATGGTCTCGGACGTGGACTGGAGCTTTTTGGAGGGCGTTGTTCTATGGTTTGGGGACAAAGTTCAATACTGCGTTCCATCCCCAAACGGACAGCCAGCCCAAGAGCATGAACAAGAGTATGATCAAGATGTTGCTGTGTTAGTGTCAAGAGCATTAGTCTCTTTAAGAGGAGTTCTTGCCATTGGTGGAGCATGCCATCCATGATATAGTGCAGGCGTGAACAAAGAAGACTCCCTTTAAGAGCATTAGTCTCTTTAGGAGAAGTTCTTGCCATTGGTGGAGCATGCCATCAATGATACAGTGCAGGCATGAACAAAGAAGACTCCCTTTAAGGTAGTATATGGTCGTCCGGTCATTAACCCGATGACCCGAGCTCGAGACTTCCACAAGGAACTATGGTGCAGATTAGGTGGTTCAAGACGTGGACTAGATGTTGCAACAAGTTCAGGAAGAAATACAGAAGGCATAGACAAAGCAAGTCCGAGAGGCTGACACGCATCGTCGGCATAGTACCTTCAAAGAGGGAGACTGGGTATATTTGAAGATCATGAAGTAGAGACTCAAGAAGGTTGTGGAATTTGCTTCGAAACTAGCTCCGAAGAAGAAAGGACCATTTAAGATTATCAAGAAGCTTAGTGATGTAGTTTTGAAGCTAGAGTTACCAAGCCATTGGAAGATGGATTTGGTGTTTCATTCGAGCAGCCTTGTGCCTCTCTCCCATCCAGCCCGTCTGAGGGCACTGCCCTCCCTTCCATCTACCCTCGCTCTTCTTCGCCCCTGCCTCTTTCGCCCTTTCTCCTCCCTCCTCCACTTTCTTCACCTTTCCCCCAAACCTCTTGTAACTATTTGGCCCTCCTATCTCTATTTCACATGATGAAATCCATGCCGGAACACCAGAGAGGTGGAAGAAGACATAGGGACAGGGTCCATAAGGTGTGATTAAGAAAAAGTACCATTCTTGGTCAAAAAGCAAGAAAAAGCAAAAAGTCAAATAGGGTTGACCGCGAGTCAAGGGCACCATTGGAAAGAGGAGACTAGGTCGGACCAAAAAGCTAAAAGGCGCTTTCTCAAAAAGCAGTTCTAAGGCCAAAAAGCAAGGCCTTACAGTTAGAAAAGCAAAGCACCAAATTTTGAGTATGAAGGCTTTTTGGCAAAAAGCAGGGTCTCTTACAAGTATAAAAAGGATTGGACTTCTCTTGTAGTACCATGAACAAGATCATTGAAAATTGAAGCATATCGTGGAGAGTGTGTGGGCATCATTATGATCATGGAGAGCTTCTTCTTTGCCACCTTCTCCAACTTGCTTTTCAGATGTACGGTCAGCCCTAGACTCGTATGGGCATATGCATGGGTGATATGGACACATGTACGGAGGTGTACGTACAGAAATTTTAAACACCCTAAAACTGCTCCAAAAACCTTGAAAACTACTTTTTGGAGGTTTTTATCGCCCGAAAACCATTAAAATAGGTTTTATATAAGTTTTCTTTCCAGAAAGAGCTTTTCCATGGTTTTCTTCATCGACAAGGTTGTAGGAGTTGTGGAGATTACTCATGGAACTTGGACATGAACATGGAGAACTTGGACATAGAGCTTGGGCATGGAACTTGGACATGAACATGGAATTCAGACTAGGATGTGGACTTGGACTTGGGATTTGGATTTGGATTTGGATTCATTGGATTTGGAGTTGGATATTAGATTTGGTACTAGCTCGGTGAGAGATACTTGTGGGTCATCCCCGTGGTGTGCTCGGTATCAAAGATCTCGTGCCTCGACATCGACATCGACTTGGATATTCTACATCGGCATATCTGTTTGTTTTGTATTCATTGATTGTATTGATCCAAGCCACCGTGCCTGTGGATTGTTCTTGAATAAATTCCTGAAAGGGAGCGGGGCCTGTTCCCCGCCCAATGTGGTGTACTCTGCAAGATCCCTATTCCCTTCTCTCTCTCCCCTCTCTCTCTATATCTTTATCTCTTGGACATGTGGTTGAGTTTGTCACGGCACACCCCGCTGGGCTTACAGTGGTATCAAAGCAGGATTTCTCTTGAAGAAACTTTGTTGGGGTGACAGAGCCACGTCGAGAGAAGAGGGAAACTAAGGATCTAATGAAGGGAACAACTATTAGGCCGATCTAGGGCTTCAAGTTAAGAACTGGGGTCGTTGACCCATTACTCATGAGACCGCAGCCATGACATCAGAAGAGTACCATGACTTTCAGCAGTTTAGACGAGCTCTCAGAGACTGAAGAATTTCTTTCTTGGAGAACCAAGAGAGAACATGACCAAAGAAGGGCTCAAATGTTTGTAGATTTCATCAAGGATTGAGCCACTGAATCCGAAGGAGTTGAAGTTGCTAAAGCATATCTTCTAGTCACCATTGCAGAAGGATCTAGAGCTATCCGTTCTATTTCTTATGGAGGAGACAGGGAAGCTACTCCTAGGCTTGCTCTCTCACATGCAGCTTCCTTTGGACAAGTAAGGGAAAGGAAGGCAAAGATGCCAGAGAGATCTGAAGATCATCAGATTGACATCATGCCAGGAAGTTCGACAAATGGTTTGCAGTGGTGCTTAGCCCATTGCATGTTTCGATAAATAAAGCCATGGGATCTTTGTGGACCAAAGCTGAAACAGAATCCTTTTGAAGCATTGAGACTTTATGCTAGCAAAGGAGTAGTGTTGGATATTCTAGACATTTTTTGTGGTTGAACATGATGAGCTTGCATTGGAGCAGTCTTGAACCAAAAAGGTCATGCTGTGGCCTATGAACGTCAAAGACAACAGGGTAGCAAATGCATTATCTCGGAGAGCCTTGAGCCATGAGGTTGACTAGCTTGTGTCTAGTTTTATGCTCACCTTCTGATGAAGGAGCATAAGGTGTTTTGGAATAGATTGTAGATTATAGATTTGGTGACTTTTTATGTCATCAAGAAGGGTTTTCTTATGATACAAACCTAGGTCATGTGTAACACAAAACATTGAGGCCAAAGTAATGGAAGAGTACCATGCTTCTCCATACATGGGGCATAGAGACACCTTGACTACACTTCAAGCTTTGGAGAGCTACTTTTTGTTGACCTAGTATAAGAAAGAACATTGAGTTATATGTTTGGGAATGTTTGGTTTTGTTAGATGGTTAAGTTTTGATTGACAAAAGCTAGCACGATTATTGCACGCATTGGAAGAGTATTGCTATGGATTTACCTTTGGATTACCAAAAATTAGGAAATGGAAATGATGGTATATGGACCTTTTTAAGATCAACGATGTATGTCATCGGATGGATCTTTCAGATCATTGGAGGATATATAATGTTTTCCATGACAGTTTATTGAAACCATGTACAGGTTACCCCCAAAGAAACTCGTTTTGAAGGATCCACCAGGGGTGGAAGAGTCAGAACAGATTGAGTTTCATTTTGTGAGAAAAAGAGAAAAGACCGTGGTCAGAAAGTTTCTCTTGGAATTTGAGAATTATTTGCTGTTGGATGCCAAATGGATGCCAGAGAAGTACACTTCTAGGACTATCTAGATATACTTCGAGCTTATGAGCATTGAGGAAGTGGTTGCTCCATTTGAAGTACAGATATGGACGTCCTGCGATCAAGACAGATTCAAGAGGGAGGGATCATACCTCTAGTCCTCTTCATTGTATATATATTGGATTGGAATTGATCATTATCCTACTTATAATGGTTATTTGGACATGCTCTAGTTTGGGTGGCAACAATGCCCGATAGCCCAAGGAGCAAGATTTGTATATGGGAGGCAACGATGTCAAGTGACCCATTGGACGGCAACGATGCCCCAGAACGAGATTTGTATATGGGAGGCAACGATGCCAGATGACCCATTGGACGGCAACGATGCCTGATATATTGGACTTTGCAATTGGGCAGTCATTGCGACCAGATGGCCCAGATGACTGTATTGGATTTCATAGTCGGGCGGTCAATATGACTAGATGGCCGAGATGACTGTATTGGATTTCATAGTCAGGCGGTCAATGCAACTAGATGCCGAGATGACTATTGATGAACTCTCGGGCGGTCCTAGTGACGAGATGGCCTTGAGGATAGTCTGAGCGGTCCTAGTGGCCAGATGGCTTAGCACGGTTTCAATGAAACTAGACAGGACAATCCATGAACAGGAGGATCATTACTTGTGCACTACATATTGATGTATGTTTGAATTTCTTTGACTTTGTGTGCTGTTTTTGATGTATGTACAATGCTTGGATTTATGGCATGTGATAGTCCACTGGGCTCCAGACTACTTGTCCAGTACTTGGAATACCCAGTAGACGCGAATGATGCATACTTGTTTGTTGACTAGCTTGTGTCTAGTTTTTGCAGAAGGTGAGTATGCATTTATTTTATCTAACACGTGTGACAAGCCATCAAAAACAAGGACATCGATCATAGAAAAGGCATTGAGATGTTGCTAGATGAGCAGATGACACCACTTGGAACACACGGATATACATGGAACATGTGAATGTCCTTGGAACACTTGCGGTCCACAGTTGAGGACAACTCCGGTGTAAGAGGGAGAGAATGTAACTATTTGGCCCTCCTAGCTCTATTTCACATGATGAAATCCATGCCTGGACACCAGATAGGTGGAAGAAGACATGGGGACAGGATCCATAAGGTTTGATTAAGAAAAAGCACCATTCTTGGTCAAAAAGCAAGAAAAAGCAAAAAGTCAAACATGGTTGACCACGAGCCAAGGACACCATTGGAAAGAGGAGATTGAGCCGGACCAAAAAGCTAAAAGGCGCTTTCTCAAAAAGCAACTCTAAGGCCAAAAAGCAAGGCCTTAAAACTAGAAAAGCAAAGCACCAAAAGTTGAGTAATATTTTATTAATAAAAGTAAAAAGAGCAAAAGCAAAGACAAAAAAAGAAAAGCAAAGCATAAAAAGGCAAAGCAAAAGCATGAAGGTTTTTTGGCAAAAAGCAGGGTCTCTTACAAGTATAAAAAGGATCGGACTTATCTTGTAGTGCCATGAACAAGATCATTGAAGATTGAAGGAGATCGTGGACTGTGTGGACATCATTATGATCATGGAGAGCTTCTTCTTTGCCATCAACACCTTCTCCAACTTGCTTTTCAGATGTACGGTCAGCCCTAGACTTGTATGGGCATATGCATGGGCGATACAGACGCATGTACGGACAGAAATTTCAAAAACCCTAAAATTGCTCCAAAAACCCTAAAAACTGCTTTTTGGAGGTTTTTATCGACCAAAAACCATTAAAATAGGTTTTCTATCAGTTTTCTTGCTTGAAAGAGCTTTTACATGGTTTTCTTCATTGACAGGGTTGTAGGAGTTCATGAGATTACTCATGGAACTTGGACATGAACATGGAGAACTTGGACATAGAGCTTGGGCATGGAATTTGGACATGAACATGGAACTTGGACTGGGATTTGGACTTGGACTTGGATATTAGATTTGGTACTAGCCCGGTGAGAGATACTTGTGGGTCATCTGTTGGACATCAGAGATCTCGTGCCTCGACATCGATATCGACTTGGATATCCTACATCGGCATATCTGTTTGTTTTGTATTCATTGATTGTATTGATCCTGGCCAGCGTGCCTGTGGATTGTTCCTAAATAAATTCTTGAAAAGGGGCGGGGCCTGTTCGCCGCTCAATGTGGTGTACTGTGCAAGATTCGTATTCCCTTCTCTCTCCCCTCTCTCTCTCTCTCTCTCTCTCTCTCTCTTTATATATATATATATATATATATATATATCTTTATCTCTTAGACGTGTGGTTGAGTTTGTCACGGCACGCCCCGCTGGGCTTACACCTCTTTCACCCTCTGTCCCCTCGCTCATCCAGTCCTCCCACTAGCTATAACATGCTGGCTGGCTTGTTGTCTGATGGCCGATTGCCACATGGTAGCTACGCTAGCCCCAGTCTCTACTGCATGTCTATGTTAGCATTAATCATCTCCTGGTAGTGTGCCCAAGTTGTGTATCACCCATTTCTCACATATTTATTTTGTCCAGTCGTGGGTTTTTTTTTCTAGAGCCAGTCGGCCAGCTCCAGTAGGAGCTATATAAGGCCAGGCTCTTTCTCACTTGTAGACATCTTGACAGGGGCTTCCAGGCCTGGGTCCTCCCTCAGGGGAGTTGCTCATCATGCCCTCGCTTACGGGGACCACCCCTTGCACGGGGCTGTTTGTATCATTGCTTCTTCATCATTATGCAGATTCGTTTTCTTTCTCTCTGTGCCTATGTCTCACGCTTTCCGCTGCGCACTTTTGACATGGTATCAGAGCACCAGGTTGAGGCTCTTCTATAGAAGGTGTTCTGGTGTTTTTTTTGAGAGAGAAGGATTTCTGCGTTTTCTGATACTGCTGGTTGCAGAGGAGGAGGGAGTGTTTTGATCTTGTCTGGGGCGTCTGGAGGCGGTACAGGGCAGCCCCTTCTAGCTGCGTTTTCTGCATGATTGGGGCGGCCAAAGTAGGTACTCTTCTGGCTGCGTTTTCTGCCCTTGTGAGCAGGTTAAGGGCAGCCAGCATGGCTGTGTTTTTCTCCAGAGGGGGTGTTGGGCAGCCTGGCTGCGTTCTTTCTCCAGAGGACATGCTGGGCAGCATGGCTGCATTTTCTTCCAGAGGAGGAGGTGCTGGGCAGCTTGGCTGGGTTCTTTCTCCAGAAGAGATGCTGGGCAGCATGGCAACGTTTTTCTCCAGAGGGGGTGCTGGGCAGCATGGCTGTGTTTTCCCCCAGAGGAGGTGTTGAAGGTACTGTGTTTTCCTCTTCCCTCTCTTCTACTTGGTACACGTGCTGCCGGCTGTTTACAGCAGCATTTTTGGCATCATCTCATCTGCGTTTTCTGGAGGCAGTGGAGGCAGGTGTTCTTTTCAGGAATGGTGCCTTCCCACATGGCCTTGAGCCCTTGCTCGGCCAATCTTTGCTTTGTCAGAGTTTTCAGACTCATGGGTGCACACTTGGATTCACATCCTCAAGGTGTGTGTGGAAGACAGTTAGTCCTTTCTTGACAGCAGAGGGGGTCTATGAGTTTGTGCCAGTTCAGCATGTTTTTCTGGTGTACAGGTGTTTCCTTTAGGTTCTCAGGGTGTTCACTTTGAGAGGGGGATGTGGTTACTCGGCAACGTAAGCCACTCCTATTCCCTAGGTAGATGGCCTTCTGCATTACAGGGTTCAGGCACAGGAGTCTTCATCCCTAGGATGAGCATTGATTTGGGAGCTTGGTGTACAGGTTGATATTGGCATTCATGGAGAGGTAGGCTAGGTCACTTGGTGACGAGAGTTGTTGTCGAGGTTCACAGGTACTTGCTCAGTTGCAGGATGGGAACAGGATGCATGGCAGGTGTACAGGTTCATTGGGTACATGTAGGTACTAGTGGAGCAACAGTTTGGAGCAGATGATTGACATTAGATTGTGCTTTGGGATGATGAATTGTGGATAGTTGGTTCCACATGGACACGTGACTAGTTGGTTTGAAGCTTGCCAACTGGGGGTGTCAGGTTTTGGCAGGAGAGCTTTCTTGAGCTCAGTGCCATAGTTAACACCAAAGAGCTTAGGGGGTGTTGCCATGTGATTGGGTGACTCATAGGGGTGTGTGAGTAGTAGTCCTGTCACGCGACGACGAGTTATGGATATAGGTTTTAAAGGTCAGGTGCTAGCAGGATTGTCAGCTACAGTGTTGGAGGTATGTTTCTTCCACTTGGAGTGTTAGCAAGACAGAGAGGCATTCTTGGACCGAGGGATACATGGAGATCCGGAAACCTTGTATCTGGAGATTGGTGCTCAACAAGCTCAGAGTTGGAGGCTTGAGTACCAGGGCTGATGTAGACATTGTGAGCCTAGAGGGGGTGTCTAGAGGGGGTGCCAAAACAGGGAGACAGTTTGGCGGTGTTCTCTAAGGAGCAGATTTTTTCTTGGAGGTAGAGAGTCAGACGACATCCTTTCTTGGGCTGAAGAGGGAGCACATTGTGTGGATAGGTGTGATACAGATTGGGTTGGAGATATGGACATCCGGTGGTTCATTTTTGGATTTTGCTGGACTTTTGGATCGGGAGAAGTACGTGGCAGAGGCGAGAGCAGATCGACTTCTCGACTTGCTTTGGAGGTTTCCTTTTCCATCTCCTTGGACCAATTTCTCTCCCAAGATCTGAGAGGGGGTGTTAGCATTATTCATCTCTTGGTAGTGTGCCCAAGTTGTGTATTAGGGGTGCCCAGATTTATCCCGGGCAGCACCATATTTTTTCCTCATGTTCAGGCCCTTGGTTGTAGGGTTGGCCACCCATTTCTCACATATTTATTTTGTCCAGTCGTGGGTTTTTTTTCTAGAGCCAATCGGTCAGCTCCAGTATGAGCTATATAAGGCTCTTTCTCACTTGTAGACATCTTGACAGGGGCTTCCAGGCCCGAATCCTCCCTCAGGGGAGTTGCTCATCATGCCCTCACTTACGGGGACCACCCCTTGCACAGGGCTGTTTGTATCATTGCTTCTTCATCATTATGCAGATTCGTTTTCTTTCTCTCTGTGCTTATGTCTCACGCTTTCCGCTGTGCACTTTTGATAGTCTACTCGTACTAGCTGCCCAGCTGCTCCCCATTTAGGAGATGTGCCTGGATACCGTAGATGTGTTACATTCTCCCCCACTTGAATTGCACCTATCCTCAGTGCATGGCCTGTTGATACGCTCTCAACAATGGGAAAGATTCGTCCATGAGCTGATTTGCACCCAAACCAGACAGCTTGCTGGATTGGATTGCCCTTAAACTTGAGGAGATACTGTACTTGCTGCCAACGAGAACCACACTTGTACTAGTGCAAAATCACCTACTCTGGTACCAAGACCTTCTGTAATCCTTTGTCATCCACCGACTCACATCCATCCTCATCTGGCAAGAGCACTTGGGGTGGCCAGATAAGCGTTAAGAGGAAGAGAAGGTGGGAAAGTGGAGGAGTGGGCGAAAGAGCAGGAGGGGGAGAAAGCAGCAGGTCGAATGGGGGAGGGCTGGCACACATAGGTGGAGGTTAGAACGTGTACGGGAGTTCCAGCCTGACCACCGAAGAAGCATTTACTTCACAAAGGAAGCTTCGAAGGTTTTATTGTGAAACATCTTTAGGACATTGATACTTTTCCAAGCTGCTTTTCACAACGAGCTGAAGGATTTCGTGTATGCGGTGTTTCAAGCTTCACACTTTGGCTATGCTTACGCAGTGTAATCACAATGATTCTGCATTAGTTATACGGTTTTTTAAGTGTTCTCTTAAGCTTCTAATGCTTTACCTTAAATGAACATCATGATTGGTGTAGTGAAGCGCTAAGTGGCTTTTATGTGAAGTTTTTGTTTTCCATTTTTCTCGAGCATCTTGGTGCAATAGTGGAGTGCAGTTTCTTCTTAACTTGGTTAACATTCAAACTGTTCTCATGGTGTGCTTTGTTGCAAACCAGCTTTTGTCACATACCGGGGCTGTGTTGGAATTCTTGTTGCAGCAGACAAATGATAAGACCATCGCAACTTCAGAATTACATGACAGGCATAAAAAGGTTTTGCGAAGCTTGTTGAGTTGGGTAAGTAATCTTCTCATTCATGGACCATAGAGTGGTGCTTGACCAGACTTGAGCAGACATTGTTGAAGTTTCATTCATGTACTATAAGTTTTCTTCTAAAATTTAAGACTTAAGTTCTGACTACTACTTTTGCATGCCTTGAAAGGTCCGGGTTGGCTGTTTTTTGGAGATTCCTCAAAGCAGTGTATCTTCACACCCTCTTCTGGGCTTTGTATATGATTCATTGCAGGTGTGCACTGGCGATTACATTCTTAAATCATTGTGGTAACGAGAAGCTGAGAAACATTATGGAGATGAATGCATTGTAACTTGGGGTCAAAATGCTTTCTTTGTCTCTCTTCAGGTACCGGCCTTGTTTGATTTGGCTGTTGAGGTCCTTGTTGAACTTGTCAGCCGTCATGAGGTATCGTGTAGATAGGGATTGTCTTCTGTTAAGCTTGTAGTTGTCTGCTAGTTTTGTGTGTGGGCATATGTTCGTATTAAGATACTTGGAAACAAAGCGTCGTTCAATCATTTAGTTTCAAATCATAGCTATACCTCATAATGGATAAAAGCTTTGTAACCTGATTTTAGTACCTGTTTTGAAGTACTTATAATAGCAGTCTAACAGGGTAACCTGGTCTTCTTTTGAGGTTCAGTTGGCCTGGTGTACTTTTTAAAGCGAATTCTCTTATGATCCTATATGCTAGTCCTTTCCACGCACTTTCCATTACACCTCTATGGACTCCAAGCTTAGCAGTTGCCAATCGCTATTTTTGCAACTTCCCACAGGGGATGCACTCGGCTTCTTTTGAGGTTCAATCGGCCTTTTGTACATTTTAAAGTGAATCCTCTTATGATCTTATATGCTAGTCCTTCTCGTGCACTCTCCATTGCACCCCTAGGGACTCCAAGCTTAGCAGTCACTATTTTTGCATCTCCCCACAGGGGATGCACTTGGCTGTATCTCTGTCATTATGTTGAGGGTCTTCCTGTTCTGGTCCCCTCTCCCCTTGAAGGGCAGGTGAGATGGTTTCTTTGGCTGGGAGGATAACCTTATCTCCTCACTACCTTTGTCCACTTCTCTTCCATCTTCGCCTCAATTGCTGCAACCTTGCTGCCACACACATGGACACAGGCACATGCATGCATGGACACACGTGCACATATATATATACCCCCCCCCTCTCCCTGCCTGCCTTACAAACAAATACATAATGTCACAGGCTGAAGCCTTGAATTGGATAGTTGTAACTATCTGGCCTTCCTAGCACTATTCACATGATGGAACCCTTGCGAGGACACTGGACTGGTGGAAGAAGGCATGGGGACCAGGACCTTAATGTTTGCACATGGAAAAGCCCTAGTTTTGGTCAAAAAGCAAAGAAAAGCAAGAAGTCAAACTGAGTTGACCGTCAGCTAGGAGCATTACTGGCAAGAGGGGATTGATGAGGACCAAAAAGCAAATGCTGCCTTTTCAAAAAGCAACTCTATGGCCAAAAAGCAAGGCCCTAAAGCTGGAAAAGCAAAATACAAAAGCACTTGGGAAAAGATGGCCTTATTTGAATAATATTTTATTGTATAAAGAGGAAAACAAAGCAAAAAGTAAAACAAAAGCATGGCTAGCTTTTGGGCAAAAAGCAGGACTCCCCTCAGGTATAAAATAAGTGTGACCTCTAGAGCATCATCATCATCATCATGAACATCATCATCATCGAAGGATCATCATTGGAGCGTGGAATTTCTCATTGCTGCCTGCTGCTGTCGATGCCAACCTGTGCCAAGTCATCCATTGTCCGTACACTGTACGGATCCGTAGAGTCGTACGGAACTGTGCGCCTATTGATTTGCGTGTGCTGTTTTGTGTCGATTGGTCTGCATATTGCTACTGTATTGCTGCTTACGCTAACTGTGTGCTGTCGCGTTGCTGTTCTGTACTGACAGGCTGCTGCTTGCTTTTCTACGCCGTCTGGCGATTGCCGTGTTGCGACATAGGACCGGATCTGATCCGTACATCTCTGTACGGCCTTTTGGGCTGTTTCTACTACGGATTGGGCATCAAACCTACTGTGGAGCACCATAATCTTCGTCATCTACACTTATCTTATCACTTGTGTACCTTAATTACAAGCTTGGGGTACGTTGGATTTGGTACCAGCCCATTGAGGGATCTTGTGGGCCATCCCCGTGGTGTGCTTGGCAACGGGATCTTGTGCCTCGACATCAACTTCAACATTGGTTTCTACATTGGCATATTTGTTTGCTTGTATTCATTGGTGTATTGATCTTGGCTTGCAAGTTCGTGGATTGTTCCTGAATAAATTCTTGAAAGAGGGCGGGGCTTGTTCTCCACTCAGTGTGTGTCTTGTGCAAAGTTCTCTAAACCCTACTCTCTCTTTCTCTCTATTTTTCTCTCTTGGATATGTAGTGGAATCTATCGTAGGATGGCCCATTGGGTTTACAATGGTACCAGAGCAGGATTTCTCTTGACAAATCTTTCTTGGGGTGACAGAGCCATGTCGAGAGTAGAGGGCAACCAAGGGCCTAATGAAAGGAACAATTATGAGGCTGATCTAGGACTTCAAGATGGGAACAACTATGATGGCAACCAAGGTTGTTGATCTGTTACTCATGAGACTGCGGCCATGTTGTTAGAAGAGTATAATTATTTTCAACAATTCAAGCGTTTGCTCGAGGATGAGGAATTCCTCGCTTGGAGAGCCAAAAGGGAACAGGACAAAAGAAGGGCTCGAATGTTGAAGACTTCATCAAGGATAGAGCCACCGAAGTTGAAGGAGTTGAAGTTGCCAAAGCCTATCTTTGTGCCAAAGGAAATCACCGTTGCAGAAGGATCTAGAGTCACGAGGTCTACTTCCCGCAGAGGAGGCTATTCCTAGGCCTGCTCTTTGAGATGTAGCCTCTTTGGGACGAGCAAGAGAAAGAAAGGCAAAGGAGCCTACAACAACCGGCAAAGTGGACTTCAAGCCAGGAGAGAAGAGTGTCAAGTTCAATGCTTTCTATGGTAAGCGGGAGACACAAAAAGCTTTATCTTTTATTAAGCAATTTGATGCCGCTTTTGGAGGAGAGGACTTCACCGAAAAGTCCAAGCTTCGCATGGTTCGCATGCACTCAAAGGATGCCACCTTGAATTGGTGGCTAAAGGTGGTGGACTGACTTCAAGGTTATGTTCAATAAGAAGTTTCTATCCGCAACCTTTGAAGCAGATGTGCAAAAAGAGTGGGATGAGGTAAAGCAGAAAGTCGGTGAGAATGTGGCAACTTATCTTAACAAATTTTCAGCCGTTTCATTGCAGTTTACTGCTTATAATCCTATTCTACCGCTAATGGAAATGTGTAAGTTTGTGAATGGACTTCAACCTAAGCTTATACAAGCAGTGTATATGGCTGCTCCGAAGTCTTTGGAGGAAACCCAAGACAAAGCTTTGCAAGCTGAGGCTTTGCACATGCCTTGGATGGTGGGTAAGATGAAGAATGACAACCAGGATCCACCTCAAAAGAAGAAGTATAAAATCGGATCCCAATCGAGAACCGAGCCTTAAGAGAAGAAGAGTAGGAGTGGGGACAAACCTTCACTCTTTCAAAGGAAATTGTCCTACAAGCAACTTGAGGAATATGCCAAGGAAGGGAAGTGTTTTCAATGTGGAAAGAAGGGACACATGGCTGCAAAATGTCCCGACAAGCCAAAGCAAGAAGCCAAGCCGCCTCAAACCAACGCATTACGAGAGGAACAATGGCTAACCAACCAGTGCTTATTCATTTTGATAGCTGTGCTACCCATCACTATATCCATTCACGAGTGGTGGAAGCTTTGAACCTCCCGCAAAGAGAGGTTTGGAGCTCCTATTTCTGCAAGTGCCGCTTTTGACGGAATATCAACGGAAGTGACCCCTATCTTGGGGAAGCTTCTTCTACAGATTGGGGATTATGTGATCATGAGAATTTTGTTGTTGATAAAGTTGGACATTGTGATGTAATTTTGGGTATGCCTTGGCATAAGAAGATTGATGTAGATTGATTGGGTTGGAAACAAGCCTTTTAAAGGCAAAAATGTAACTTTTGATGTAGGAGTTGAGAGAAATTTCATTCCACGCATTAGTTATGTATAGGTTCCTAAAGCAATAAAGTATTCTATTATTTATGTTAGGGATCCTAAGGAATCCGCGAGTGAGGAATCACTCCCAACTCTTGATCATGAAAGGAAAGATTTCCCAAAGAAGTACGAAGATTGTTTTGCAGATTCTCTACCAAGAGAGTTACCTCCGGAGAGACTAGAAGATTATCGGATTGACATCATGCTAGGAAGTTCACCTCCCAACCGACCTCCTTATCGTGTGAGTTAAGCACAACAGGAGGAGATTATAAAGCAAGTGAATGAATTATTGGAGAAGGGTTTGATTAGACCTAGTTCATCACCCTTTTGTTCTCCAGTTTTATTGGTTTAGAAAAAGAATGGTTCTTGGCATATGTGCATTGATTACAGGGCTCTTAACAAGATTATTGCGAAGAACAGGTTCCCTATTCCTGGGATTGATGACATCCTAGATAGATTGGATGGAGCCACCATCTTTAGTAGGATTAACTTGAAGAGTGGTTATCATCAAGTTTGGATTGTTCCAGAGGACATTCACAAGACCGCATTTAGGACAACATTTGGACTTTATGAGTATTTGGTGATGCCTTTTGGTCTTACCAATGTCCCGGCTATCCTCAACCGAATGATGGAAAGAATCTTTGGATCACATAGAAAGTTTGCTGCCACTTTCTTTGACGATATTGTTGTGCATTCTAAAAATGAGGAAGAGCATTGAAAGCACTTGAATATTGTGTTTTAGGAAGTGCGGAAGCACAAGTTGTATGTGAATGGCAAGAAGAGTGAGTTCTTTTTGTTAGAAATTCAGTACTTGGGCCATAGTGTGTCCAAGGAAGGGGTCAAGATGGATCTAGACAAGGTCAAGGCTATTATGGAATGGCCAGAGTTGACTGGTGTTCATGCAGTTCGCAGTTTTCTTGGCTTATGCTCTTATTATAGGAAGTCCATCAAGTGGTTTGCAGCGGTGGCTAGTCCATTGCATGATTTGACAAAGAAAGTCGTGGGGTTTCAGTGGACCAAGCTGAAAAAGAATACTTTGAAGCATTGAAATTTTATGCTAGCAAAGGACCGGTGTTGATTATTCCAGATTTGTCAAAGCCTTTTGTGGTTGAATGTGATGCCTTAGGAGATTGCATCGGAGCAGTCTTGAACCAAGAGGGCCATGCTGTGGCTTATGAAAGTCGAAGACTTCAAGGAGCCAAAAAGATTGCATCCACTATGAGAAAGAATTGATGGCTATCGTTCATGCATTGAAGCTTTGGAACCATTATCTTACGGGTGTTGAGCTTGTTATCAAGACAGATCATCAAAGTCTTAGGTACTTTATGTCTCAACCTAAGATGTCAGAAAAGCATATGAGATGGGCTAATTATTTGGCCCAATTTCATTTCCAAATTATGCATACTCATAAAAAAGACAACAAGGCAGCAGATGCATTATCTCTGACACCCATGAGCCATGTAGTTTCTATGTGTTATCATATGGATTTTACTTTATGTCATCAAGCAGGGTTTCCTTATGATGCAAACTCGGTTATGTGTGACAAACGATTTGAGGCCAAAAGTGATGGAAGAATGCCATGCTCCACCCTACATGGGGCATAGAGGCATTTTGACTACAACTCAAGCTTTGGAGAGGTACTTTTATCGGCCAAGCATGAGAAAGGATATTGATCGATATGTCTGCGAATGTTTGGTTTGTCAGAAGGTCGAATTTGATTGACAAAAGCCAGCAAGACTATTGCAACCATTGTTGATTCCGAATGTTCCATGGGAGAGTATTGCTATGGATTTTATCTTTGGTTTAGCAAAATCAGGAAATGGGAATAATGGTATATGGACTATCATGGATAGATTCAGTAAGCAAGCCCACTTCATTTCAGTAAAGAAGACTACTCGCACAGAGCATATGTCAAGATTGTTTATTCAACACATTTTCAAGCACCATGGATTGCCTAAGTCCATTGTGGGGGATAGAGATTCTCGAACCACGAGTTTATTTTGGAGACTGCTTTTCGACAATATGGGGGCAAAGCTGAATTTCTCTTTGGCTTATCATCCTGAAACCGTTGGACAAAGTGAGATTGCAAACTACAGAGGAGTATTGCAAGAACTATCCAGAAATACTTCAAGCTTATGAGGAAGCGGTTGGTCCAGATGTGTTTGAAGTATAGACATAGACGTCTTGAGAACAAGACAGATTCAAGAGGGAGGGATTGTACATCTAGCCCTCTTCATTGTATTTATATACTGAAATGTAATTGATCATTATTTCGCTTATGTAATGGTTAATTAAACATGCTCTAGTTTGGGTCAGTTGCACGAGTTTATTTTGGAGAGTGCTTTTCGACAATATGGGGGCAAAGCTGAATTTCTCTTTGGCTTATCATCCTGAAACCGATGGACAAAGTGAGATTGCAAACTGCAGAGGAGTACTACAAGAACTATCCAAAAATACTTCAAGGTTATGAGGAAGCGGTTGGTCCAGATGTGTTTGAAGTATAGACATAGACGTCTTGAGAACAAGACAGATTCAAGAGGGAGGGATTGTATCTCTAGCCCTCTTCATTGTATTTATATACTGAAATGTAATTGATCATTATTTCGCTTATGTAATGGTTAATTAAACATGCTCTAGTTTGGGCCAGTTGCATACCGGATGATCCAAGAAGCGAGATCTATAATTGGGTGGTAGTGATGCTAGATGACCCATTTATTGGAGATTAGGGTTTTAGAGAAACAAAGACACACACACACACACACAAAGATGGTACACAACGGCAAGCTCTCAAGAGAGTGAGAGAGAGAGATGATTGCTACTCAAAGTAGATGAGATACAAAGATGTATGGAGCAAGGGAGTTGACTCCACAATATCATAATATAATAAAATAAGTGTGGTGTCCTCTCACACCTAATATCCAAGGGAAAAAACCCAAAGGGAGAAAAGTGCCCTTGGTTAGCCCATGCTCACATGTGGCACTACTCATAGCATATGTGGCATAACTCATAGCATATATGCTAATAAACCCCCCTGTAGAGTGGCAATGTGAACTTACTTGTACAAGGTCGATATCAGATCACTCTCTGTAGGAGAGTAAGCCTAAAGCTTTGCGGAAAGCTTCAAACTTCTCTCGAGGCAACGCTTTCGTGAACAGATCTGCAACATTGTCGTGTGTAGAGCAATAAGATAATGTGATCTCCCCTGCATGAATCCTCTCTTTGACATAGTGATAATGAATCTCTATGTGCTTAGTGCGTGCATGAAACACTGGGTTTCATGCCACAGCTATAGCACTACTGTCAGTGAGTATGATGGTGGGTGTCTGCTGACACTCACGAAGATCAGTCAATCTCCTCAGCCATACACAATCTCCTGTGGCTGTAAGCGTTGCCCTGTACTCAGCCTCCCAAGTAGATGTGGCAACAGTGGGCTGCTTTTTGCTAAGCCATGATATGCATGAATGCCCCAAAAAGAAACAATTCCCACTGGTGGACTGCCGTGTATCATAGTCACATGCCTGGTTTGAATCACTGTAGTCTGTAAGCATGTAACTGCAAGCTGCCCCCCTTGGGATATACCGACGCAAGATCCAGGGAGCCCTGAAGATAGCGGAAGATCCGCTTCAGTGCTTGCCAATGCTTTGTATCTGGGTTGTGCATAAATTTGTTACACTGGGAAACCCCTAAATGAATATCTTGGCGTGTGTTGTATATATGAGGCAGCCCACTGCTTGGCTTTAAATACTCATATCAAAAGGCTCTCCAACATCATACCTGCTCAATTTCAGCCCTGGCTCCATCGGAGTAGAGATGGGCGTACAATCTTGAAACCCGATTTTTATGCAAGAGCTTTTGAATGTACTTTGATTGGTGTACATAAATCCCAACATCTGTTTGCACAAATTGTATGCCCAAATAATAATGCAGCAATCCCAAATTTGTCATCTCAAATGACGATTGCAATTCAGCTTTGAATGCTGAAATTTTATCCATATCATTCCCACTTAGCAGCATGTCATCCACATAAAGAATGAGCATAATCAAAGTGTCATGATCCTCTTTCACATAGATGGTGCTCTCTGTTGGACTATTGCAAAATCCTTGCGTGGTCAAATAATGTATGTTCTCGTACCAAACTCGAGGAGCTTGTTTTAGAACATGAAGTGCTTTTCGAAGCTTGCATACTTTGTTTTCTTGACCATGCAACACAAAACCAATGGGCTGATTTACATGCACTTCTTCCTGCAAATCCTCATTGAGAAAAGATGATTTTATGTCCAATTGATGCACTTTCCATCTATGATGGGCAGCCAATGCAACAACATATCTATTTGTGGCCATACGAGAAGTGGGTGTGAAAGTCTCATCATAATCAGTGCCTTTTTGCTGGGCATATCCTTTGGCCACTAGCCTTGCCTTGTACCTGTCAATGGTACCATCCGACTTTCTTTTTAACTTGTAAACCCACTTTGTGCCAATGGGCTTCTTCATAGTTGTTACGAGGCGCGCCTCTAACAGTTTGAGGCGTTCAAGTCGTACGACTGCGTGATCAAGGCATCCACCAAAAAACCCACTTTGTGCCAATGGGCTTCTTCATAGTTGTTACGAGGCGCGCCTCTAGCAGTTTGAGGCGTTCAAGTCGTACGACTGCGTGATCAAGGCATCCACCAAAAAAATAAAAAAATAAACATAAAAATAAAAATAAATAAATAAATAAATTTATTTGCTGGTTTGAGTCTTTAGACAGGGGCTTTAAGGGCCCAAGGCAGTCCCTCTCACACACACTCTCTCTCTCTCATTCTCTCCCTCCCTCCCTTAAGCCTTTCTCAAGACCCAAAGTTCAAAGTTCAAACTTCAAACACACTAGGATGATGATGTTTTTTATACCCACTTTTGGAGCTCTCTCTATACTCTGCTGGTTCATTTCATTTTACTTTGTACCCTTGAATCTTGATGATGTATCCAGATGATGAGATGTATGATTGATCAGGCCAGAGTGAGGAAGAGAAAGCTCTATTGCTGCTTTGTGGATTTCCGCAAGGCATTTGACACAGTACCACGAGAGAGGCTCTTTCAGCGCCTACAGTCTCTTGGCATACCAGCAGATATGACATGGGGCATCTATGCATTATATGAGCAGGTTTTTGGGCGAGTCAGATGTCCAGGAGGTATGTCTGAGACTATTGCTAGCACCATTGGTGTGAAGCAAGGATGCCCACTTTCCCCCACGCTATTTGGGTTATACATTGATGAGGTGGCTGACTTCATTACACGGGGAGGCGGAGATGGAGTTGATTTAGCAGGTACCTCAGTACATATTATGCTCTATGCTGATGATATTGTATTAGTGTCTGAGTCTCCAGGTGGTCTACAGCAGCATCTACATGCACTCGATGATTTCTGAACACAGAGGGGTCTTACTGTGAACCTTGGGAAAACCAAGGTTATGGTCTTTCATACATCGAGACAGGGCAGGAGTCAGCTGACATTCACTCTCGCAGGATGCCAGGTGGAGGTGGTGACATCATACGTGTACCTAGGGGTTACCTTCTCTGCAGCAGCCACACGCTTCACCATGGGTTCAGCAGCCAGAGCTAGATTGACACGGGGATATGCAGCATTGGCTATGCTAGAGAGACAGTGTCACCAGGCGCATTTTCAGGAGCCCCGGACGAAGGGGTGGCTATTTGACACATTAGTCACACCGGCATTGATGTATGGAGCAGCGGTGTGGGCGCCAGGCCTTGCTACCCATTGGTGGACACAGATAGAGAGACCACAGGCCCTCATGATGGCACGCATGATACGCAGCAAACCGTCAGTACCTCATGACATTATCCGAGCAGAGTTTGCTGCGCCTCCTATGATGGTAGAGGCCATATTTCAGACCATATGCCTGCTAGACAGATTCAGAGAGATGCCACAGGACAGATTGTCATACAGAGCTTTTGAGGCATCTAGACAGCTGGCTGAGGCAGGAGACAGAGGATCATGGTATGCACAGGTCACACATTGGTTCTCACAGCATGGCCTAGACATGGATCATCTACCACCATTCCAGTATGACAGGAATGCACCACATATCCGTCTCTCTCATAGTGAGAGGAACAGAGTATTGAGGCAGGATCTATGGCAGCTCTATACACGAGAGACATGGATATCGCCTACACAGCCTCTTCCACCGAAGATGCTATACTACAGAGATCACTTCATGAGTATCACTAATGATGGATTTATAGAGAGGCCTAGATACATGGAGGGCTTTTTACCACACGGCTCCCGAGTGGCTATTGGTCAGCTCAGAGTTTCATCACACCGATTGGAGATTGAGACTGGCAGAGCAGCACGGATCCCCCGAGAGGAGAGGGTATGCAGATTGTGCAGAGAGGAGGTGGAGAGTGAGGAGCATTATGTATGCAGATGCAGAGCATATACAGCCATCAGAGAGAGATATCCCATTTTATTCAGAGAGCCACATTCCCTACGCCAGATCTTTGAGGCAGCAGACCAGCGCATACTGGGGAGATACATTCTAGACATACAGTGCCACAGAGAGACATTATTACAGGCTCAGACAGCTCCAAGGGGGGGGGCGACAGACACAGATTACTACATTTTTTCAGAGATCCATCCCCCTCCCAGCCCCTACACGGCAGGGAATTACTCTCCAGAGAGCAGAGACACTTAGAGCCCGCAGGAGACAGAGGACACCTGGCTTTCGGACACCACGCCTATACCAGAGAGAGATGACAGAGATCAGAGCTCAGTTTCACAGAGAGGGTGCGGAGCGACTGGCTCGCTTCAGAGCACACCCAGGCATGTTCTTCAGGGAGCTGTGGACACCCCCTTCACTGATGTATACCATTTTATACCCCCAGTATGGTACAGGATGGAGCTAGCTAGGTTGCATATCATGATTGTATACTCCATGCATATAGCTTTGCATTCTCCTAGTAGTAGAGCTCCATCCCTTGCACACCCAGATTCAGCTTTTTTTTTGTTGTTCAGTACTTTTTTATTTTGTTGAGATGACAGAGGATACCCCATACAGGTACTCCGATTTGTCTCATAGGCCGAGTTCGGTCTTTCGGAAGACGTTAATAAAATCTTTTTCTTTCGGAAGACAGCTCCAGGGGGGGGCGACAGACACAGATTACTACATTTTTTCAGAGATCCATACCCCTCCCAGCCCCTACACGGCAGGGAATTACTCTCCAGAGAGCAGAGACACTTAGAGCCCGCAGGAGACAGAGGACACCTGGCTTTCGGACACCACGCCTATACCAGAGAGAGATGACAGAGATCAGAGCTCAGTTTCACAGAGAGGGTGAGGAGCGACTGGCTCGCTTCAGAGCACACCCAGGCATGTTCTTCAGGGAGCTGTGGACACCCCCTTCACTGATGTATACCATTTTATACCCCCAGTATGGTACAGGATGGAGCTAGCTAGGTTGCATATCATGATTGTATACTCCATGCATATAGCTTTGCATTCTCCTAGTAATAGAGCTCCATCCCCTACACACCCAAATTCAGCTTTTTTATTCAGTACTTTTTCATTTTGTTGGGATGACAGAGGATACCCCATACATGTACTCCGATTTGTCTCATAGGCCGAGTTCGGTCTTTTGGAAGACGTTAATAAAATCTTTCTTTCTTTCTTTCTTTCTCTCTCTCTCTCTTTCTCTCAACTTTCACTATATATATTATATCTTTCTATCACTATATATATATATATATATATAACACGCCTCTAACATCTCTAAAAAATACGAGTCTTTCGAGGCGCGTACCATACCCGCCTCGTACCAAACGCCTCTAACGCCTCTAACAACCTTGGGCTTCTTGCTAGCAAAAAAGTCTACCAAATCCCAAGTGCTGTTTTTATGGATAGAATCCATCTCATTTTGCATGGCTTGCATCCAATGCTCATCCTCATGAGCCTCTTCAAATGAATCTGGCTCATTTGCATCACAAAGTGTACTCATGCAAGCAACATCTGCGTGTTCTCTTGCATTACGTGAACCAGCCCGTGTCCTACTACCAAGTGGAGCTGAAAGGTTGTTCTCCTGTAAACTACGGAGCAGCGAACGAGGCACAACTCTAGCCTCCTCCGTTGCTGTCCGCCCTTGCTCCACTGCTTCCTCGACATTTTGAGGTGTAATGACCTCATTCATGGGCTGATTTTGAGCACCCAAATGTTGTCCATTGGGCAAAGTTGATGGCTGATCTGTTTAGCCATCAATTCCCAACGGGAGAAGTCCTTCAAACATGTTATGTGGGCCCGAAGGTGGCTGTCCAAAAAATTCAGCTAATGGTTGGTCTGAATTTTCAGCAAATACAACATCTCTGCTGTCCACAATCCTTTGTGTGGAAGGATTAAAGGGACGGTAGCCTTTATTGCCACTGCTATAACCCACAAATATGCACTTAGTACCTTTGTCATCAAGCTTACCTCTCAACTGCTGAGGTACATGTGCATATGCTGCACATCAAAAAACCCTAAAGTGATCAACTTTAGGTTTCCTTTTATGCCAGGCCTCATATGGCGTGATGGTCTTCAATGCTTTGGTAGGGCATCTATTCAAAACGTGTGTAGCACACATTATTGCCTCCATCTAGAATTTGTGAGGCAATCCTTTGCCTTTAACCATGCATCTAGCCATTTCCATCAAAGGCCTATTCTTTCTCTCAGCAACACCATTTTGTTGAGGAGAGTATGCCATCGTGCATTGATGCTTTATGCCTTTCTTTGGCATAAATGCTTTGAAAGCAATGGACATGTATTCCCCCCCTCGATCTGTACGGAGGGTCTGCGCTTTGTAACTTGTTTGATTTTCAGCTTGTGCCACAAAATTCTGAACACATGCAAATACATCAGATTTGGCCTTTAAGGGATACACCCATGCAAATTTGGTGTCATCGATAAAGGTTACAAAGTATAGATACTTTCCAAAAGATGGTGTCCGCATAGGACCACACACATCACTGTGCACAAGTTGTAATTTCTGGACAGTTCTTGTTGATCCATCTTTTGGGAATGCATTTCTGTGCATCTTACCCAATATGCACTCTTCACATACATGTTTTGGTGGTAGTTCTACATGAGGCATATCCTGTATCATATTATGCCTTTGCAATAGCATCAAACTGCCATAATTCACATGCCCAATCCTGGCATGCCACAATTCTGTCTCGTGCATGGTAGGTGTAAGAGTGGTAACTACATGAGCATCATGCTCTCTCCTGTCAAACCTGTCAAGCTGATATAACCCATGGTACAATGTGCCGGAAGTGACCAATGCATAGCCACCTTCACGGTCTTTCACTGTGCATCTGTCGTCCTCAAAGTTAACTGCATATCCTCTTTTAGCAAAAGAGGAGACGGACAACAAGTTCTTCTTAATTCCTGGCACATGCAATACATCTGAAAGACATAAGTTTGCACCATCTGTTGTTGTGAGGATCACCCCACCAACACCTTCCTACACAGCAAGACCTTACTGTATGATTAAAAACACAAACTATTCAACGAACTCTTTGGAGCCAAAGATTTGGAGACGAAGAGGCTGCCACCAGTGATTTGGGGTAGGAAACTTTTTTTCACGCTCAGTGTGAAAGAAAGTTGCCTCCCGAATCAGCACCTCCCAATAATTTTCAGAGAGTACTCTATTAATATTTACGTTTTTAGAGGTTTATGCTTCCTACACAGCAAGACCATTCAAACTATTCACCGAACTCGTTGGAGCCAAATGGATAAGAAGAATTGTTTGCACATGTTACTCGCTTGCCTTTTGGGGCAGCCATAAGCTTCTTAAACAAATTCCTGTGTGAGGTGATGTGTTTAGAAGCATCACTGTCAAAATACCATGTGTCGTGTGTTTCATTAACACTGAGAGACATATGCTCCAAAGATGCATCATAACTGCAAGTGATAAAAGTCCACTCATCCTGCACAAGATTTCCTGATGCATCATCTTTCCTTGCAGGTGATGAAGAAGAATCTACAGCCATGCCGCTTTTCTTCTTCTTCTCCTTTGCAAGCCTCTTTTTGCACTCTTTCAAGTAATGACCTGGCTTCTTGCATTAGTGACATTTGTCCTTCTTTTTGGGCTTGCCTGCATCATTTTTAGCCTTTTGTGAAGGTTGTCCTGAATCAGCCTTTGGCTGAAAATTGTGTTTGGCTTTTCCTTGCCCTTGTCTTGGGCAGCAAAAGCCCCATCACCATGCATGTTGGAAGATTTGCTCTTCCGATTTTGCTCCTCTTGTAGCAACAAACCAACCAACTCTTCAAACAAGATTGGTTCAGGGTTACTCCGCATAGATAGAGTGAGCGATGTGTGGAAATTCAAGTAGGTTTCTGGCAAAGATGATAGTGTTTTGGAAACCAACTCCTTTTCGGAAACGACCTCATCAATGCTGAGCAGGTGCTCCCGAAGATCCTGGATCTTCGTAAGATGATCAGCCATACTGTCACCTTCATTCATGTCCAAGTTTTCAAGCTGTTTCTTGAGAAATGCAACCCTGGCCTCATTCTTTGCCTGATACATGGTTTCAAGTACAACCCAAGCTCGCCGTGAGGTCCTGCAAGACCAATATGCGGTATGATTGATCGCTTTACTAACAAAGCAATCAAAGCCATCGCATGGGCATCTCAAGTATCCCATCTTTTCTGCTCCTGTGAGGGAGGAGTGGGTACTGCTGCTTGTTGAGCACCATGGCCAAGCGTGTTAGGTGCTATGTCCGCAGGGTGTACATCTTCACTCGACACAACCCCATAATCCTTTGGCCACAAGAAGGTTTTGGACCATGAAACTCTTGAGGGAATAATTACTGCCATCCAATTTGTCCTCTTGGGACAAAACCCCGAATATATCGGTTGTCTTTCCAACCATTTGCTCAAATCTCTTCACCAAGAGATATGCAAACACGTGCAACCAAATATGTTGTAAAAAGCACTTGCAGGCACCGGAGTGCAATGCCAGGCAACCACAATGTCTTGTGCAAATGTTTTGCCCCAAATTTCAGGTAGCAATGCTCAAAATCCCCTAGTTTCTGAGCACCAATAGGCTGATTTATGTGTCAATTGCAGATAATTGACAAAAGCCCCAAAAATCTATGTACCAATGAGCTTCAATTTTGTGATTAAGCAATAATTCCACAAAAGCTCCAATTTTTTGTGTCCTGTAAATGCAATTGTGCAAATTCTGAAAAATCCCCAGATTTTTCATGAATCTTGCACCCTAATGCTGCCCTGTAGTGCTGCCTGCACTTGAATCTTGTAATGAAGCAATGAATTCACAAAAGCCCCTTGATTTGAACCAAAAAACCGTTACCTAATTTTGAAGGGTTGCTGCTGGCACTGTTGTCTTGGTGCTGACTCTCTGCCAATGGAGTTTGACTGTGCACGGAGCGGCAGATTCAGCAAGTGGGATTTGTTGCTCGGCTGCTGCAGGTTTGGTGCAGCTGTTTGCTGACGTGACGGGAGCATTGTTGAAGGGAAGCAGACGGCGAGCTCCTCAAGCGAGCTGTATGAAGTATGTGCAAACGGTAGATACCTTAGGTGAGAGCTTTTGTGTGCAGACGGATTGCTCTGTGGACTGCAGAGCTGGTGAGAGCTTCTACACAGAAGCTTGAGTTGGTTCGCTTGTCTACACACAGAAGCAACAGGCTGATGGGATGGCGTGGTGCTGGAGGGGACGGCGACGGGAGGCGTTTCTGGACGCGACCAAGATGCAAGCGCAAGCAACGGGAGCGAGACAGGCGGCGGAAAGCGTCGGATGGAGCTGCTGCAAGTGGCGACGACGTGGATTAAGTGCGACGGAACGTCCACGGGATGGGTGACAAAACCACACGGCAATGGAAAACCAACCCTATTCTTGGGCAAAAACTGGGCTTTGCCACGTTAAGCCCAAAAGAGGGCTGAGCTCCGCCTTGGGCTGCCTCACGAGCTTCGAGCGCCTTCGACGAGCGGGGCGGTGGTGGAGCCCTCCCCACTAGCTCCGCCCCCTCTGGAGGCTGAAACGGGCGGCGAAAGAGACAGGTGGGTGGAGAAGAGGTGGCAGGGAAAGGGCCGGAAAGTTAGAGGCGAGGGTGGAACTGTAGACGGACGAAAGTGCGCAGGCAGCGGACGGAGTCACCGGAAATTCACAAGAAGTCAGGCGGCAGGAACTCCACCGGCAGGGGGCTGCAATCTGGCTCTGATACCACTGTTGCGGATTAGGGTTTTAGAGAAACAAAGACACACACACACGCACAAAGATGGTACACAGCAGCAAGCTCTCAAGAGACAGAGAGAGATAGATGATTGCTACTCAAAGTAGATGAGATACAAAGATGTGTGAAGTAAGGAAGTTGACTCCACAATATCATAATACAATAAAATAAGTGTGGTGTCCTTTCACACCTAATATCCAAGGGAAAAACCCAAAGGGAGAAAAGTGCCCTTGGTTAGCCCATGTTCACATGTGGCACTACTCATAGCATATGTGGCATAACTCACAGCATATATGCTAATACCATTGGGCGGTCTTTGTGCCAGATGCCTTGGATTTCATTGTCGGGTGGTCATAGTGACCAGATGGCCCAGATGACTGTGTTGGATTTGATAGTCGGGCGGTCAGTGCGACCAAATGGCCCAGATGACTATTTGACAGCCAGGCGGTCCGAGAGACCAGACGGCCGAGATGACTGTATTGATGAACACTCGGGCGGTCATAGTGACCAGATGGCCCAGATGAGTGGTTATATTGATTAAACGGTTTCCTTGGGAAGCCAGATAGCTTAGGGTCGGTTTCCGATGAGATCAGATGCTCCACAATGACAGGACAATCTATGAACGGGAGGATCTTTACATGTGCATTGCATACTGATGTATGTTTGAATTTCTTTGACTCGTGTGTTGTTTTTGATGCCTAGACAATGCTTGGATTTATGGCATGTGATAGTCCACTGTGCTCCAGACTACTTGGCCAGTACTTGGAATACCCAGTAACACGAATGATGCACTACATTGTGTCTGATTTTTGCAGGAGGTGAATATGGTTCTTTTATCTAACATATCTAATAGGTCATGAAGAAAAACCATCAAAGACAAGCTGTGGGTCAATGATAACGCATTGAGATGTTGGCAGATGAGCAGGTGACATCACAGATATGGGGGATGTCCAGATGCACAAGCTCACCAGATGGGGGCTAGTACTTGGAACATATGGATATGCTTGGTACACTTGTACTCTGCAGTTGAGGACAACTGTGATATAGGAGGGAGGGAATGTAACTATTTGGCCTTCCTAGCACTATCATAGTAACATGAAACGTTTCGTCTGTTTCGTCATTTCGTTGTTTCGAAGGTTTCGTTTCTTTTCGTTTCGTCTATTTTGGATGAAACGCAAAGGTTTCGAAATGACACTTCCTATATACACATACCAAATTTATAACATAGCCAATAGAAAGATGAAGATGCATTTTTTGGGACTAGTGAGTATGAAAATCATGATTTTGGGAGTAGGTTTTTTGGCATTTTCAAAATTTGGGCAAGAACATGAGAGAAAGAGAGGAGGAAAGAAACAAGTTGGAGGGGAAGAGGAGAAAAGGGAAGGAGGTGAGAAGAAAACGAGAGAAAGTTGGAAGGCAAGAAAAGGAGAGAAAGAGGAGGGGTGGACCGTGGAGGAGAAGAGAGAGGAAAAGGGAAGAGGAAGAGGAGGTGTGGAGGAGAAGAAGCGAAGGAGTGGACAAGGAGAAAAGGCAGAACAACGGGTTGCAGCTGGGAAGAAGCGTGGGATGCGTGAAGTGGCAACAGCAAACAGGGGCGAAAACGGCAGCAAAAATCGCATTTGCAAAAAAAAAAAAAAACCACCCGTTTTTTGGACTTCACTTTGCATTTGGATGAAACGCCGTTTCGATGGGTAGGTTTCGTTTTGTTTCAAAATGTTTCGTGCCGTTTCAAGAGGACGAAATGCGTTTTTATGTTACTATGAGCACTATTCACATGATGGAACCCTTGCCAGGACATTGGACCGGTGGAAGAACGCATGGGGACAAGGACCACGTCGTTTGCACATGGAAAAGCGCGAGTTTTGGTCAAAAAGCAGAGAAAAGCAAGAAGTCAAATTGAGTTGACTGCGAGCCTGGAGCATCACTGGCAAGAGGGGATTGAGCAAGACCAAAAAGCAAAAGCTGCTTTTTCAAATGTATATATGTATGTATGTATGCATGTGTATGTATGTAGATATATATACATATCTATATATATACATACATATATACATACATATATATATGCATGAAAGTGGGTTTCCTACGGCTGTAACAACAATGGACAAGGGGCTCTTTAGTGGACTTGATGACCCAACCTGAGAGTGTGTATTGGGCATGCACACTAGTTTCTAGAACTCACCTTTGTTGCGAGTTCCCCAGCAGGATCTCCAAATTTTTAGCGTACCTGTAGCAGACCTTGCTGCCCAGCACACTAGGAAGTCCTCCACTTGAAGCCGCTTCCTGGAGAAACCGTCTCTGAGCTCATGACATGGGTGAGAGTCCTAGTGGCCCGCTTGCCTGCCCATCCAGGTGACTAGTGGGTGAATCAGGCTCTTCCATGCACCACTCAACAAAAGATCCTGGAGAGCCTCAGGCCAGGTGCCACCTTGTGGGAGTTCCAAGAACTTGCCGCTCAGCTTGAAAATGCACGTTTCTTGTTTGAAGGTGATGGCAACAGAAGGGCTGACACTCCGGGGTCCACGGACCAAGCTCCAAATGGACTCGGAAGCTCTCAAGATCCAGATGGCCCACAAGGGGAAGACCATCTCAAACGTGAGCTAGAGGCTCTCAAGCTCCAAAAGGCTCAGCAAGAATAGGGCAGTCTTGCCCAACTCCGGAAGGAGGTAGAAGAGCTCAAGGCTCAACAGGAAGTCAAGAGAACAGTTTGGTGTGCCATCTGTCAAGCTGTTGGTCACACTCCACAGGAGTGTCCAAGAAGGAGATATTGCAGTTTCTGTGAGGGGTGGTCATGAGGATAAAGACTGCTACTACCTTAAGGGGTTTTGGCAGTTGCACCAACAACAGCCATTCCCACCAACAGCTGCCAGTCACTTGGCAGGCCCCTATACTCCTATGTACCAACCACCAATTTCGGCACCCACCTACACCCAACAAGCCCCTCCCTCACCATCAAGTCTTTTAACTCTCATCCCCAATCCTCAAGCTGCAGCCCTAGCGGCAACCCCCATATCTTGCCCACCTATACAAGGATCTCTTGACTACACCCCCACAGGAGACTGCTATACATCCCAGCTTACCATCAGCACTGTCACTAGTCCCAGCATCATCACCACCCTCAATCCAGTCCCTTCTTCAAGGAAGTGCCCCTTCATGATCTACTCTAGTGAAGTGCCGAGATCCACCACCAAATTGCAGCACTCACTCAATGGGGACGATAAACCAGCTCCTCGTAGGGGTGGGTGCACCAAGGAACGACACATTTCCACTTGCATGGGGATAGGCCTGTCCACTGCCACTCTCACCGACTACCGGATCCCCTGCCTGATAGTCCACATCAATGGCACGTCACTTTCCGGTGCCATCATAGACGGTGGCTCTGGTGGCAACTCGATGCCTGAGTTCAGCCTGCACGCTGTCAGCTTGCAGCTCACCCGGCCTGCCAACTTGCATGTATGAACGGCCAATCAACGTGAGGTCACTCCCCTAGGCCTAGTAGAGGGAGAACCAGTGGAAATGGATGGTGCTCAATTTGTTCTCGACTCTGTGGTCATCCGTCTTCCAGAGGTTCAAGGAGCATACTCCCTGCTAATTGGCCACCCATGGCTCTGCTGCGTGGATGTATTGCACGACTGGGGATCATACGACTGGGGATCAACAGATTATGGATCCTTGAGGGTTGGGCAATGTGAGCTGAAGCTTGAAGGAGGAATGGATCAAGGCGTACGTGGTGGCACAGTCACCCCCACAGTGTCCATACCAACTGACTCCAATGAAGAGGAAGGCATCATGCCTTACACAGAAGATGCAACATTACTGGTCTGGCTCCAAACTGCTGGCGCCCTGGCATGCCAAATGGTAGAAATCACTCCACTACCCCCTCCCAGTTTGGAGACAAGAGACCATAGAGGCCATGGGATTTTGGGAGAACCCATTACCGATCAAAGGTGTGGCAAGAAGCCTCCCAGGGTAACCACCACCTCACTGAGGACTCATCGGCCAAGGCACCTCCTGTCAAGGTGCCACTCTGTCCAACCAAACCTGCTACCAATTGTCACCCCCCCATTCCTCTTGAAGAGCTTCCTGCCACCTGGCAACATGACCAGCATGGCGACTTCAAGATTGACCACCACCCAGCACATGACCCCACCATGCTTCACTAGGCTGCCCGCAGAAGTAAGCTTCCTGACCCTCTACCCTCTCCAGATCCAGTGAAGGAATTCAACCTTGGCACAACAGAGGAGCCACGTCCAATCCTACTAGCCTCCTGACCACCCCACCTTGCTTGCATAGGCCTCTGCCTTCTTCCACTCCTACAAGGATGTCTTCGCTTGGACCTACAAGGACCTTGAAGGAGTGCCAGCAGACATAGGTGTGCACACTATTCCCCTACATGAGGGTGCCAATACCTCTTCGTGGGCGGGCATACAAGTTGAATCCCAAGTATGCTGGAGCAGTGAAGAGGCCGCCAACATCATTTCACCCATTGAGCACTTGGACTGGCTGTTCCCCATGGTTATCACTTCCAAGAAGAAGTCGGGCAAGATACAGGTACATGTTGATTTCCGTTCTCCTAATAAGGTAACTGTAAAAGATGGCTTTCCTCTTCCATTCATGGATAGGGTTCTTGAGGATGTGGCTGGTCACGCCCTGTTTAGTTTCATGGATGGGTTCAGTGGTTACAACCAAGGTACCATTCACCCAGACGATCATGCCAAAACAGCATTTGTCACCTAGTGGGGCATGTACATATACAACAAAATGCCATTTGGGTTGTGTAATGCTCCTGCCACTTTTCGAAGGATAGTGACTAACATCTTTAGAGAATTTCTTCTCACCTTCCTTCGAGCCTTTGTGGATGATTTCTCCAACTTTATAGGCACCCGCATCTCCTCCTGTTTAGAAGCATTCAGTGAGCACCTTCTCCAATTGGCCCTAATTTTTGACAGGTGTCGGGCATCTCACCTTCGTTCAAATGTCACTTTTTGGTGGTACAAGGCACCCTTCTTGGGCACATCATCTCTACAGAGGGTCTTGCCCCAGATCTTGACAAAATCATCGCCATTCTTTGCCCTCCTCCTCCCGTTAGCTCCAAGGGGCACCCAAATCTTCGTTGGCCACACTGGCTATCACAGGCGGTTCATTGGAATGTACGCTGACGTCACCTTGCCCCTCACCCACCTAGTAAGCCCCTCCACCCCATTCCAGTGGTCCAATGTTGAGGCTGGCACCTTTACTTATCTCAAGCAGTGCCTTACTGAAGCACCCATCCTCATTCCCCTCGATTGGTTTGTCTCATTCCATGTCCACTTTGATGCCAGTCAAACTGTAGTTGGTGCTGTCCTTACCCAACCTAGCACCGAATTCCAGCTGGACAGACCCATCTACTACGCCAGCTGCCTACGCAATCCAGCTGAGAGAAACTACAACACCACTGAGCGTGAAGGCTTGGCAATTGTCTATGCACTCCAAAAGTTTTGTGACTACCTCTTGGGTGTTCACTTCATTGTCATCACTAACCATCATGCCTTGAAATATCTTCTCAACAAACCCTAGCTGGTTGGCTGAGTTTGGAGATTGCTCCTTTTCTACCAAGAATTTGATTTCGACATCCTGCTCAGACTAGGCAAACATCATGTCATGTCGGATTACCTTTTCCGCATAGACAGTGGTGACCCTGCCACCCCTGTTGGTATTTATGATGACCTCCTTGACAGTGTGCTTTTTAAGTAGATGCTACTTCTGCTTGGTATGGTAGGTTCCTATCCCACGGGCTTGTCCCCTAAGGAAAAAAGACGGCTGCTCCTCAAGAGCTGGTCATACCAACTCATGGGTGGACAACTCTACAAAGTTGGTCATGATGGCATCCTTCGATGATGTGCCAGTCCTCGTGAGGTCCAACACCTGTGGAGGACGCTCACGTTGGACCTTCTGGTGGTCATTACCTAGGGCACATCACGGTGGAGCGCATATTTCACTTTGGCATTTGGTGGCCACTCATGCGAAGCACACACTCAGTGCTGTGACATTTGCCAGCGATGTGGACCCAAGCCCACCTGCCAATCCAACTGTCCAATAGAGGTCTCCCTTGCTTGGTCTCCGTTTGAGCAATGGGGAATTGACTTTGTGGGCCCATTGATCCCATGGCTTATCCTAGCAGATGCCACTACATCCTTGTCGTCCCATTGACTATGCCACCAAGTGGTCAGAGGCCCAAGCCACCAAAGATGCCACTGCCTCTATAGTTGCCCGATTCCTTTATGAGCACATTCTCACTCACTTTGGTTGTCCCTTAGAGCTGACTAGTGATCGGGGCTTCCATTTTGTCAAGGAAGTCATCACTAACCTCCTTGCCAATTACCAAGTATTTCAAATTTTCACCGCAAATCTTGCACTTACTACCCTCGGGCCAATGGCTAGGCGGAGAGCACCAACAAAGTGCTCTGTCAACTTCTCCACAAGGCTTGTCATTAGCATCCCAAGCAATGGCCGGATGCTCTTCTCGGCACACTTTGGGCGTATCGCACCACCTACAGAGCTACTACTCAACACAGCCCCTTCTAGCTGGCCTTTGGGCTTGAAGCCATCTTCCCCTTTGAATTCAGCCATGGCTCCTACTGGGTGGGCACTCCCCATGTCTCTTGCGTTGGTGCCTCTCATACCTCCTCCATCAACGGTCTCTCCATCTTGGAAGAAACCTGTGCCCTTGCCAACCTCGCCCTGGAAGCTAAGCAGCACCGATGCAAGGCATGACGTCACCCTCGCTTTTCTCAAGGTTACTTAGTGCTCCTTTATCAGGCTCGGTACCCTAAACAAGCCAAAAAGTTGGTACCTGCATTCCTTTAGTCGATGGGTCGAGGCTCAAGCTCTACCTCCAGCCCAAATGTTGAATGACAAACCGAAAAAAAAGAGAGAGCCCCACACCTTGCCTGAAAACCGGCTCAGTAGGCATGGCACAACCTCTCTGCGTCCCCATCCATTAACTCTTTTTAGCCTTTTCTCTCTCATCGCCAATTCCCCCTTATCTCTCCTTCACACTATCATGCTCGCCCGCTTCTTGAACTGGCCACTCTCTTGGTGCTTCCTCTTCCGCACCTTCCTCCTCTCTCTCTCCCCCCTTGACAGCCGCCCCTCTCTCTCTTCGATGCATGCACACCTTCTCTCACCTCGCCTCTTTAACACAAAACATCCCAGTGTTTCTCCTCTGTCTTTGACAAAAGATAAAAAGGGAGTGCCTCTAGTGCCTCTCTTCCTTCTTCCTCTTTGCCAAAAAATGTTCCCCTTTCTCTCTCCTCGTCATAGTTATCCCATTTTTCTCTCTCCTTGCCAAAAAGTGTCCCCTTTCCTCTCCCCCCCATAAGTGTCCCTTTTTTTTTCCCTTTTCACCACATAAAGTCCTTTTCCTCTCTCTTGGACAAAGTGTCCCAACAAAGCGTCGGTTCTCTCTTTGTCAACACAAGGACACCACCTATTTCCCTTTCTCTCTTTTACAACAACTGCTCCACTTGTCAATGTTACGACCCTGTGTTTTTCCCTCTGGACAACAAGCAGGTGGGCACGGGCACGGGCACAGGATGGACAAGTGTGAACATGCATCAATTGGATATGAAAAGGAAATTCATTAAGTGTGGCCATCCCAAGTGTGAAAGGGCACAAAAAGGATTTTTAAAGTTTTAAACCCTTGATGATTTAAAGGCTTACTATTATATTTTTGAAAAGCATGCGTTTCTTTTAACCTTTGCTTTTTGGCGTTTTTAATGAAAAGCGCATGGCCTCTTTAAAAAGAGCGGAGGGTGGTGGATTGGAGGAGGTCGCCGTGGCGTGGCGCATGGTGAGATGGTAGGCGCATCCCTTATTAATGAGTAGGTCATCGTGTGGGGGTGGACGGATGTTATACGCCAGGTATTGCTGCTGTTGTCGCCATGGTGTGCTGCTGCCGTCGCCAGGTGTGCTGTTGACCGCCAGGCGCTGCTACGCATGTTGCCGCCAGGCAGCAACCACTGCTGCTGGGCGCTGTTGTGCAAGGGCGCTGCTGCATGGGATGCAGCCGCCGCCGCCAGATGCTGCTGCTGCCGCCAGGTGTGCTGCTACTGCAGCTACGTGCTATTGCCGCCAGTTGTGGACTACAGCCGGGCAGTATAGGGCAGCCAAGCAGGCAACCAAATGGGCAACCAGCAATGGGCAGCCAGGTAGGCATCAAGCAGGAATTTCTCTGCAGACAGTTGGGCAGCCAGACGAGTGTCAGATGGGAGGCCCTCTACGCCAGGTGGCTGCATGTGTGGAAGCAGTCAGCGCAGGTCTCTCTCTAACTCTCTTGGAAGAAGGTGAGCCGAAGGAGGCACCGAGGGGCTAACAGCCAAGGGGTCTTTCTCTCTATCTCTCTTCGCAAGTAGGTTCTGTTTACGAGATTGGAATACAGAGGATCGAGCTACATATGCACAGGATGAAGGTCTTGGAAGAGATGTGTGTAGCTCTTCATCTTGGACTTATGTGTATTCAAGGATTGCTTGACAGGTCCTCTATCTTTCTCTCTCTAGGTTTTTGGCACCGTGATTGGATGGTGCATATGAGGATTTATCTGTCATGGAAATAGGACATTGGTCTTTCGAGAAGAAACAGGATTTTGGTATCGAGGATACAGGTCTATGGTTTTACAGATACAGATACAGGTCCTTGGTTTCGTGTGGAAAGCATGTCTTTGGATTCATGTGAACAGGTTATGGTTTTCTCGAGGTTACATGCAATCTGTGACTGTAGGAAGGACATATGGTTTGGTACAGCCCTACTGCTGTTTGGGAAAGGGTTGTGGGATCCATGGTAGAGATGGGGAAGACCTTTTCTAGCAGGAAGGTGTCGTACAGGTGTGCCTTCTCTATAGAATGCTTTGCTGTACTAAGCGAGAGTTCTTATTGGGAAAAGTCCTGGGTGAAAAGCTAAAAGGGATCCTATTGATAAAGGATTCGACAAGTTCTACTTTTGTACTCATATTTGATTAAGTAAAGAAATACCGCAAGGGGCGCCTCTGCGTTTTGGGGCCAATCGGTGTCCTTGTACTATTTGCAAGAGCATTCTAGCTCCCCTGTTTGTTTTCCTTTTCCAGGTTCTCATGGGTGATGAAGTGTTTTGTGTGCGAGTGTTTGTTTCACCGCCCGTCAGATTTTTGAAGGCCGGTTTCAGTCAACATTACAGTCCCCCACACTCTCTCTTGGCACCTAGCATGGCAACCGTCTAGCTCGGTTGCGTATGGTGCGAAGAGCTAGTAATGGACTTTGAAGGGGTGGTGTCCCAGAAAGTATCCACATTCCATCTCTTTGACACCAGTGCTTCCCCATGTTCTCTTTTCGACAATTTGCTGCCCACTCTCTCTTCGACAAGTGCCCACCCTCTTTTTACAAGTGATCCCTTGCACACATGCTCTCTTTGACAATCGGCACCCATGTCTCTCCCTTCACACAACGCGCTTCTCCACTCTCCACTCTCCACTCTCCAAAAGCGCCACCAGCTCTCAACGCACTGGCTGTCCTTTGCCAAAAATAGCCTTTTGCTACACACACTCTCCTCGTCACAAATACCCACTCTCTCTCCTCGACAAAAAGCGCGCCTATCTCTTCTGGGCACATCCACTTTTCCACCATGAGCCGATTCTCTCTTTGACCAACTCGCCCACACAATGTCCTCTCTCTTCGACACAAACGTCCCCCCTCTCTCTCCTCCCTTCTCTCTCTTTGACATTTTTCTCTACTAGCCATCATCGTTCCTCGACTATGCTCCCTCTCTCTCTTCACAATCACTACCCCTCTCTTTCTCTCCGCTCGACAGCATCACCATCTCTCTTCGCCAATTTTGCTGGTCCCTTCTATCTTAACCAACGTGACCAGCTACCTTCATCTACTAAAGATCCAATGGGCCTATGAGACCAAAGTGATACAATAATGCCCATGGCATATCTCATCATGGAACAGAAAATTAAGTAGATTAAAACAAAAATATCTCACTGGAGTGATACACAAAAGTCTATGGAAATCTCATAATGGAATACAAGGAACATGAAACATGAAACATGAGGGAGCATCACCCCCCGAGAGAAAGAAGAAAGAAAGAAAGTTGTATTAATGTCTTCAAAAGGCAAAAATGACCTATGAGACCAAAAGGTTACATCATATCCATGAGGTACATAATCTTGGGTACAAAATAGTAATACAGTGTTGGCTATCTAGGGTATGCCTCTTCTAAATCTTGTCCTCTCTGGGTTCTACCACATGGCTCCCAGAGGGCATAAATTATATTCTCTGTCCGGCGTACCTTGTCTAAGGACAGTCGACCCAAATGTCAAAATCTCTTGATCTAGGTACACGAGCAGAGAGCTCTCATATCACCCTAATACATCCCTCATGGGCCTCTGTGACATGGTGCTCAAGGTGGTAAAACTGAGCTGGCGCAAGAAGGTCCTGCGATGATGGGAGATGATGGCCCGGATCTTCCTGTGGTGGCGTGGCCGTGGGCGAGGGCCATGGGGTCTGGGGCGTCGAGCTTTGCATAACTCAATGGCTCTGTCGAGTGTCACACCTCTTGGCCGAGCTCCTACACTAGCTTGTGGTCTGGGTATGATGGGTGGATCGGCCCTCGGAGTGCTGGTATGGAAGAAGTCAGTGAGAGCTCTCTATGCTGGTCCTCGAGCAAGTACAACCGATTTGGATCTCACTAAGGACTCCCTTTGTCTACGGAGGTCTAGAAGAAAAAGTCCAGGCATCTCTGATCCGGGAAGTCCACGATCCTGGAAAGTGGTCCGAACCTAGCTCGGAAGAGGCAGTGGAACCTCCCCCGAATCTCAATAGTACACGGGGCATCGACATATGTAATGGTCCTTTGTCTTGGGCTCTGTGTGACAGAGCTGGCATATCCTGTCCTCTGGTGCAGCTGCCCTAGGCCCATATCTGGCAGTCTCCACTCGTAGCTGGTGGGACGAGGTGCGGATCTGGCCGATCGCACATCTCACCCCAAAGGATAGGTGTATGTCCATGCAGCATGGACGGATGATGAACCCATCCTCTGTCAGGCATAGGAGGTGATCTCTGTAGAAGGCCATCTTTGTCCCCAGTGGACGACTAGGTGAACTCCATGTCCTCTGAGTATATAGTCTGACAGTGTCCTTCCTGATAACCCTGTTCCGCTCTGTGCGGCTGAGAGCAAATGACGGGGCCTCTATGCTGTACTGGAAGGGGGGGAGTGGCTCCATCTGCATACCGTGCATGCCAAACCAAGTGCCTACCTGTGCATACCAGCACTTTGTATCTCCCTCAAGTGTCAATTGTCTCGAGGACTCCAGGGCTAGCCGGGGGTATCTATTAAGTGGAAGCTCCCATAGCCTATGCTAGTATGTCACTGTTTGGAATAGAGCCTCTGTGACTATCGGTGCAGCGCCCATCTCTGCGCGCACAATCTCATGTGGCACTGATGGTTTACTCCTAATCATGCGTGAGATCATCGCCACTAGGGGCCTCTCCATCGGCTTCCACCCATCATATACCTCCTTTGTATCTGTCTCGGCCGGCTCTCTCCTCTATCTCCTCCTGTGGTATAAGCTAGGACCCCAGATGGGGGCACCATACAGTAGTGCAGGTGTAACTAGAGTATCAAATAGCCAAAGCTTCGTCCTCGGCTCGTGAAACTGTATCTGTGAGCATTGCCTCTCTAGTGAGCCAAGGGCTGCATATCCCCTCGTCAATCTAGCGTCGGCCGCCTTCCGCATTGAGAACCGAGGTCCAGCAAAAGTGATCCCAAGGTATACATATGAGGTAACATACTCCACAGGCTCTCCATTGTATGTAAACTGTACTGCAGGTCTAGTTATCCACTGTGAGGGGGTGTTAAAGATCATGACCTTGGTCTTTCCAAAGTTCACAGTAAGGTCCCAGTCCTCGCAAAAGGCCCGTAATGCATCCAAATGCCTCTGCAGCCCCTCTTGTGAATCAGAAATAAGAACAATATCATCTGCATACAAGAGGATCGGTATCAAGACTCGTGCCAAATGTGCTCCTGGTCCTCCCTATCTGTCTATGTAATCCGAGATCTCGTCAATGTATAGACCAAATAGAGTAGGAGACAAGGTGCAGCCCTGCTTCACCCTAATAGTGCTGTGTATGATCTCTGAGTCACCTCTTGGAGCCCGTACTCTGCCTGTGATGACTGACTCGTAGAGTGTAATGATCCCCCACAGCATCTCTGCTGGCACTCCCATATCCTGCAGTCTCTTGATTAGTCTGGTCCCTGGGACAGTGTCAAAAGCTTTGCGGAAATCCACAAAGCAGCAGTATATCCATTGCCCGTGAGCTCTCCCCTCCTCAATGATCCCCCGTAGTGTAAAGATATGATCTAGTGTGGAGTGCCCTCTCCTGAAGCCTCCCTGCTGCGGTGCTCTGAGTCTTTGCTCCTCGGACCATCTACTAAGCTCATGCTCCAAAATCGAACCATAAATCTTGGCCAAGGTGTGACCAATCATGATAGTCCTATAGTTGTTGGGGTCCCTGGGGTCACGTGCTTTCAAGATAGGTACAATAGTATTCGATGACCAGCTGACGGGGAAGCCTTCACATAAAGCCCTATTAAACATGTGAACTAGTAAAGGGGCTAGCGTGTGGAGAGAGAGAGAGAGAGAGAGAGAGAGAGAGAGAGAGAGAGAGAGTTGTATTAACGTCTTCAAAGGGCCAAGATGACCTATGAGACCAAAATGTTACATCATTTCCATGGAATACATCATCATGGTACTGAAAGTAAAACTAAAAGAAAATATCCGTGAAAAAAACAAAGAGCCTCAAGCTCTCACATCAACCAAGAATATCTCGCATAGGGTGCTGCAACATGGTACCCAGTGTCGTGAGGCTGGTAGGACGGGAGGAAGTCTTGCGGTGGTGGGAAATGATGGCTTTGATCCTCCTGAGGTAATGTGAGCGTGGGCTGCGGCCACTAAGTCAGGAGTGTCGAGCTTTGCATAGCTCAGGGGCTCTGTTTAATGTCACTCCTCTCGGCTGGGCTTTTGCATTAGCCTGGAGGTCGGGGGAGTGGGTGGATCTTCTCTCGGGGCTCTAGTCTGGAAGAAGTCAATGAGTGCTCTGTGTGTTGGTCCTCGACCGGGTGTAGCTAATTTGGGCCGTAGTAGGGATTCCCTGTGTCTACGGAACTCTAGAAGGAGCCCCAAGCATCGCTAGTGGAAAATGGAAAATCCATAATCCTAGAGAGTGGTCCAAATCCCTCTCGGAAGGGGCAGTGGAACCTCCCCTTGATCTCATAGTATACTCGGCATCTGCATATATAATGAGCCTTTGTCTCAGCCTTTGTATGGCAAAGCTGGCATGTCCTGTCCTCTGGTGCAGCTGCTCTCGGCCGATATCTGGTTGTCTCCACTCTCAGCTGGTGGGATGAGGTGCGGATCTGTCCAATCGTACATTGCATCCCAAATGAGAGATGTGTATCCATGTAGTGCGGGCGTATGATGAAGCTGTCCTCCGTCATGTGAAGAAGTCCCTAGGAGTTGGAGGGGTGGGTGCCAGGTCCTCTGAGTATCCAATCTCACAATGTCCTTCTTGATCACCTTGTTTAGTTCTGTGTGGTTGAGAGCAAAGGAAGGGGCCTCTATGCTGTACTGAAATGGTGGGAGAGCCCCCATGTGCATGCGATGCATACCAAACCAAGTGCTCACCCGTGCATACCAACAATGCGTGTCTCCATCAAGTGCCAGCTGTCTTGAGGACTCTAGGGCAAGCCGGGGGTATCAATCTAGTGGGAGCTCCCATAATCTGTGCCAGTATGTCACTGTCTGGAAAAGAGCCTCTGTCACGATAGGGACAGCCCCCATCTCCGCTTGCACAATCTCATGTGGAACTGAAGGCTTACTCCTGATCATGTGCGAGATCAGTGGCCTCTCCGTCGGCTTCCACCCATCATATACCTTTCCTATAGCTGTCACAACTGACTGACTTCTCCGTCTCCTCTTGTGGTATAAAGTGGGAGCCCAAATGGGGGCTCCATACAATAGAGCAGGTGTGACTAATGTGTCAAACAGCCAGAGCCTCGGCTCCTAAAACTGTATGATGTATCTGTGAGCAGTGCCTCTCAAGTGAGCCCAGAGCTGCATACCCTTGCATCAATCTGGTATTGGTTGCCTTCAGCATATAGAATTGAGGACTGGCAAAAGTGATCCCAAGATATACATAAGAGGCCACATACTCCACGGGCTGCCCATTGTGTAAACTGAGGTGCAGATCTACCTACCCATTGTGGGGATGTGTTAAAGATCATAACCTTGGTCTTCCCAAGGTTCACTGTGAGGTCCCGATCGTCGCAAAAAGCCTGTAATGCATCGAAGTGCCTTTGCAGCCCCTTTGGTGAATCAGAGATAAGGACAATGTCATCTGCATACAATAAGATAGGTACCAAGACTCGTGCCAACTGTGCTCCTGGTCCTCCCTGTTTAGATATCTCATCAATGTATAACCCAAAGAGAGTAGGAGACAGGAGACAGCCATGTTTCACTCTGATAGTGCTGTGTATGACATCCGAGTCACCCCTCGGGGCCTGTACTCTGCCAATGACGGACTCGTACGGTGTGAGGATCCCTCAAAGCATATCTGCTGGTACTCCCATATCCTGTAGTCTCGTCATCAATCTGGCCCATGGGATGGTGTCAAAAGCCTTGCGGAAGTCCACAAAGTGTCAGCATATGTGATGCCCATGAGCTCTCCCCTCCTCAATGATGCCCCATAATGTGAAAATGTGATCCAGTGTGTGGTGTCCTTTCTGAAAACCTGCCTGCCCTAGTGCTCTGAGTCTCTTCTCCTCGGCCCACCTGCTGAGCTCATGTTCCAAGATTGATCCATAAATCTTGGCCAATGTGTGACCAATCATAATAGTGCTGTAGTTTCCGGGGTCCATGGGGTCACCTGCCTTTAGAATGGGCACAATGGTATTCAAGGACCAACTGTCAGGAAAACCCTTGCATACCATCCTGTTAAATATATGAACCAGAAGTGGAGCCAACACATCCGTGGCATGGGAGAAATCCTCGGCAAGCAGCCCATCATGATCTTGTGCTCGCCCATTCGGCATCCTGTCAATGGCATCTCTAACCATACTCAAGTGGAAGGAGGAGGAAAAAAAGGGGGGGGGGGTGTGGCTGTCCGGGGACGTGGTAAAGGGAGGCGGCATAGGTGTGCCAAGTGTTGGGCGAGGTAATCGGAGTCGGTGTGCGATGATCCTAGAAGAGCCTCCAGGCCTCATTGTAGTCTCGTCCCAAAAACAACTGGTACAGCTCCTGCTCAAGTGTTGCTAGATAGGCACACTTCTTCATCCACGTGAAGCGACAGAAGATCACTCATGTTTGCTGGTGAGTGGCGGAGCTCAGAGCAAGCTCCTGCTGTAGGCGGGCACGGGTCTTTCGGCATTCCTCATCATACCAGTTGTTCTATGAAACAGTCCCATCTGGCGGTCGGGAAGTGGCTTTGGTGTGTTGGAAAGGCAGCTGTGGCGGATGTGTGAAGGGGGTTTGCAAGTTGAGGTTGGAGATGATGCGGAAGATGTGAGAGGTCTCCGTGGTGAAGTGGTATCTTGGGTAGTGATGGCATGCTAAGGTAGGTGGATGAGTGGTGTATTGGCATGTGAGGGAGAAGGCTAGGTAGGCATGATCACCTGCCACACCAATGGGGCGAGGTCAGATGGTGAAGTCTGAAATGAGCAGTATCAAGGAGAGAGATCCCATCAAGGAGTCCACTATACTGGCTCCATGTCTGAAGGGGTAGTAGGTGAAGGAGTTGGAACCCGGCTAGGCCATTGTAAATGACTAGTCCATGAGCGAGAAAGTACACCCCGTAGTGTGTGCAGGTCACCATGTCCTGTGATGTCCGCTCCAAATCCGTGCCCACTATGTCTACCGCCTGTTATATGGGATCATCTGTCTCAAAGAGGGGTGCCTGTGCACTGACAGTACGAGCGTTGAAATATCTAGCAAGGAGGATATCCCCTGGTTTTGAGAATCTCATAATATCATCATATAGTGGTAGGTATGGGGACTCGCCACTGGTGGCATATTTGGATGAAGATGGTGCAAAGTAGCACACCGCAAGGTAGATGTCACGGGCTCTCTGTGTATCGATCCTCACCCATATGAATTGTGCATTTTCATCCCATCTGATCACTTATATCACATGCTATAGCTCCTCCCTGTAGAGTATGGTTACTCCTCTCGAGCATTCTAGTGCCTCGTACTATATGGGACTGTGGATGGTGGATGGACTCCCATCTATATCCCCTCACCTCAGGTAGTCGGCTCCTCTGACACTAGTGTGTCTCTGTGTAAAGGATCATGTCACACCCTCTAAATGTGAGCTCCATTGCAGTTCCAGACCGCAATCTCTAGTGTGGTCCCATAGGTCTCCCTCTCTTGATGTAACTGCATAGATGACTGTAGCGAGAGAGAGAGAGAGAGAGAGAGAGAGAGAGAGAGAGAGAGAGAGAGCTGTATTAACGTCTACTAGAGGCCGAACTCGACCTATGAGACAAATCAATGTACAACTGTCAATGTCCTCTGGATGTCGAGAAAAACAAAAGGACAAAATGAACATGAAATAAACTATGAAAGTACTGAGCTAGTGGGGGGGGTGTGATGGATGGAGCACTACTGCTAGAGGCTCAGTATGCAACCTATATGCGTAGGTATACAAGAATGCAATGCAGATCTATCTAGCTCCAACCAGTACCATAATGGGGGTGTAATATGTGATACATAGGCGATGGTGAGGCAAAAATCCCTCGGAGCATGATCTCCGGGTGTGAGTGTAAGTGATCTAGTCGCTCCTGGATATGGTGCTGATGTCGAGCCCGTATCTGTGTGATCAGAGTCTGGTAGCTTGGTGCTCTCGGTCTCTGTCTGGCGTGGAGGTCCTTAGCACGTTGAAGTGTAACCCCCTCCTGTGTCCGGGTAATTAGTGAGCTGGAGTTGTCGCCCACCTCTCCCTGTGGTATGAGTCCGTAGTAGTGCCTCTCTGTGGCGCTGTGTCTCTAGCAAGAACTGGCCAAATCTGCGCTGGCTGCGGATTCCATGATCTGGCGGAGTGAGGGATGTCCACTGAAGATGGTGGTGTATCTCTCTCTAATGTCACTATATGCTCTGCATCTGCATACATAATGCTCCTCACTCTCAACCTCCTCCTGGCATAGTCTGCATATCCTCTCTGCTCTAGGGATCCGTGCTGCCCTACCTGCCTCAATCTCAAGCTGGTGTGATGACACTCTGAGCTGGCCAATCGCCACTCGGGCACTGTGAGGCATGTACACATCCATATATCCGGGTCGCTGAATGAATCCATCTGCTGAGATACGCATAAATTGATCTCTGTAGTATAGCATCTTTGGCGGTAAAGGTTGGTTGGGTGTAATCCAAGTCTCCTGAGTGTATCGCTACCATAAATCGTGCCGAAGGACTCTGTTCCTCTCACTGTGAGAGAGCTGGATGTGTGGTGCATGTATATCATACTGGAAAGGTGGCAGGTGATCTATGTTGAGACCATGCTGAGTGAGCCACTGTATCATCTGTGAGTACCATGATCTCCTATCTCCACTCTCTGCGAGCTGCATGGACACCTCAAAAGCTCTATGTGAGAGTCGATCTGATGGCATATCTCTGATCCTCTGTATGAAGCAGATCATTTGGAAGAGGGCCTCTACTAGCATAGTAGGTGCGGCAAACTCCGCTCGGACAATGTCATATGGGACGGAGGGTTTACTGCGGATCATCCGTGAGAGCATGAGAATCTGAGGTCTCTTTATCTGAGACCATGTAGAGGTGGCGAGCCCAGGTGCCCATATTGCTGCAGCATACATCAAAGCAGGGGTGACTAGTGTGTCAAACAACCACCCCTTCGTGCGGGGCTCCTGGAAGTGTGCTTGGTGACATTGTCTCTCTAGCATGGCCAGAGCTGCATACCCTCGTGTGAGTCTATCCTTGGTTGCCTGTGTCATAGTAAATCTTCCTGGGGGAGTCGCAAATGTAATCCCCAAGTACACATATGAGTCTACCACCTCTACTTGTCCTCTTGCTAGTGTGAAGATGGCCTGTCGACGAACCGGTACGGAGGTGTGGAAAATCATGACCTTGGTTTTCCCAAGGTTCACTGTAAGTCCCCTCTGTGTGCAGAAGTCATCGAGTGCATGGAGATGATGGTGTAGTCCCATTTGTGACTTAGAGACCAAAATAATATCATCTGCATATAGCATAATGTGGATTGTGGTACCTGAGATGTCTACCCCGTCCCCACCACCGTGAACAATGAAGTCAGCCACCTCATCAATGTATAACCCAAATAGTGTAGGAGGGAGTGGCCATCCTTGCTTCACACCTATGGTGCTAGCAATAACATCAGATAGCCCCCCGGGACAACGTATGCACCTGAGGACCTGCTCATATAAAGCATAGATGCCCCAAACCATCTCTGATGGGATCCCCAATGACCGGAGGCGCTGGAAGAGTCTCTCCCGTAGCACCGTGTCAAATGCTTTGCGAAAATCCACAAAGCAGCAGAATAATCTCCTCTCCCGTGCCCTAGCCTGATCAATCAGACATCTCAGAGTGAATATATGGTCAATAGTGGAGAAAGCTCGTCGGAATCCAGCCTGCCCTGGTGCTCGCAGTCCCTCCTTCTCTGCATATGAGCTCAACTCTACCTCGAGCATTGCACCATAAAGTTTGGCCAATGTATGACCAATCATGATAGTCCTTTAGTTGCTGGGGTCTATCATGTCTCCCGCTTTGTGGAGAGGCACGATGGTGTGCATAGTCCACTCAGCTGGTAGGCCCTCCACTAGTGCCCTGTTAAAGAGGTGAGCAACAAAGGGTGCCAGTGTGTTAGCTGCAGAAATAAGATGCTCACTTTGTATACCTCTGTGGTCAGCCGATCTCCCATGCTGTAACCAGCGGATAGCTCTCTCTACCATCGAGGCGGTAAAGAAAGTAGAGGTGGTGGTAGGACGGGGCTCTTGTGGCTGTGGTATGGGTGGTTGCTGAGGGATATGGTAGAGGCTCTTTGCATATGTGTGCCATGTGTGTGGATCCTCAATCAGGGTACGAGGGCGAAGCTCTCTCATCCTGCGCCATGCAGTGGCTGTATCTCTGCTCATGAGTAGGTGGTATATATCCCAGTATTGTGCCTCCTCATATGCACACTTCTTACTACGTGTGAGGGTCCTTATCTGTCGGCTCGCTTGTCTCTGTGTAATGGTCCCCAGTGCTCTCTGGGCACGGAGGTGTCTGTATAGCTCTCTGCACTCATCATCATACCACCGAATCTGGGGCATGCTCCCAAATCTATCTGTGTGTGCAATGTGTGTATGATGGGGGAAGCAGCGGGTGGCGGCCGTATGTAGTAGAGATGACATCTGAGTGGTGAGTGTGTCTAGAGGTGACAGGGGATCCATCTAGAGTAGCCCGTCATATACATGATGCTCATATATGTCTGCCAGGTCATGGGTGAAGTAGAAAGTGGTATGCGATGCCTGTGTGGGCTGTGTGGGTGCTGGTGTGGAGCTTGCGAGTGACAGCAAGAGGTACGTGTGATCCCCACTGATAGGACAGGGGAGGATGGGGAAAGGGGGGGGATGGTTAAAGATGTCACTGCCTGTGTGGTCTCCATGGACCCCATGATGTAGTCCACTGTGCTACCTCCCCCTGATCGTGGAAAGCATGTCAGTGCTCTTGAATCCTGCCACTGTCTCATCCCGTTATAAATAACGAGATGGTGTCGGGCTCCCAACTCAAGTAAGTGATGACCATATCTGGTGTTATCCGGCCCCATGTCCTCTGACACCCTGCAAGCTCCCGTGTCCTCCACCTCTAGTGTGTGCATCACCTGGGGGTGCTTGAAATCATAAATGGCGCATTGTCGGCTTTGTGTCCGTGCATTGAAGTCCCCCATAAGGAGGACTTCCCCCAGGTTGGAGTAGTGTATGATCCCATCTGAAAGGGCTGCATATGGTGACTCTCCCAATGGCCCTGTTGTTGGGTTTTATGCTGTGTATGCACCCAGAGGAGTGCTAGTGATCATCAGTAGGCTACTGGGGCACTTTTTACTTCAGTTAGTGGAGGTTTTTTCCCCCAGTTTAGTTCAGTTTCACTTATATGCAGTTTATAAGTGTTTTGGTCCACTCGGCACATTTATGGCCGGACATGTGAACACTTATCCTTTAGGGGTCACTATCATGTGGCTTGTACTTCACTTTTCATTCATTGAGATATACAGCAGTCGTGTTCACTCCCTCTCCTTGGTTTCCACGCCTGTTTGCTTTCTGTAAACCCTAACCCTAACTCTGTTTTGTCTTCAATTGGTATCAGAGCTTTGAAGCTCTACACTACCTGCCCGTACACATCCTGCGCCGCCTTCAGCAGAGCATTGAAGCTCTGTATAGATGCTGCCCGTACAACTGTACCTGCCCGTACAAAGCCTGCGCAGCCTTCAGCAGGTACGCTGCAGGTTCCGTACAAGTTCGCCGACTGCGCCATCAGTACAGTACTGCACGTCGCCTTCAGTCGGAGCTTGTGTACCAGTCAGTCTGCGCCACCTGCCCGTGTCTAGTCGCCTCCAGTTGGCCTTCAGCCCGTACACCTGTGCGCCGTCAGATATACTCCGCGCCTGCTGCCCGTACCTGGTCGCCTTCAGTCGGGTACTGCATTAGTCAGTCGTTGCCTACAACTATTGTGAGCGCCACCTTCAGTGCCGACTGTACCTGCACAGTACTGTGGTTGCCTCAGTATCCGTACTGTACCTGCTTGCTTACAGAGGACTGCTTTCGTACAGTACCTGCACAGTACAACAGTCTACGAGTACAACAATCAACTCATACGTATTAAATCTCAGCTGGTAAGCATTACAGGTTTTGAGTTTTGGGCATTCTTATTTTTCTCTGTGGAAAATATACAGGCACAACAGGCAGTTTTTCTAGCAAGAAAAATATACAGGCACAACAGGCAGTTTTTCTAGCAAGAAAATATACAGGTTTTTTGCACAGTTTGGGTGCAGCAAATTTGGGCATTTTTGGGGGATTTTGGCATTGTGTACGCCATTTGCTGCTCTACTCAGTCATTGGTGCATTGAGCTGCACATTCAGAGGATTGAGAGTGCAAGCAGATTTGGGTGAACTGTATTCAGTGGAGTACAGTTGTTATCAGGGTTTTTGCTATTAGGTTTTTTGGTAAACAGGTACAACATTGTGCGTAAAGCATAATGGCAAATCAACAGCAAAGTGATGTATTCACATATTTGTCTAAGGAAGACAAATTGGATGGCACGAACTACTCCTTGTGGAGTTTTATGCTGAAAAATGTGCTTGTGGCAAAAGGTCTTTGGGATTTTGTTAGTGGTGATGAACCACGTCTAGGTCCATTGGCTCCAGAGACTCCTCCTCAAGGGGGTGCTCGTGGACGAGGACAACAGGTACAGGCTCCAGGACAGCCATTGCCTGTTCAGAGAACAAATGCTCAAAAGACATGGGATGCCAGGGATGCACAAGCTTTGTCACTCATTGCATTGTCAGTTCAGAGGTCCATTATACCTCATATTCGTGCAGCTGGCACTTCACAGAATGCATGGGTGACTTTGGAGCAGATGTATGCTGCTCGTAATGAGGCTAGGATCTCATTTTTGAAAAGAGAGCTGGAAAATCAGAAAATGAATGAAGGAGATGATATGTCTAGCCACTTAAACAAGCTGCAGGATTTGAGAGAGCAACTCATCAATGTGGATGAGATTATTCCTGAGACACAGCTTGTGTCCACCATCTTGCACTCTTTGCCAAGATCTTACTTGGCTTTCCATACCTCTTTGAACCTCAGCATGAGGAATGCTGTTGAACCCCTCAAGTATCAGGAACTTGTTGCTCTCTTACTACAAGAGGAGCAAATGAGGAAGAATATGAATATGAACACAAATGCTGAACAAGCATTTACTACAGGTCAAAAGGGGAAAGGGAAATCTCAGCCAAAGAGTGCAAATCAAAATTCAGGTGATGGTGGTTCTTCACAGGATACCAAGAAAGGTGATGGACAGCCCAAGAAGAAGGGCAAATGTCATTACTGTAAGAAGCCAGGTCACTACATCACGGAATGTAGGAAGAGGATTGCCAAAGAGAAGGCAAAGGAAGCTGGGATGTCTGTTAATGATGCTCCTAAAGCTCCTCCAGAGACTGCTTCTTTTGTTGAGGACAGGGATTACTGTTTTTTTACATGCAGCTATGATGCCTCTTGGTCTTCACAGGCACTCAGTTTGACAGAGCATGCATGTACTTGGTATTTTGATAGTGGTGCCTCAAAGCATATCACATCTCGCAGGGATTTGTTTAGTCATGTTGGCCCTGCCCCTGTTGGCAAAACTGTTCAGTGTGCCAACAATGCTTCATATCCAGTGTGTGGCATTGGGGAGATTCAGCTTACAGCCATTGATGGCTCCATTCTCCGCCTTACAGATGCCTTATATGTACCAGGGATAAAGAAGAATTTGTTGTCCATTTCTTCTTTAGCACATTGTGGAATGCAAGTCCACTTTGATGATGATAAATGCATGGTCAGAGACAAAGCAAATGCCTTGACCTTGATGCTTACTGGTACATTATGTCATGGACTTTATGAGTTGGATGCATTTCAGCCAGTGGATCAGTCTGCTTATCATGCATTCACTCTTACTCCAGCTATGGTTGATGCGGAGTTATGGCATGCTCGCATGGGGCATGTAAATTTTGATAGTCTTATGCTTATGCAGCGACATAATATGTTTACAGATCTACCTCTCATGGAGAAGCCTCCAGATCACATTTGTGAAGGATGTATTTTGGGAAAAATGCACAGGTTTTCCTTCCCACGTGATCAGGCTCTAAGAGCAACTGCAAAGTTGCAACTTATACACAGTGATCTTTGTGGTCCCATGCAGACGAAGTCATTAGGTGGTTGCTTTTATTTTGCAACATTTATTGATGACTTCTCTCGTATATGCTGGGTCTATCCTTTGACACAGAAATCACAGGTATATGATGCATTTTTGGCCTTTGTAGCACTTGCTGAGACAGAGTCAGGATGCAAGGTGAAGACTCTCCGTTCTGACCGAGGGGGGGAATATATGTCACATGTGCTGAATTCCTTTCTTGGGAGTAGAGGTATAAAACATCAGTATACTACTCCTTACACTCCACAGCAGAATGGGGTTGCAGAAAGGAAAAATCGGTCACTCATGGAGATGGCCAGATGTATGCTAAAGGCAAAAAGACTACCACATATCTTTTGGGTGGAAGCAGTAATGTGTGCTTGTCATATTTTAAATCGATGTCCCACAAAGGCATTGGTTTCTATTACTCCTTTTGAGGCTTGGCATGGCCGCAAGCCTTCTGTATCGCATTTTCGTAGCTTTGGGTGTCTTGCTTATGCACACATACCCAAAGAGTTAAGGAGGAAGCTTGATGATAAAGCCACAAAATGCATTTTTGTTGGGTATAGCCGTGAGAGCAAGGGCTACAGGTTATATGACCCACTATCCAGGAAGATATTCATCAGTCGGGATGTGATTTTTGATGAAAAATCAGAATTATCCATGGCTGGTTATGAGGCAAATCAGGCTGAAAATGATGTGTTTGAAGGTCTACTACCCATGGAGTTTCATTCCACAGTTGGTGATCCAACTCATGCGGGTACTGGACAGCCAGCAAATGATGTAGGTGGTGCAGAAATTCAGCAGCCAAATGAGCCAGAAGCTGAACCAAATATGGGACAGCAGGCACCACAGGTCAGACATATACCTAGATGGTATTTGAGGACATTACAGGACAGCCATTTAGAGGGTCCTCTTGCTGGTCGTACTCGTAGGGAGACAAGGACCAATGAGCATGCACACATCATGGATTTGAATCTGGTTATGGCAGCCAGTTTACAGGATGATGATGAGCCTGATTCATTTGTGGATGCACGAGATAATGTGCATTGGAACAAAGCCATGCAGAATGAGATTGATTCTATTAAAAAGAATCAAACATGGGATTTGGTTGATCTGCCCAAAGGCAAGAAAGCCATTGGTACTAAATGGGTCTATAAGTTGAAAAGACATGCAGATGGATCCATTGACAGGTACAAAGCCCGTCTAGTTGCAAAGGGCTATGCACAGAAAAAGGGCATTGATTATGAGGAGACATTTGCTCCTACATCCCGTATGTCGACACTTAGGTGTGTCATTGCATTGGCTGCACATCGTGGTTGGGTTGTTCACCAGTTGGACATAAAGACTGCATTCCTACATGGGGACCTCGAGGAGGAAGTTTATGTATTTCAGCCCATGGGATTTGCAGAACATGGTCATGAGGGGAAAGTATGCCGGCTGAAAAAGGCCTTGTATGGTTTGAAACAAGCTCCACGAGCTTGGTATGCAAAAATAGATGCTTTTCTACTCACTCAGGGATTTGTGAACAGTCCATCAGAGGCCACTTTGTATGTGAAGAAAGAAGAGACAGATTTGCTGGTCATCAGTCTTTATGTGGATGATCTCTTGCTCATGGGATCAAATGATGACAAAATTGCAGCTTTTAAGGAGATACTGCAACAGACATTTGACATGTCTGACTTGGGCCTTGTACATTACTATTTGGGCATACAGTTTGTGCAGGATAACAGAGGCATTGGGTTGTTGCAATCACGTTATGTTGCTAAACTTCTGGAGAAGTTTAAATTTCAGGATTGCAAGCCTATTAGTACTCCTATGGAGCCTGGGATGAAACTGTCACTACAAGATGACAGTGTTTCCTTTGATGCCACTACATATGCTCAAGCTGTTGGGTGCCTCATTTACTTGTGTAATACAAGGCCAGACATTCAGTATGCAGTCTCTCAGTTGAGCAGATTCATGCACAGCCCACGGTTGTCACATTGGCAAGCTGTGAAGCGTGTATTTCGTTATTTGCAGGGTACCTTGTCTCTTGGGTTGCTTTATCCTGAGGGGGGTGACATGCAGTTACATGCTTACAGTGATTCAGATTGGGCTGGTGATTTTGATACCAGACATTCCACTAGTGGGAATTGTTTCTTCCTTGGCGCTTCATGCATTTCTTGGCTAAGCAAGAAACAGACCACAGTGGCCACTTCATCTTGTGAGGCAGAGTACAGAGCAGCCTACACTACTACTGTTGAGTGTGTTTGGCTGCGTCGTCTTATGACTGATATGGATATTTCAGTGGAGGAGCCTACACCTATCTATACTGATAGTCAGAGTGCCATTGCTGTGGCCAGGAATCCTGTGTTTCATGCTCGCACGAAACACATTGAGATTCACTATCATTTTGTTCGGGAGAGACTCCAGGCAGGAGATATCAGTCTGATCTACTGTCCTACAGATCAGAATGTGGCAGACATCTTCACCAAGGCATTACCACGTCCAAAATTTGAAGCATTCCGCAATGCTTTGAATTTGTTTCCTTTTGGTGGATGATGTACAGTGATCACATATCACTCCAGGGGGGTTTGTTGGGTTTTATGCTGTGTATGCACGCAGAGGAGTGCTAGTGATCATCAGTAGGCTACTGGGGCACTTTTTACTTCAGTTAGTGGAGGTTTTTTCCCCCAGTTTAGTTCAGTTTCACTTATATGCAGTTTATAAGTGTTTTGGTCCACCCCGCACATTTATGGCCGGACATGTGAACACTTATCCTTTAGGGGTCACTATCATGTGGCTTGTACTTCACTTTTCATTCATTGAGATATACAGCAGTCGTGTTCACTCCCTCTCCTTGGTTTCCACGCCTGTTTGCTTTCTGTAAACCCTAACCCTTACTCTGTTTTGTCTTCACCTGTGTCCTCCTCCTCCTCTCTACTCTCCTCCTCTGCTATCATGGCATATCTCGATCCTCTAGGAGAGAAGTAGCATAGAGCAATGTATAACACCCCGTTTGCCGAGAGCTGCAGTCTGATCCACATGTATCTAGCCTTTTGGTCACGTGCTGCCACCCGTAGGCGCTCGCTCATGTAGCTCTCGCCTGAAGAGTACCACTATACCTCCAGATCCTCTCGATGTGCTTTGACGTGTGTCCCCTTGTGTGTAGACTCCCATTGATAACCCTCTACTTTGGGTGGCCCCCTCTCTGGGCTCTGGTGTGTCTCTGTAAGTAGTATGATGTCCCGTCCCTCCATGACCTCCTCCATCCTCCCAGGATGTGTCCGAAGTGCTCCATTGCAGTTCCAAACTGCTATATGTATCTGTGAATCTCGATCCTCCATAGCCGATGTCCCATAGGCCGCCTGGCGCTAGAATGCTCTCTTGCCCTCTTTCCGGGCCTGTAGGACTCTCGGCATGCATGTTTTCCTGTGTTCTATCTGCATCTTCGTAAGGTCATCATCCAAATAGATGGGATCTCCCTGTAATCCTCGCAGAATCACCCTCTTCCTCATGAAGGTGGCCCTGTCCGTCTCTCTTGCAAACTATAGGATGAGGGCTCGCTTGTGTGTTGAGTCTTTCCCGGTCTCCATGTTTTGGTGAAGGGGAGAGGGTCCTCTTCCCTGTAGCCGAGCTTCGTGCATAGAAGCTGTCCATCTTTCTCGGGAGTGGAGTCGGGTGTCTCGGCTATACCTGTGGCTCGAATGTTGAGTCGGGCCTGCCTCATCTTCTCCTCTTCAATGGTGGTGTGAATGATTTGGTGTTCTTCCCTTTGAGTCTCCTCCCTCACCTCTTTACGGATGTTCTTCTTCACCACGTCAACCCATCCTGATTGCTTGGCTTCAAGTTTCCCCTCCATGTCCTTTGTGATCTCCTTGGAGATCTCTTCTTTGATGGCCGTGATAGTGTTGCCATTGATCTCCCCTTCTTCCTTCTCGGTGTTCTTGACGGCTACCAGTTCCACTTTCAGTGCACTCACCTCCTCCTTGAGTGCCGTGTTCTCTTGTTCAAGTTCCGTGACCCGTACTTCGAGGGCCATGATGTGCTGGTGTAACTGGTTTTCCACCTCATTGAGGTTGGAATCGGATGTCTTCTTGTTCTCCTTGATTAGTGCCTTCATTGCCGTCTCGAGGGCCTCGAGCTTCTCTTGGAGACTCGGAGCCATTCCTCGAGATTATTCTGCAGTGCTTCCCACAGGCAGAGAGGAGCGAGAGAGGGAGCGGAGTAGAAATGAAATGAAATGAAATGTTATATTAACGTCTTCAAAAGGCCAAAGTGACCTATGAGACCAAAGTTACAACCATCTGACATCTGATACATTGTCTGGAAAAAAAAGAAAGAAAGAACTGAAGGTAAGTATCTAGCCCTACAATACATCAGTAGGAAGCATCCGGAAGCAGCAACTAGGGAGAGTGGGAAGCTAATGCTACTAGTCAAAATGGGGTACATGAGTACATGGATACATGAATACATGAATATGGGGGAGTACAAAAGTGACAGTGAGTACAACAGTATATGGCTGGAGTGGTAATCATCCTAGGAGCTCTAGCATGGGTCTCTGCCGGATGGCATGGATATCTGCCATAGTGAGATGCTTGGTCGGACGAGCCCGATGCCTCGCAATGATGCTATGAATCCTTTGGGGTAGGCACCGTCTCCGATGTGAGGACCCGCGAACCCTCGGGCGTCTAGATCTGCCCAACTGGATAGCTCTCTCAACTAGAGTCCCACAGGGTGCCTGCTGCTGGCAGCTGCTGGGCTGTTGGCTGTGTCCTCTCCCGAGTAGTCCCTCTAAAGAAGTCAGTAATCTGTCTGTGTGGACTCGCTGCCAGTTGGGCGTCTGCTCCTGATAATGGACTCTCTGAGCCTGCGGATCTCCAGGAGATAAAAACCCAAGCATCTCTGATCACAATAGTCCATGACTCTAGCCAGTGGTCCAAATCCCTCTGGCAATGGTAGCGCCCTCGAATCTCATAATATGATGTGCAGTGACAGATGTAGTGCTCCTCCGTCTCTGGCGTGTCTCTATCTCTAACTGATGTGAAGAGGTGCGGATCTGCCCAATGCCGCACCTCAATCCATGAGATAGGTGGGTATCCATGTAGCTCGATCGCGGGGGGTGGGGGGGGGGGGGAGAGATTTTATTAACGACTTCCAAAAGACCGAACTCGGCCTATGAGACAAATCGGTGTACCTGTATGGGGTATCCTCTGTCATCCCAACAAAATGAAAAAGTACTGAACTAAAAAGCTGAATCTGGGTGTGCAATAAGTACAATGAGTGGTGGAGGGGATGGAGCTCTACTACTAGGAGAATGCAAAGCTATATGCATGGAGTATACAATCATGATATGCAACCTAGCTAGCTCCATGGAGAGAGAGAGAGAGAGAGAGAGAAATTGCAAAATTCACGGGAGATATCACCCTGGATTACATACAATTCACCGTCATGAACGAATGAGAACCTATTAGACTGATAATCTAATATCATCATTTCGCTCTCATAAAAAAAACCACGACATTTCCAACATCACGTCTAGCTTGTCAAGGTTCATGATATGGAAGTCCAAAGCCTCCTGGTAGTCCTGAATCTAGACCTTTTGTAACAAACGGAAGCTGAGTGGATAGAATCGGTAACTTCAATGTTCAAAAACCCAGCAATCATTCGCAACGAAGATAATGTAGAGTATATATATATGGAGAGAGAGAGAGATAGAGAGAGAGAGAGAGAGAGAGAGAGAGAGAGAGAGAGAGAGAGAGAGAGAGAGAGAGCTGTATTAACGTCTACTAGAGGCCGAACTCGACCTATGAGACAAATCAATGTACAACTGTCAATGTTCTTTGGATGTCCAGAAAAAAAGGACAAAATGAACATGAAATAAACTATGAAAGTACTGAGCTAGTGGGGGCCCGGGGGTGTGATGGATGGAGCACTATTGCTAGAGGCTCAATATGCAACCTATATGCGTAGGGTATACAAGAATGCAATGCAGATCTGTCTAGCTCCAACCAGTACCATAATGGGGGTGTAATATGTGATACATAGGTGATGGCGAGGCAAAAATCCCTCGGAGCATGATCTCTGGGTGTGAGTGTAAGTGAGCGAGCCGCTCTCGGATATGGTGCTGATGGCGAGCCCGTGTCTCTGTGATCTCCATCTGATGTAGTCTGGGAGTCTGGTAGCCTGGTGCTCTCGGTCTCCGTCTGGCTCGTAGGTCCGTAGCGCGTTGATGTGGCGAAAGTGTCCACTCAAAGACATCTCTGGACGCGTGAGGCTTATGAATGTGTGAGGGTATAGGTGGGCCCTGAGTGGATGAAATCCCTCATAGGTCACTGAAACATGAAGAGAAGCTTCTCCGGGGTGAACTGCTTGGAGGGTATCCGCCGCTGGTGATTTGCGATGATCTCTCTAATCCTCCCACGGCATTTGGATCTGCTATGGATACCCCGAGGTCTAGGGCGTCTGACCCGACATAGCTGAGAGGCACGCTCAAGAGTGACCCCTCTGGATGTGGATACGGTTGTGTCCTGACCTTGCCTCTGCTGTGCTGATGTAACTATTTGGTCCTCCTAGCTCTATTTCACATAATGAAACCCATGCCCGGACACCAGACCGGTGGAAGAAGACATAGGGACAGGGTCCATAAGGTTTGATTAAGAAAAAGCACCATTCTTGGTCAAAAAGCAAGAAAAAGCAAAAAGTCAATCAGAGTTGACCGCGAGCCAAGGGCTTCATTGGAAAGAGGAGAATGAGCCGGACCAAAAAGCTAATAGGTGCTTTCTCAAAAAGCAGCTCTAAAGCCAAATAGCAAGGACTTAAAGCTAGAAAAGCAAAGCACCAAAAGTTGAGTAATATTTTATTAATAAAAGTAAAAAGAGCAAAAGCAAAGGCAAAAAGAGAAAAGCAAAGCATAAAAAGGCAAAGCAAAAGCATGAAGGCTTTTTGGCAAAAAGCAGGGTCTATTACAAGTATAAAAGGGATTGGACTTCTCTTGTAGTACCATGAACAAGATCATTGAAGATTGAAGGAGATTGTGGAGTGTGTGTGGGCATCATTATGATCATGCAGAGCTTCTTCTTCGCCATCAACATCTTCTCCAACTTGCTTTTCAGATGTACGATTAGCCCTAGACTTGTATGGGCATATGCATGGGTGATACAGACGCATGTACGGAGCTGTACGGACATGTATGGACAAATTTCAGAAACCCGAAAAAATTCAAAAACCCTAAAATTGCTCCAAAAATCCTAAAAACTGCTTTTTGGATGTTTTCATCGCCCAAAAACCATTAAGATAGGTTTTATATCAGTTTTCTTGCGAGAGAGAGCTTTTCCATGGTTTTCTTCATGGACAAGACTATAGGAGTTGTGGAGATTACTCATGGGATAAGCGAGTGTTTCTTGGACTTGGACATATAGCTTGAACATGGAGAAGTTGGGCATAGAGCTTGGACATGGAACATGATAAACATGGAACTTGGACATATAGGTTGGACATGAACATGGATTTTGGACTTGGACTTGGAGTTGGACTTGGATTTGGATTTGGATTCATTGGATTTGGATATTTGGATATTTGGATTTGGTACTAGCCCGGTGAGTGATACTTGTGGGTCATCCCCGTGGTGTGCTCGAAATCAGAGATCTTGTACGTCGACATCGACATCGACTTGGATATCGTACATCGACATATTTGTTTGTTTTGTATTCATTGATGGTATTGATCTTGGCCAATGTGCGCGTGGATTGTTCTTGAATAAATTCCTGAAAGGGAGCGGGGCCTGTTCCCCGCTTAATGTGGTGTACTATGCAAGATCCCCATTCCCTCTTCTCTCTCCCCTCTCTCTCTTTATATTTTTATCTCTTGGACACCTGGTTGAGTCTGTCACCTGCACGCTCCGCTGGGCTTACAGTAAGTTGTCTCTGCAGAGGACTTGTGTGTGCTGCTCCTCCACATATGAGAGTCTCTCAATGCCGGCGTATCTCTAGTAGAAAAGTCCTAGGCATCTCTGATCACTGTAGCCCATCACTCTGGCAAGGGGGCCGAACCCCTCTCTCAAAAGTCAATGGAACCTCCCTCTAATCTCATAGTACACGGGGCATCGAGAGATGTAGTGCTCCTCTTTGTTTGGCTCTAGCTGACATATACGCTGCTCTGCCGGTACTCTATGTGGTCCATATCTACCTGTCTCAATCCTTAGTTGATGAGAGGAAGTGCGGATCTGACCAATAGTGCATTTGATGCCATGTGACAAATGTATGTCCGTGTATCTTGGAAGAGTGATGAAACCATCCTTTGTGAGGCGAAGCAGGTGATCTTTGTAAAAACTCATCTTTGTCCCTAGAGGGCCCGTTGGGGATACCCATGTCCTCTCAGTGTGTAATTTGATAATATCCTGCTTGATGATTTTGTTCACCTCTGAGTGGTGCAAAAGCAGAGAAGGGGCGTCTAAAGAGTACTGAAAAGGTGGCAATGTGTAAAAACTCATCTTCATCCCTAGAGGGCTCGTTGGTGATACCCATGTCCTCTCAGTGTCTAATCTAATAATATCTTGTCCTATGATTTTGTTCACCTCTGAGTGGTGCAAAGGCAGAAAAGGGGCGTCTAAAAGAGTACTAAAAACCTCACGACTAGGTCCTTGGCAAATAAATGCCTTTTTATCCATCGTTTTCATACTCGTTGGGCATCGCTTGCCCACCTGTTTCAGTCGTTGCTTCATAATCCGAAAATAAATCCAATCTCCTTTCGAGAACTTCACATCCCTTCGGTCTTTATTGGCATAGTGTAGGCCTCCTGCGCTTTAGCCAACGTGTGTTTAACTGATTCCAAAATCTCATGGTAAGATCTTGTCAATCTGCTCGCTTTAGGTACTGCAGATGAGGTTCTGGTCAATAGTGATTGGGATGGTCTTTCAAACGTTGCTTCATAAGGAGTCATGCTAATAGTTAAAGAAAATGAATCATTCAAAACTGCTTGAACTAAAGGCAAAAATGATTCCCACTTATCTTTCTTATCGTGGACATAACACTTCAGCATATCAAAGGGCAATTGGTTGTAGATTTTTGTCTGGCCATCAGTTTGAGGGTGAAATGCACTCGAAAAGTTAAGTTTAGTACCAAAATGATCAAACAGTGTCCTTCAGAAATGACTGGTAAACTTGGCATCTCGGTCTGACGCGTCCTACAATCCCACCAATCGGATACCAATGCCGAATGAACAAATGGGAAATATCTTCGGCGGTCATATTGGCCTTGCACGAAATAAGCATAACAAATTTGCTAAATCTATCAACAATAGTTAAGCATTGAGTATTACGCTTACTTGGACTGGGAGGGAGATTTGTGACAAAATCCATCGATATATCTTGGAAAGGTCCTTCGGAAATGGGTAAAGGCTATAACAACCCCATCTTCTTTCCACGAGAAGCTTTCACTTTTTGACAAAGGTCACATTGTTGCACATGAGTGAACACCTCGCCTCATTCTTGGCCAATAATATTTCCTTTCTAGCTTCCCCAGAGTCGAATTTATGTCGTGATGACCACCAATGATGGCGTCATGGAGAAGAGCTGGCATGAACGATTTCATGACACACAGTTGGCCTTTGTTGAAAAGCCAACCATCTTGTATCAAAAAGTGGCATGGTCCTGTGGCATCCAATGCCTTCTCCCACTGTGTCCGAATTCCTCGGAATCCGCGTACGTGTGCTTCATGTCATCTAGTCACGTACCAACAAGGTCGAGTCTGGTGTTCTGAATCAAAGTCACTATTCCCTTTCTGCTCAAAGCATCGGCCACTAGGTTGGCCTTTCTTGGAAGGCACTCGATCATACCACTAAATTGCTGGAAGATTTGGCTGCAGCAGTGCTGACGGTCACTCCACTGTGCACTTGGCATTGATTGAATCCAATGCAATGCCTGATGGTCAGTGTGAACCTCAAATTCTCAGCCCATGAAGGAAGTGCTTCCAATGTTTCAGGGCCTGAATTACTGCTAGGAGTTCCTGATCGTAGATCGATAAATTCTTTTTTGTGGCAGTAACTTACGGGACATGTAAGCTACTGGATGGCCATTCTGTTATAACACAGCTCCAATCGGGATGTTACTCGCATCGGTGAGTACTTGGAACGGCTTGTCCCACGAGACAAGCGCTTTTAACAAAGCCACCTTGAGGTTCTTGAATGCCTCCAAAGCTCGTGGAGTCATTTGGATCCATTGCCTTCTGGTCTTGACACCCCTAAGTAGATTGTTGAGGTCCGTCGAGAGGTCAGAGAATCTGTCAATGTGGATAGAATATGCTTGGCATATGCCCACAAAGAATCGGATGTCGTATGTGGTCTGTGTTTGTGGAATCTCCCAATTGACTATCTTGGCCACCTTGGCCGGATCAAGTCGGATGCCCTTGGCACTAATTATGTATCCAAGGTAGTGAACCTTGAACATTTCTTCTCATTGACGTAGAGCTCGTTGCTTTCCAGCAACTTCAAAACTTTCTTCACATCAATGTCATGTTGGTCAACTGTAGCTAAAAATACTAGTATGTGGTCCAAAAATATGAACAGACACTTTCCAATTAAGTCCTTGAAGATGTGCATCATCATGCGGCCAGTGCACGACATAGTAACATAAAAACCCGTTTTGCCCTCTTCAAACGGCACGAAACGTTTCTAGCACGAAACGTTTCGAAACAAAACGAAACCTGCCCATCGAAATAGTGTTTTGCCCAAATGTAAAGTGAGGTAAAAAAAAGGACGGAAGGTTTTTTTGCAAATGCGATTTTTGCTGTTGTTTCCATCCTTGTTTGCTGCCCATTTGCCACTTCACACATCCGACGCTTCTTCTCGGCCGCAACCTGTTGCTCCGCCTCTTCTCCTCGTCCACTCCTCCTTTTTTCTCCTTCACTTCTTCTCCTCCATGCCTCCTCTTCCTCTTCCCTTTTCCTCTTTCTCTCTTCTCCTGCACCTTCCACCCCTCCTCTTCCCTCCTTCTCTTTCCTCCTCCTCTTTCTCTCCTTTTCTTGTCTTCCAACTTTCTCTCCTTTTCTTCTCACCTCCGTCTTCCCTTTCAACTTGTTTCTTTTCTCCTCTCTTCCTCTGCTTTTCTTGCCCAAATTTTGAAAATGCCAAAAAACCTACTCCCAAAATCATGAATTTCATACCCACTAGTCCCAAAAAATGTATCTTCATCTCTCTGTTGGCTATGTTATAAATTTGGTATGTGTATATAAGAAGTGTCATTTTGAAACCTTTGCGTTTCGTCCAAAATAGACGAAACGAAACCTTCGAAACGACGAAACGGACGAAACGTTTCATGTTACTATGGTGCACGATAATCGACACACAAAGTGTGTGTGTCCCAATGAATAACTGGTTGGAACTTGTGAAACCATTGAATTCCCAAGATTATGTTTGCTTCTACAAGAGGGGCAACCATAAAGTCTCGTGAACCAGGTGCATGCTTGGCTATACCATGACTCGTGTCCATTTGCTACTACCTGCTGGGAGGATTGTAGAGCAAGCCTCGGGAGTCTCCAAGGGGCCATGGCATTGATTCTGTGAATGTATGTGATTGTCTGGAGCGTCATGACCTGAGTCCTGTCTATCTTCAGCCATTTGTCCACTATAAGATTAGGTGCCCAAAAGGGTGCTCCATACATTAATGCCGGAGTGACCAAGGTGTCAAATAGCCACATCTTGGTCCTCGGCTCCCGGAAATGGGCTTGGAAGCACTGTCTTTCCATCAGAGCAAGAGAAGCATACCCTCACATCAGTCTAGCCTCTGCAACATGGCTCATTTAGAAGACTGGTCCAGTAGAAGTGACTGCCAAGTATACATGTGAGTGCAATCTCCACTGGGCTGCTCATGTAGGTGAAACTCAGTTGAGAGGGGATGTGTTGAAGACCATAACCTTGGTTTTCCCAAGGTTTACTGCTGTGAGATCCCGCTGAGCACAAAAGTCCTGTAATGTGTCAAGATGCCTCCGGAGAGCCTTTGGAGAATCTGCAATAAGCACAATGTCATCAGCATAAGGTATTATGGAAACAAGGATGCCTCCTAGTGATACGCTTCCTCCCCCTCTATCAATGAAGGCCGAAATCTCATCGATGTAGAGGCCAAAGAGAGTTGGAGACAGTGGGCATCCTTGCTTCACTCTGAGAGAGAGAAAGAAAGAAAGAAAGAAAGAAAGAGAGAGAGAGAGTTGTGGTTGTTTGTCAATCATTTGCTATGATGTTTGTCACAGGCTTTACCCCAGGTTCTGCTTTCTAGGATGCAGTCCTTCAAAGACGTCTTATTGCTTCCAGCAATAGGTAACAAAAATGAGCGTATGATCAGTGGACTGACTTGTTTGCTGGCAGAAATTGGCCAAGCGGTATGGATGATCTTATGTTGAATTTGAAAACAAGCTTCAAGTAGTGTGGTTCTAAAGCTAAAACAGGATTTTCTTCTGAGTTTGTCTTGGAAATCTGGTATCTATTCACTAAAAAAACAAATCAATAAAGAGGCTGAAGAGGCATTAAGCTTGTTCATCTTTTTTCTATCCAATATTCAAGATTATATGTCACCAAGCTGAAACAAAAGAAATGTTTTATGATGCATATGTTCTAGATGGTCCCTTGCATATGCTGGGCACATAGCTCACAGGTGTTCAGATAATTGAAGAAAACTTTGGTGGCTAACTGCTAGAAACAAGATGTGAAATATGTTGTCCTTGAGGTTTCAAAGGGAGGTTGGTTAGAAAAGACAAATGTTTTTTTTTTGGGGGGGCTAGGTTAGGACAAGGATTGTCTCTTGCAACTTTGAAAATATTGACCCAAGCAGCAATGCACCAGTGTCTGGTACTTCTGCTTGGCTTGTGGCTCAATTTAAAGATCTCAGTGAGTTTCCCAGGAACATGGATCCCAATTCAGGATATATCCTGAAGGTCAAATAAATTGATGGCAGCAAATATGGCTTGGAAGGCTGGCCATGCTAGTGATCCGGACAACTAGTGTGAATGTGTGGATGCATGGGTGTGAACTAGCAACAGGGCATTTTTATCAAAGCTTTCATTAATGTTATGGAGTGCCTTTAGGGGGGTGGGGTTGGTAGTACTAAGGCTTTAAGCCACCTGTTCAAGATGAATTGAGATTATCATAAGAATCCCTTGCTTGGAAACTCCAAGATTTCATACTTTTTATTGGAGAGTATTGTTACCTTAGCACTTTTGAAAAACACAGTCGTTGAAAAGGCATATTGAAATGTTGCACTGCAACATTTCTCCAAGCCATCAAGGAGCTGCATGTGTGAGCCAGGAGCTTGCAAGAGTCGTCCACTTTTCATCACGATTTTGGTATAGTTGTAGTCACTTTGCGTGTGTAACATGCCAAGTGGAATTGTGTTGATTATGTGCTGCAATTCACGCTAATTAAGATGCACTGTTATGTGCATACCCTAACCAGGTTTCACATGGACACGATCTTCAGTGGTAGTTGCTTAAAAGGAAAAGTCCAAGGGAGAGTATGGACTGATTGGGCAGTCAAACTGGCATATCAGGGTGGCCATGTTCGGGGTCTGTGTGTAGTCTGGACAGCATATATTTTACATTATGGAGTTTTGGATCAGATCTTCTGGGTGACCAGCATCCAGACCATAGTCACAGGAAACGGCCGTTTTAGACCCTAGAAACGCGTTTCTCCGTTTTAGGACCCCATCCGTTTCCATGGCCGTTTCTCGTTTCCCAAGTGATATTGTCACAGGAAACGGCTGTTTCCACCCCTAAAAACGTGTTTCCCTGTTTCCATTCCTCGAATGTTTCCGTTCCCATTTCTCGTTTTTGGTGACTATGATCCAGACGCGTATTAAAAGGAAAGGTCAGGTTATTCATGAAGGCAAGAGAGCTGAGTTTCTAGTGCCAGTTCTCTGGGTAGCTGAAAAGGATTTCTGGATCATCAGCGCATACAGTTACAAATGTGAGTTAAGACCTTTGTTTTTCATTGTATACATTCATTCATGTTTGGTAATGTACAACAGACATCCCCTTCTCCTAAACTTGGTTGCTGGTGACTCCACTATGGTACTTGCTGATGCTGCCACATAAGATGCCAACTTTCTTATCATCTTACTTCAGGTCACTGTTGGTTTGTTCCCTAAGTTGAGCCTCACGTTTTTCTTCCTGTCTGTACCAGCCTCCAGGCTAGAAGCTCTTCATCTCCCGGATGATGGCACCCCTATGGGATCTCATACTTTTGCGGATGCCTCTCTATCATAGCATCATTATTCTCCATCTGGGTACTGGTATGCAGAAGTCTAAAGAAGAGCTCGCCTACTTCACTTAGACTTGACACATGCAAACTCACTACATGCAAAAACTAGTGCTAGACGTGTGAGACCTGGTTGTAGGAGACCCTAATGCAAAAACGAATGCAACCCTTGCTGCCTACAAACCCTAATGCAAAAAACCTAGTGCAAATACATCATGATCACCTAGTGTAAGGAACTAGAAGAAATTGGCATGATGATCCTTTGATACCAATGTGACATGGCTACAAAAGTTGAGCATAACTAATGCTAATGTAAGAAAATTCTAATCTATTTGCCTAATCAATACACAAAGAATACCCTAATTAGGTTGTACATGGACATGATCCTCAGTGGTAGTCGCAAAGCTCAAAGGCGAGTATGGACTAATTGGGGGCAGCATTTTGAGCACTCGGACAAGGGGCCATGGTTGAGGTCAGTGTGGAGAGCATATATATTACTTTGTGGAGTAGCCAACCAGCATTCAGATGCTTGTTTAAAGGCAGGGTGAAGGAAGAAGAGAAGAGTTTGTAGTGTCAGCTCCCTGGGCAGCACTTAGTCATCACCATGCAGGTTCCATGAACGTTTTTCCTTGCTTTAGTAGAGGACAGCAGGCCATCAGTTAGGTCATGCATTGTAGCAGAACTGTATTCATTTTCTGGTAATATACAATAGGAGCAGGTTAGGTAAAGAGAGTCTCTCTTCTTCTATCTACTTTTTTGTGTAGGTTAGGTAAAGAGTGTCTCTCTTCTTCTATCTACTTTTTATGTGTTTTGATTATGCACGTAGATAGTATTATTTTGATAAAGGTCAGCAATCGACGGTGGCGGTTTGACGATTTGAGTACATGGGCTGGTGCGTGGGGATCATGGCTGTATGTGGCTAGAAATTAGCATAAATCATGCTTAACTTCCACAGTCATGTCACATGCACAAACTGAAACCAACAAAAAAAAGGGAAGCTATTCAACTTACTATTGTATATTAATTGCACGACTGAATATTTATAACGATTGGGACTAGATTTGGACTTATGAATGGTTTGCATTAATTACAGATGCATGCTATTGAATGTACTTTGCAGCTCCGAGGCTGTATAAGTCTGAAACTTGCTGTTCTATGGCTACAAACTGTTGATTTAGGGCTGGGTACTTCTTATCTCATATTGAATGCTAAGATCTTACCCTTACCCTGTTATTTATAGGCAAAACTCTTCACCAACTAAGTCTAGTCGGCCATGCAAGCCCAAAAAATATTATTGTAAAATTCATTTGCATTCGTAGTGGGTTGAAGTGTAAAACTGCTTCAAAACTAAAGGATGCACTCTTTTCACCAAATTAATTGGTGCATGTGACATCCTCTATTGTTGAACTTGGAGCATTGGGGAACATAATTCACCTATGCTCCACTTGCACTTGGATCATCCACTCCCCGCTTGTGTCCTTTCAATAGTCGGGTTGTGGAATGGTTCTTTGTGATGGCAAAGGACACAACTTCCCAACCATCACAAAGGGTAATGTGATCTAGTTAGTGACATATGGATCTAGCTTCCAGAAATCTAATTGTTTAAATTGACAAAAGGCGTGAAACATCAACACGCACACACACGCACACACACACACATGCACACACGCACACACACACACACATGCACACACGCGCACTCTTTTCAGCAGTGTTCTATTTCTTCAGTGTACAAGAGAAGAATCCCTCAGAGGTGAGTAAAACTTCTTGAAAATCAGAAACAGTGGAAAAACAAGTCTAACTGTAGCTGATCCATCTCTTGTGGTCTATGGCAATCATAAAGAGACTGGCACAAAGACTAACAAAATTACGAGTACTTGTCAATCTGTGTAGAATGAAAGATCAGATGATTGCGATCGATCGAGAGTGTACAAAGTGCCCAAAAGCATGTACAAGCAAGGAAATCTGCATAATCGGCCAATCTTTTGTGATATCTCCCAAAGATCCAGAAATGCTTGGAGAAGCAACATCCTGGAAATCTGGCATCCAAAGAAAGAAATAATCTAAGCAAGAAATCTTTGGTATCCAAACAAGCCCATAGTAGATCCAAACAAGCCCATAGTAGATGAGACATAGTCTCATTGCGACTTGAGCATCTAAAACAAGAAATAGTAGCTATCCTTCTTTTGGCAAGAGTTTCACCAACATGTAGCACTCTAACCAAGCATTGCGAAAGGAAAACTCTATGCTTTAATAGCAATTTATTGGACCAAAGCTTTTGAAGATTTTGTTTCGACCACTTGGTTGTCTTATTCAAATTTTAAAGCTTGTTTGGATGAGCAGCAATCCAGGGCTCGGGAATAATCATTCTGTATATTCGGGCAACAATGAGTTGTGACATAGGTACTTTGGGAAAACTAGGCTCATCTCTCTAAAGCATCCAATCCAACAATCTATTCTCTCGAACTACAGGTGGAATCACTTCAAATTGCTGCAACAAAGCTCTAATTTTTTGCGAGACAATTCCATATAATGTGCGCCTCTAGGAATGTAAGTATTCTGCCATCCAAAGAGATGACATCTTGGATTAGACAAATATTTTTAGTGGATAGAAAATGTGCTTTACTTGGCTTGTGAACTGCCAGAGGTTGCAAAAAAACTCTGCTTCAGTGAATACTCTATGATCTTAGTGAGTTACCTATCTCTGGAGGTATTCCAGACCAATGCAAGTACTAGAGGATTTTTTTTCCAACCAGCTATCATTCTAGTAGTGAAAGGATAGGCTGGTATCTCCCCTTGTAGCTTTGCAAGAAGCGAATCCCAATATGTACCTTGCCATCCGCCAGAAGAGTTTGTTTTAAGTGTAGTACACATAGCTGCAATCATCACTGTCCAAGGCTGCTTTTGGGCAAAAAGGGTGGACAACAAAGTTGCTTTTCTTGCCAAAACATGATCATGAATATTGAGAATATTCAGTCCTCCATGCATCTTGGCGAACAAATCCATTCACATCTCAAGAGTCTCAGAGCTTTCTTCTGATGTCTGGTTTTCCATAAGACTTTCATGGTCTAAGGCGTGAAAGCAGAGATATGTTTCTTTGTCCATACCAATAGAGGCAAGGTGAGATGCATTGTTTTTGTCTGGTTGCCTATAAGCTTTTAAAGAAAGCTTCTTTAAAAGCTTTAGATGAGGAGCCCTTGTTGAGGATAGGCTTTTTTCTGGACGTGACTTGCCACTTTTGCAACTTCGTATAATTATTCAATTCCAGGTGATGCTTGGCATTACATATGTAGTCTTCTTCCCAAGGAGACAAGGGACGAAAATGGCTAGTTTCTTCAAGAGTTTGCAGCTGTTTTTTTAACTGCTGAATTTTCTTTTTTTCCCCACCCATGTACCATTTACCATAATCTATAATCACCCCTTGCATTTGGGATGCAAAATGATACTAAGCAATATCCATATCTTCATAAATTCCAGCAGTCAAAGCAAGGACCACATCAGTAGCCATATCTTTGAAATATTGATGTGTCAAATAACTATTCTTGATCAGCAAAAATTTCTTAGTTATAGCCGTCAAATAATTGTTGTTAATCAGCAAGAATCTATTAGTTGGTAGCTGTAAATTATCTAGTGGCATGTCAAAGTACAAACTCAGCCATATAGGAGCATGATCTGAAAGTTGCAAAGAGTAATCTACCCACATTCTACATGTAAAACGATCAATCCAAGCAACATTCAACAAATACCATCTGGCAAGGCTTGCCCTGTAAGTTGTATAAGCATAATGATGAAAGGTATACCCCTTCTTATTAGGGCACGTCGCTAGCCAAATGTCAAGGGCATCCATGTGACTTATTGCATTTTGCCAAAGCAACTCTTTCAGCTGCAATCATATATGAATTGCCACGAGTATTATCATCTCTTGCCGGAGAACTTTAAAATCCCCACATATGAGAGCAATGCTGTGATTGTGATCACAGTCTAGCTCTTTGTGTAGAAACTATGGAAGCATAAACAGATGCGAACTCATAAGTCTAACCATTGAGCATACACTGAACAATGAGTAATCTGTCTTTCTGATCATTGTAAGCAACTACTGGTTGCAATTCTTGTTTGACAAGAAAACACACACCAAAGAAAGTAGAACAACGAGCATAATATACACAATATTCATAAAAAAATCTAGTCCGGCCAACGAAAGCATGTTCCTTATGTTCCTGAAGACATACTATGTCTGGCTTCATTCTATGTACATAATCCCAAATCAACCTCCATTTATTCAAGTTTCTTAAACCTTGTACATTATATGACATGCATTTAAGAGGTGCCTTCATTATCATTTAATTGAGAGCTGCAAGACATATTAACGTCTGCTTGCATATTTTTCTGCATATTCTGTAAAGTTTGCATTCCACCTTGAACTACTGCAGCCCAAAGCTTTCCTATAGCAGCTTCTCCCAATGAGCAAGATTCACTCTGTGAGAGGTAGAAGATTCGGTCCATATTCTGGACTATAACGGTCGGGGTCTGACAGAAATAACCTTTCTGTGGTTTGGGTTCTGCCAACCTTCCGCATCTCTGACATTCTTATCCTTATTTGCAGCATTTTTCATAGTCTGCTCAGGTCTAGCACATGCACTATATTCGCTGTTTTAGCTGGGGCAAGCTTTGCGTGCCCTAATGATGTTTCCATAATCGGAGCTGGAGGAATAGAGTCAGCTGGAGGCCGCAACATAAGATGTTGGAAATAAGTGCACACTAGGTGTACTCTTTTCCTAGTCTAGTATAAACTTTTGTCTTGAGTCTTGTGTGTCTGCCATGTGGCATCTTATTTGTCCCACATATCAGCATGGCTACTATCTCTTGTACTACACACCTATATATTGTGGGTGTCACATCATAAGAAGTATCAAGCTTGTGTCTTGTCTACACTCATCTCAAGGTAACTCTTTGTCCTTCAATCTTGTTCTTATTTCACTTCTAGTCTTCTAGTTTCTAGCTCTTGTTTCCACATTTTTACATGGTATCAGAGCGAGGCTCCTCCTAGCCTCTTCAGCCCATTGCCTTCATCTCAGCCATCGGGCTGTCCTTATTCAAAGTTTTCGTGGAGCTGCTACTGTTATCTCTCTTGGAGCTACTGCTGCCCGTCATATTGGAACTGCTACAGCCCGCTGTACTGTTGCTGCTCTCCTTTGGCTGCCTTCTTCATCGACTCAAGGGACTGTCTCTGCCTGGGATTTATTGCGCATCATCTAGAGGCAGCTGCAGATCGACTTTCCTCCTGTTAACGAGCTATTTGCTGCATTCAGTTCTGCCATCGCTTCCTCTTGAAGAGTCTACAAGGTACTGTGCATTGTCTCCTTCAGTTTGCTGGTCAGTCCTTTTGTTATCCTCATATCTGCAAACTGCTGGTTCCTCATGCTTCGATGGGCTGTCACATGCTATGGCCTTGACAAGTGGTGAGAGAGCCGGCTTCTAAAAACAATTTTGTATCTCTTCTTTCATTCATTTCTGCAATCTTGTAAGGGAATAGACACTGCCCTTGCATTTTAGCAAGAGGTAAGACCTTCCCACATGGCCTCTTCTACTCATTCTCTCATGTCTATCGACAAATTCAATGGGTCCAACTTTCATACTTGGCAAATCAAAATCAAGTGCCATCTTATGAAAGAAAGTCTTTGGGACATTGTTCACCATGCTGCTCCCGAAGATTCCGACATTGAGCAAGTTGTCACTTAATGTTCTCACTGCCAAGAATGACAAAGCCTATGCTATCATCTTGCTCGGTCTTGGAGATGATTACATTCATCACATCTCCGACATACAGTCTGCTTCTTGAGCATGGATCACTTTGGATACCCTCTTTGGACCCCGCTCTAAAAACTCTAAGATTGCACTTATGATCTCATTCTTTGATCTATATATGCAGGAGGGAGCTACTATAGCCTCTCATGTCAATTATCTTCGCAGTCTTATGGTTCAGCTTGCATCAGTGAAGTCCCCCATCTCCGAAGATATTGCTATTGCTGTGCTTCTCAAAAGCTTACCTGACACCTATGCTACTCTTGTCACTACCTTCAAGTATCACAATAATCCTACTCTTGAAGGTATCATCAATGCTCTCCAAGAAGAGGAAAGAACTCAACAACAAAAGGTAACTGACACTGCATTTTTAGCAAAGAAAGGAAGTTCTAAGGTAAGAAAGCCTTGCACCCATTGTGGCAAAACTAATCATATGGAGATGGATTGCTTCAAGGCTCATCCATGCACCATTTGTGGCCGTGATAATCACCGGGAGAAGGACTGCTACTCTAAACCCTCTACATCAGCCCCTACATCTACCTCAGCCCATGTTGCTGCAGCATCTCCATCAGCAGATCTTGCTGTTCATTCCTCATATGATGAAACGTGGGCTTTCTGATTACTTCATCTTTCTTGTCTACCACTTTGACCACCGATGATGTAGGTCAAGGGGTTCTAGTGTCTTACTCATTCTGCTTTTGGACCTCTCTCTTGTCCTTGAGGAGGGGATGTCTTCAAGGTCCATCTATTTGTCTACAGTCAGTCTTCTGTCTATCTAGTCTTGTCTGTCTGTCTATTTGTCTATCAATCTGACTATGTCTTGTTTTAGATCCATCTTGTTCCTACCCTTGTGGACCCATATGAGGATATCACTTGAGGAGGGGTGTCTCAGGATCTTTTCTATCTTGTCTTCTATCTTGTCTTTCAGTCTTGTCTTTTGTCTTCCTCCTAGTGTCCACTTAAGGAGGGTGTTGGAAATAAGTGCACACTAGGTGTACTCTTTTCCTAGTCTAGTATAAACTTTTGTCTTGAGTCTTGTGTGTTTGCCATGTGGCATCTTATTTGTCCCACATATCAGCATGGCTACTATCTCTTGTACTACACACCTATATATTGTGGGTGTCACATCATAAGAAGTATCAAGCTTGTGTCTTGTCTACACTCATCTCAAGGTAACTCTTTGTCCTTCAATCTTGTTCTTATTTTACTTCTAGTAGTTTCTAGCTCTTGTTTCCATATTTTTACATAAGAGTAGGACAATCAGAGGCCAAATGTCCAAACTTATGATAGGTGTAGCATGCTCTTGCAAATACTCCCCGTTTCAGTTCTAAGTATTTTTCACCCATATAGAAATAATCAATCTCCACTCCAATGGATGGTGTAGTGGGTTTATCTGCATCCCATAAAATACAGAATCTATTTTTGTTACCCAATATACGTAGGGGACATATGAGAGTGCCCAACATTCGAGGAAATCCTGGTAGTGCATTAGTGATATCTACCGGGAAATTAACTGCCTCAACCCATACTAGGCATTGACGCTTTAAGAGGGCTCGATAGTCTTTGGTGGGCGTCCATGGAAGAAAATGCACCATGTGACAACCATAGAACAGTGGCGATTTTTCTAACAATTGCTACTTGTGTATTAGTTCTGAGAGGTACCACTTCACGAAATCCATGTCAGCATAATAAACCCCATCAACATAACATCCACCTAGCAAGCTCGTAGCCCATTGAGCAACATCATTTGCACTAGCCATTTTCCAAGGAAAAAACAAGATGACTTGCAGATTCGGAGAATTTTCTTAACTTTCGGCAGTATAGTCTGCATTGAAATTTTGTATTTCAAAGTGGGTTTAGACTTATTCCACGCATTGTGATTTTCCTCAAAATCCTTATGCAATACATCAAATAGGTATTGCACATCTGGGTTATCATGGTTCACAGCCAATTCTTTGAGTCTCTTGGGATCCATTTCCTCCAGAACCTTATCTCCATGACAAGAGTAGACAGCATGTTGCTGCCCACGCGTGCGTTGACACACTTTTAAAAAAAATGAAAATAAGGCTTCTGTTATGGAAAAAAACTACAAGGAGTTAACCCAAGGTGGGATTAACTAAGCAGCATTCGAAAAATAGCTCAAAGTGCGCAAGGGAAATCTGCTCCATTCGAAAAATAGCTCAAAGTGGGCAAGGGAAATCTGTCATGGAGCGATTGCCTAAGATGCACTGTGAAAAAGGGATAAGGATCAAAGTTTGGCTGATTGAACATGGTAGTATTGTGCATTTGCCATATTGTCCAAAGTGCCCAAAATCTAACTCAAGAAAATTACACAACGTTATCATCATGATGCCATGTAAGACCTGTGGTACTAGAGGAAAAGAAGATGCCATGGTCCCATTCCCGCATAAATATGACACCCTTCGCCTCCGCAGAACGAGAGGGCCCCTGAATGCGAGCCCAAGTAACCATAAGAGTGTGGATGATATGACCCCATATAGTACTAATGCACTGAGACCCAAAAATCTGGACACCCTCAATAGCCTCCGTGCATCTAGCTCTCCAGATCTGCCATGCTGTAATACTGGCAATAATCTCCCAACTGGTGTCAATCCTCTGTCTAGGGGGTGTATAATCATAGTGAGGAACATCCTGCAATAAACCATGCTCCTCTACGAATGAAAAAAACAAAATCTGTACCACTGCCCTCATAAAAAAGTTGCGGACCGGACTGGGAGAGCCAAGCAACTGCCCCCCAAGTCACATGCATGGCTCGGCCACTCAATTTGCCCATAAGTTGGGCTACAGGACCCCAAATCTGCTGTGCAATGCTGCACCCCCATAGACAATGTTGTACGGACTCAGAATTTGCCGCACATCTAGGAAACCAAAAGAAATGAGAGATCTGGCTCCTTCTGTATGAGTGCCAAAGTCTATGCTAATATCTGCGCTGTATCATTGGAGAAATATCATAGCTCTCCCAATGAGGCCTGAGAGTAGGGATCCTATGCATCTGTCGAGTGAGGAGAAGCCTGGCATTCCGAACAGTGAAACTGAAAAAAGGAAGGCTTTTCAAAGGATCGAAGGCATCAACCCACTCCCACTCTCCTGGATCCCACTGAAGATATCTGATAGGACTGCCAACACCATATAGCCACAAACACCAAGAGCCATGAGTCACTATCTGAGGAGAAGGGTCAATGAACCAGTGCTTCCCCGAGCGACCAACAATCCTCACTGGACTAAGCCTAGTGTTTGGTATGATCTCCTCCATACTACATCTCAATCTCCCACCAAGCATGATAGAATACATGAGGAAATCTTTATCCTCCTGGCCTGGCAGAGCAATGACGTGCAGAGGTATGCCTATCCGCCAAAAAACTCCCAGCCAACTCGGATGATAGTCTCCGTGAAAGGTCCCAGAAAGCCACTCATGCGGAATAGCTTCACCAATCTGATCAATACGAATGCGAGAGCCCCTAAGACGCTGAGTGGATGCAACTCTCCGATCCTCCGGAAGACTCTTAAAGGTCTTCCAAGCAAGAACTGTGTATGCGCATCTCTCCCATCTTGACCATTGCATATAACGAGATGCACCAAGTGGCCAACCAGCCTCATCACTAATGAACTCGTTCCACATAATAGGTTGTCGATCAGCCTCGTCCAAAGACCTAGGAAGCCTTTGTCGCAAAAAATATCTCATGCTTCTCCATGCTCTGACAATGGCTGCAATAAGAGGGGAAGATGGTGCCCGGCCTCTGCGAACAAAAAATGTGTGCTGGGCATCCAGTCTTTGCCGACCCTGGGTGTACATCTGGAAATCTGAGACAAGAAAAAATCCTTCCAAGGCTCAGTGCCTGGTAGGAAACCTCTGACCACAAGTTTGCAAAGCAACGCCCTGCACTGAACATCCGGATCGATAATATTCAAGCCCCTCTCTCTTTTGGGCTGAATAACTGTGAGCCAAGCTACCCTGGCACGAGTGTCTGAGGTGCCATCCAAGCCCGACCAGAGAAAATTGTGGATCAATCTCCACAATTGGCCAATGCACGCACGAGAGAAGCACCAACAAGAGAGGCAATAAACCAAGCTGAGGCAAGCAAAACCTGATTAGCCACCAAAGCTTTGGAGGCTAAATCTAATCTCCTGGAGCTTCAATGGAGGAGCTTCTTCCGGATACTCATAAGTACCGGAGCAAACTGTTGTGCAGGAGAAATATCAATCCCAACTTGGCATCCCAAATATCTAGCAGTACATCCTCTGTTGATCCAAGTAAAACCAAGCTCTGCACCCCAATCAACTCTCGGTGAATCACTAACCCAAAAACCAATAGATTTGTGCCAATTAATGAGTGCCCCTGCTGCCAATTAGAACTCCTCTAGTGCTACCCGGAAGGAACATAAGCATATATGTGAAGCCTCCAAAAACAGGGCTGTGTCATCAGCTAACTCAGAGTCAACCAACTCCTCATGACTATGAAGAGGCAACCTCAATCCTGAAATACTAGCAGTGGAGCGGAGAAAGATGCTCATGGCCTCTACAACTATGATATATAATAGGGGCTAAATGCCAGCCCTGTCGTACTGAGCGAGAAATCTGAAACCGCTCTCCTCTATCACTGCAAGCAAGAACTCTACTGTCGGCATCACGATACATGCATGAAACTCCCCTGATCCATCTCTGAGAGAAGTCCATATGACTAAGAGTACCCTCAAGAAAGTCCCAATCCACTCTATCATAGGCCTTCTCAAAATCCAAGAGCAGAATGGCGAAGGGCTGATTGCTCGCTTTAGCCCATTCGACGGCCTTCCAAAACGAGAAAATGTTATCAAAGATGCTCCTGCCGTGTAAGAATCCATTCTGGGTATCATGAATAACATCCTGCAAAATTGGTTGCAATTTGATGCTCACTGCCTTAGCAAGAATCTTATAGGCAGTCCCAAGTAAGGTGATAGGTCTCCACTGGCCAATCAATGTCTTATCCCCACTCTTAGGAATAAGATAAATAAGCCCCTCAGTGAGAGAAGAAGGCATAGAACCTGTGTCCCACATCTTTTACAAAGCCGATGTTATCTCAGCCCCAATCTCATCCCAAAAAGTAGTGAAAAAAACAGGGGAGAGGCCATCCTCCCCTGGACACTTACCATGAGGTAAGGCATGAAGAGCATGATTGAACTCCTGCATAGAAAAAGGGGCATCCAAAGCGGCACACATCTCCTCGGTGATCAAATGTGGCAATGCATTCCAAACCTTCCTCTGTGCCCTGTGTCTCAGATCAGAATACGGCTCAGCACTAAGAAGCTGGCAGTAGAAATCGGTGGCAATCTGTCTAACCATGAGAGGATCTGAGTGAAGAGTGCCATGTGAATCCTGCAACTATCTGACACTATCTCTGGCATGAGATGGGCTGTGAGAAGCAAAGAAATGTTTGTTACATCTGCCACCCATCTCTGTCCAAAAGGATTCCTGGGCATGGAAACGATACTCCGCGCGCTGCTCAAGAGAGTGATGAAGTTCTGCTCTAATAGTACATAAAGAATCTGCAACCCATTGAGCATGAGGATGTTTCTCGTGCTTTTTCTGCAAGGCAGCCAATCTATGTCTAATAGCCCTTTCTAAGTCCAAGGCCTCTTGCCTCTTAGACAGAGCACATGTGTGATAAAAGTCACTAATATCACAGAGAGCAAAGGCCAGGCTTTGAGAGGCTTGTAAGAAGTCATGAGATCTCCAAATATCAAGCATACGACGCGATAGTTCTGCATCTGAAAACAAATGATCAGGGATGCGTACATGGGGTGCTGATCCATGGCGATTCGGATCTTTAATACATAAAACCACTGGGCAATGATCCGATTTGGAGGTGCCTGTAGCAATCAAAGTATGTCCACCTCTGTCAAGCACCCAATCATCCACATAAAATCTGTTTTACCGTGCATAGATACATCCTACATCTCTTCTCTTGTTAGACCATGAATAACCACCCATCTGTGTCCAAAAGGATTCCTGGGCATGGAAACGGTACTCTGCGCGCTACTCAAGAGAGTGATGAAGTTCTGCTCTTACAGTACATAAAGAATCTGCGACCCATTGAGCATGAGGATGTTTCTCGTGCTCTTTTTGCAAGGCAGCCAATCTACGTCTAATAGCCCTTTCTAAGTCCAAGGCCTCTTGTCTCTTAGACAGGGCACATGTGTGTTAAAAGTCACTAATATCACAGACAGCAGAGGCCAAGCTTTGAGAGGCTTGTAAGAAGTCATGAGATCTCCAAATATCAAGCATACGACGTGATAGCTCTGGATCTGAAAACAAATGATCAGGGATGCATACATGGGCTGCTGATCCATGGCAGTTCGGAACTCTAATACATAAAACCACTGGGCAATGATCCGATTTGGAGGTGCCTGTAGCAATCAAAGTATGTCCACCTCTGTTAAGCACCCAATCATCCACATAAAATCTGTCTAACCGTGCATAGATACATCCTACATCTCTTCTCCTGTTAGACCATGAATAAAGAAGAGTGGATGGACTCCTCAAAATGTCATCCTCATGCCAACAATCTCTACCATGAATGGAGAGTATAAACCTCTCCCAAGCCAATGCCTGAGAAGTAGCTTCTGAAGAATGAAAGTCCACCTGGAAGAAGCCTCCACCAAGTAAACGAGTATCGTGAAAGTGCACAATCAGCTCTGAAGGGAGAGCTGCTAGAAGCCATTCACGGGCCTGCGAACGAGAGGGGTGGGAACCATAAACTCTCGCAACAAGGGAAGTTTGGACCTCAAGGTCAATGTTGTGCTGAAGAGAGGTGAGCTCGTCTTGTGAAAAATCGATGATTCTCCCGGTCAGTGGGGGTGATGAGAGATTGGCTGTGGCAGAAAAAGCCATAAGATCAATCAAGAAAAGTGGGTGGCCGACTTGAATCCAGATAAAATAGGTGCTGGGAAAACGGGAGCAGAGGAGGGGGGGCAAAGGCGGGGAGCAATTGGGGAAGCAAGGGCAAAGGGGCAGGCGGGGGCAGTAGAGGGCCAGGCGGTGTCACCATTTGGTCCATCTCCATTTCTGGAGCCACTTCTATGGGACTGTCACTCCATAGAGCGGCCAGATTTGTGCCATGTTCACATGGGGCCAGGTCAGTGTCCCATGTGAAAGGGCCAGTTTTATGGTGTCACATGGACGGGAGCCAGATCAGTGCCACCCGTGTGCGACCAATGCTGCGTCAGATGGACGGGAACCAGTTTCTTGCCACGCGTGTGTGATTTGTTTCGTGTTGTATGGACGGGAGCCTGTTGGTGCCACTCGTGTATGGCCAGGATGGTGTCTTACCTATGGGATTGTCACTCCATAGGAAGACAAGGACATATTTATTTATATCTGTCGTGCCAGTTTTGTGCCCGACAGGAACCTCTTGTACAAGTTTCATGAAAGGGAGATTTCGTTTATTATTTGTGCACATGCATTTATGCCTGCATGCATAAATTTGTTTTTGCATGACTTATTTGCGTGTGTCTGCTTGTTATGCCGTGCCAGTACACTGGATGGGGACGCCCCTAGTGTGCCGTAGAGTGCTCTTTGCTGACTTGGTGGTGTGGCGTGTGAACAGTGGTAAGTATTTTCATTTTGGCCTTTTTAAAAGGTAAAATCCATAAACTAGAGTAAACCTTAATATTTATAAGGTATTTTGTTCACATTCATTTTAAATAGGGGCTAGACATTTGCTTATTGGGGGGGGGGGGGGGGGGGGGGGGGGGGGGGCAAAGTAATAAGTTGATTAAAGGTTTTATAACCTTTTAAAAAAAGCCTTGCATGGGACTCTTTTGGGAAAATACCCACGTGTGGGGTTGGTGGCTCTTCTTGCCTTCTTCACGCCTAGCTGTACCCGCCTCCTTCACGCCTGCCTGAACCCGCCTGTAGTACTTGGTGTACCTGTTGTCCATCTATACCTGGCTGTACCTGCCTGCAGTACTTGATGTACCTGGTTGTACCCGCCTACAGTAGTTGGTGTACCTGCTGCCCAACTGTACGTGGCTGTACCCGCATGTAGTACTTGGTGTACCTACTGCCCAGCTGCACCTGGCTGTACCCGCCTGTAGTACTTGGTGTACTTGTCGCCCAACTGTACCTGGTTGTACCCGCCTATAGTACTTGATGTATCTGTTGTACCTGATTGCCTGTTGAACCCACTATACCTGCCTGTTGAAACAGTACCTACTGTACCTGCACGTGTGAAGTATTTAATGTACTTGGTGTATTTGCTGCAAAGTACAGAACCCTAATATTAATTGGCTGGCTGTACCTGCACACATGTGAAGTTCCTGACGTGCTTGATTGTACCTGCTACAATTTGTACCGGTTGTATCTGGATTGTACTCACCATACCAGGTGCTCTCATATTTTTCTCATTTGTGTAAATCTGAAATTTGTTAATTTAAATTCAGAGAATGCTTTAAGTTGTGTAGTGCAGGAGCATGGCATGCATATGTTGACCATGTTCAGTAAATTCTTCCTGGTGTGGCTAGTATATTTTCCTATGTGGTGTTGTTAACCGCGCTCTCAGAGCTTGTGAGAGCAAGTGAAGGTTTGACTCACCAGAGAATTTAGGAGCAAAGCATCATTGGGGAGAACCAAACCACGTTTCCTCCGCGGTGTACTCCTTGGCGTGCGTTAGTACGGGCGTGCCTGTTGGTGCACGGTTCCGGAAGACCAGTGTGAAAGGCACGTGTCCACCTAGTGAAGGTGGGAATGAGCCTGTGATTTGAGGCTACTCCGACCAACACCTCTTCATCGACTTGAACTAGTTTTATTTGGTTGTTTTTACTCCCTTGTGGAGAAATCTGGTCTGTTAGGCCCGTGACACTTGTACAAATATAATTACTTCAAGAAATACAAAAATTATTGAGGGGGGGCCGGCCCTTTTCGGCCCTAGTGTTGGTGTCATTTGTATTTTTTCAGTATTTCCAGTATTTGTGTTGTTGATGTTGTCTCCATTGATTAATATCTGTTAGATTGAGTGTTCTAAATATGTGTATATTGTCTTCCGATCTGTAGGCCTCTTGTAGGGAGCGGTCACATTGGTATCAGAGCCCGGTCGTCTCTCTTTCTCAAGAGGAGACACGGAGTTTTGAGATCGGAAGCAAGCACGCACACTTAATTCAATGGACAGCCAGGGCAACCCATTGGAAGTGCCGAATTCGAGGGGCCAAGCAAGTGCTTCATGGGAGTCCGATGCATTGCATAGAAGGCATAAGCCTCTTGAGAGAGTCTATGACAATGTATACATGGGACAACCATCATGTGGTAAAGAACCCATGCACGAGAAAGAGCCCAATGCATTGAGGGCTGAGTTGGAGCACATGAAGAGGCTCTTGCAGGCAAAAGAGCAAGAGCTGAAATTCTTGCATGAAGACCCTCATGTACAAAGTGTCATAGAAGCCAAGAAAGCTGATGCTATGGTGGACATGGCTTTTGAGTCTATGGCTCGAGAAGTGGGCAAGAAGCCAAGGGAGCTGGCACTCTCTTATCTTATCCGCAAGGGTGACCTTAAAGAGGGAGAGGATGGACAGCTCATTTTTAAGAATCCATCCCGTTTGCAGCATGGAGACCCAGCCTCTCAAAGGTTGAGATCATACTTGCATAAAGAAGAAGTTTCGGTCACCTCCCGCCATGCATCCACTCCTCAGGACACTGGAGGAAACAGATTTATGCATCCTCAAGGCCATTTGGATTCCAAGAATGTACATCATGTGGACAGTGGTCGGCATGCAAGCCGAAAGACTTTGCCCATTGAGTTGTCTCGTGGTGAGACATTGCATCATTTGGGGAGGTCACATGCATCGGGGCCATAGATTCATAATGCACATGCCACCGTGTCTTTTGAAACATGTTTGGTTGCCCATGAAGCCCATGTAGAGAAAGCTGCCCCGTTGGATAAGGGGAAGAGAAAAAGAGAAGAACATGTACCACATCCCAAGAAGCTCAAGGAGTTCAAGGTAGGGGACAAGTCCATGAATTTTAATGCCTTTCATGGAGAGTATGATGCCTCTAAGGTGCTAGCTTTTGTGGCGAAGAGAAGGCTGTCCCAAACCTGCAAAAAGGTGGACAGCCACCTAAAAAGAGTTTCCGGGATGTCCAGAAGGGAGGTAAAGCTGAAAATACCTCATCCAAGGATCATGGGCCAAAGAAGAACAAATTTGGCTTGACCCACGAGCAAAGGGAGCAATATGCAAAGGAGGGGAAATGCTTTTCTTGTGGCAGCAAAGAGCATATGTTTAGACAGTGTCCCACCCGCAAACCAAAGCATGAGGACAAGCAACCCAAGGCAAATGTGCATGCAGTTCCCGATATGCAGGGAAACACAAAGCATGATGGAAAAGAGAGGATGGTATGCAAAGCATGGGGTCAAATCAAGGATCAGCCCGCTCTATTTATGTTTGATGATTGTGCATCAGATAACTTTATCTCTATTCAGATGGCAATCGCCTTGGGCATTGAGGTTGAGGACATGGGGCCTCAAATTGAAGCAGAAGCTACCTTTGTTGGTAAAGAGGTGCAGGTTACCCCACTTATTGGGAAGTTACGCATACATTTTCAGGGTTATCTTGATCATGAGCATTTCTTGGTTGCCCCACTTAATGGATGTGATGTATTGCTTGGTAAGCCATGGCATTATAGGCTTGAGCCGCGCAAAGAATACAAGACAAATAGGATTTCCTTTATGCATAGAGGCTGCGTGCATGTTATTGATGCTGACAAGGAAGGGGATTCTATCCCAGTTGTATCTCACATCCAGATGAATAAAGCAATGAAAAAGAGTCTTTCTGTGTACTTGGTTTTTGTTCGTGATAGCATTGAACCAGCATTGAACCAAGTCATGATGTTTTGACTCAGGATAGGTTGAATTTTCTTCATGTATTCAAAGATTGTTTTGCTGATGCATTGCCATCCTCAAAGGCCCAAGGATCATCGCATAGGTCTTGTGCCAGGTAGTTCTGCACCTAACAAACCTGCATATCGTGTGAGTGCCGCACAACAAGAAGAGATCTTGAAGCAGGTTAATGAGCTTTTTGAGAAAGGTTTGGTTCAGCCAAGTTCCTCACCTTATTGCTCTCCTGTGCTTCTTGTTCAAAAGAAAGATGGATCATTCCGCATATGTGTGGATTATAGAGCTCTAAATAAGCTCACCATCAAGAATAGATTTTTAATCTCGTGTATTGATGACATTCTGGATAAGCTTGATGGCTCGGCTTATTTTAGCCGTATTGATTTGAAGAGTGGTTATCACCAGATACGAGTGGTGCCACAGGATGTCCACAAAACGGCATTCAGGACAGCTTTTGGATTGTATGAATTTTTGGTGATGTCTTTTGGTCTCCAATGCCCCAACCACATTCAATCGTATGATGGATAGGATATTCCGACCCCATCGAAAATTCACAGGTGTGTTCTTTGATGACATCTTGGTGTTCTCCAAGAATGAGCAAGAGCATAGGACTCATTTGGCCACTGTGTTTGAAGAGTTGCGCATAAACTCTTCATTAATGCCAAGAAAAGTGAGTTCTTGCAAAATGTACATCAAGTACGTAGTTTTCTAGGGTTATGTTCATATTACAGGCGCTTCATAAGGCATTTTGCTATGATTGGCCACCCCTCTACATGATCTCACGAAGAAGAAAGCCACTTTTAAATGGACCCCGAAGGAGCAGCATGCCTTCTTGCAACTCAAGAATGCTATCATATGTGGACCCGTATTGATTGTTCCCGAGTTGCAAAGGTCATTCATAGTGGAATGTGATGCTTGTGGCGATTGTATAGGGGCTGTCCTAAATCAAGAAGGTCATGCAGTTGCATATGAGAGCTGTGGATTGCATGATGCCGAGCTTCATATGGATATCTATGAGAAAGAGCTCTTGGCTGTAATTCATGCCGTAAAGATATGGAAACATTATCTTCTTGGGGCTGAATTTGTAGTCAAGACAGATCATCAAAGCTTGAGATATTTTCTATCTCAAACAAAGCTTTCGGAGAAGCAGATGAGAATGGCAAACTTTCTTTCCATGTTTCATTTTTAGATTGTACATACTCCGGGAAAGAAAAATGTGGTGGTAGATGCATTATCTAGGAGGCCTTATGTGGCTGCAGTTTTAGTGGCCTCTCATGGGGACTTATCTGCCATGCGAGATTTGTATCATTTGGATGCTGATTTTTGCCATATATGGACTGATTTGATGGCTGGTCACTCACATGCCTCTTATGTGATCAAAGAGGGTTATCGTATGAAGGATAACTGCTCATGTGTGGTGAAGGAAATGCGTCCAAAGGTTATGGACAAATGTCACGCTCCACCTTATGCTGGTCATCGAGGTATCATGCCTACTACACGCATGATTGAGAGATATTTCTTTTGGCCAAGCATGCGTAAAGACATTGAGGCATATGTACGTGCATGCCTTACTTACCAAAAGGTGAAATTTGATAGGCAAAAGCCTCCAGGTTTGCTTCAACCATTGCCTATTCCCTCGCAGCCATGGGAAAGTATTACTATGGACTTTATTATGGACTTGCCTAGATTCCAACATGGGAATGATGCTATTTGGACCATTGTGGACAGGTTTAGCAAGCAAGCTCACTTCTTGCCCGTCAAGAAAACCATTAAAGTTGATCATATGGTGAAGCTTTTTCTTGCTAACATCTTCAAGCATCATGGTATGCCTAAGTCCATTGTTGGGGATAGAGATCCCAGGACTACGAGCCTCTTTTGGAGGGCTGTATTTGATAACATGGGCACTAAACTTGAGTTTTCATCAGCTTATCATCCCCAAACGGATGGCCAAAGTGAAGCTGCAAATTCAGAGTGGTCTTGCCACCCATCCTTCGTACAAAGGATGAGATTTTTGCAACTGATGAGTATGTGCGTGACTTGGATGTAGCGTTTGCTCAGGTGCGGACAGCCATTGCAAGGTCACAAGATAAGCATAAAAGGGCTGTTGACAAGCATAGAAGAGACATGCAAGTCAAGGAAGGTGATTGGGTATTACTGAAATTTGAGAAAGCTAGGCTTCGGAAGAGGCCAGGACGAGAGGGATCATATCCAAAGCTTTCTACTCGATATTATGGACCCTTCAAAGTGACTGACAAGATCAATGAAGTGTCCTTCAAGCTTGCTTTACCCAGCCATTGGAAGATTCACAATGCTTTTCATGTGAGTCTTCTGCGGAAGTATGTGGGGCCAGATCCAGAGGAGCCTGTCACAGAAGATCCGCCAGAAGTTGATGAGCTTGAGGAGATCCTTCAGCTAGAGCAGATTGTATTTCACAAGGAGAGAAAGTTACCACATGGGAAGCTTTCTTGGAGATACCTTGTGAAATTTAAAAATTATTTGCCAATTGATGCAAAGTTGGTAGATGAGGATTATTTTGCTGACTATCCTCGGCTTTTGCAGGCATATCTTGAGGCTTTGCAGTTGAGGTCAACTGTTTAGAAGCCCGAGGGATGTCACCATTTGGTCCATCTCCATTTTTGGAGCCACTTCTATGGGACTGTCACTCCTTAGAGCGGCGAGATTTGTGCCATGTTCACATGGGGCCAGGCCAGTGTCCCATGTGAAAGGGCCAGTTTTATGGTGTCACATGGACGGGAGCTAGATCAGTGCCACCCGTGTGCGACCAATGCTGCGTCACATGGACGGGAACCAGTTTCGTGCCACCCGTGTGATTTGTTTTGTGCTGTATGGACGGGAGTCTGTTGGTGCCACTTGTGTATGGCCAGGATGGTGTCTTACCTATGGGATTGTCATTCCATAGGAAGACCAGGACATATTTATTTATATCTGTCATGCTAGTGTTGTGCCCGACAGGAACCAGGAACCTCTTGTACAAGTTTCATGAAAGGGAGATTTCGTCCATTATTTGTGCACATGCATTTATGCTTGTATGCATAAATTTATTTTTGCATGACTTATTTGCGTGTGTCTGCGTGTTATGCCGTGCCAGTACACTGGACGGGGCTTCTTCCCCTGATGTACCTGGCTGTACCCGCCTACAGTACTTGGTGTACCTGCTATTGAGCTGTACCTGGCTGTACCCGCATGTAGTACTTGGTGTACGTGTTGCCCAGCTGTACTTGGCTCTAGTACTTGGTGTACTTGCTGCCCAGCTGTAGCTGGCTGTACCCGCCTATAGTACTTGATGTATCTGCTGTACTTGACTGTACCTGCCTGTTGAACCCACTGAAGAAGCTCTGAGAGTGCGGTTAACAACACCACACAGGGAAATATACTAGCAACACTAGGAAGAATTTCGTGAACATGGTCAGCATATACATGCCATGCTCCTGCACTACACAACTTAAAGCATTCTCTGAATTTAAATTAACAAATTTCAGATTTACACAAATGAGAAAAATAAGAGAGCACCTGGTACGGTGAGTTTAATCTAGATACAACCGGTACAATTTGTAGCAGGTACATTTAAGCACGTCAGGAACTTCACACGTGTGCAGGTACAGCTAGCCAATTAAAATTCGGGTTTTGTACTTTGCAGCAGATACACCAAGTACATTAAATGCTTCACACGTGCAGGTACAACAGGTACTGTTTGTACAGAGCCAATGAAGGTTTGACTCACCAGGGAATTTAGGAGCAAAGCATCATTGGGGAGAACCAGGCCACGTTCCCTCCGCGGTGTACTCGTTGGCCTGCGTTAGTACGGGTGTGCCTGTTGGTGCATGGTCCCGGAAGACCAGTGAAAGGCACGTGTCTACCCAGTGAAGGTCGGAATGAGCCTGTGATTTGAGGCTACTCCGACCAACACCTCTTCATTGACTTGAACCAGTTTTATTTGGTTGTTTTCACTCCCTTGTGGAGAAATCTGGCTTGTCAAGCCCGTGACACTTGTACAAATATAAATACTCCAAGAAATACAAAAAGTATTGAGGGAGGGCCAGCCCTTTCCGGCCCCAATGCTGGTGTCATTTGTATTTTTTCAGTATTTCCAGTATTTGTGTTGTTTGTGTTGTCTCCGTTGATTAATATCTGTTAGATTGAGTGTTCTAAATATGTGTATATTGTCTTGTGATCTGTAGGGCTCCTGTAGGGAGCGGTCGCAGGCGGGGACTGAAGAAGGCAGGGGGTGGGCAGCAAAGGGGGAGGCGGGGTAGCAAAAGGGGCTAACAGGGGCAGGCGAAGGTTGGCGGGGGCAGCTGAAGGGCAGGCGGGGACTGAGGAAAGGCTAGCGAAGGTTGCAGAGGGACAGGCGAGGGGTTGCAGAAGGGCAGGCGAAGGCAGCAGTTGCAGGCAGGAGCAGCAAAAGAGCAGGCGGAGGCAACAGAGGGCAGGCGGGGGCAGCAGCGCAGATTCACGTCACTTCAGCACGTCGTCTTTTTCAAGAATCCTCCTAGGATCACTTTCCCCAAGAGCTTTTAGATGTTTGGAAAATATGCCATTTATCCAACTTTTAGCAACAATAGTAGAATGTATTGCCTAAGAATTCGAGTTTGGAGGCTCCACTTCTTGCCAGTTTCTAGAAGCAAAGCGATATGTTTTCTTGGGATATTGAAATCCTTCATCATCAACCCTGACTTTATTCTTATCTTTAGAGGAAGATTGTTTAGCAGTATTTGAGTTTGTTTTTGCTTACTAGCCATGGGAGCTTATTTGGCCTGCTGGCCGGCATCTTTTTTGATAGAGTCCTTATCTTGAGCCTTTTGTTGCACAATAGTGGGAGGTGTAACTATTGTCTCGGCAGGCCGCAGAGGAACTGCTGAAGGAGGTGGTTTGTGCAAAACTGAAGGGCATGTAGTAGCCATGCGACCAAATTTACCACATTCAAAGCATGCACCCACAAAGGTGCTCCATTTGAGCTTAAGATATTTGTACCCAACATCGAACAACTTGCCATCGCTTCTTTGAAAAGCAACCTCTATGAAGGCGGATCGGGTACATCCGTATCCCATAGAATACAAAAGCGATTAGCATTCCCATCATTTCTAGGCTGACATATGATTTTCCCCAAAGAGGTTGCAAGAGCAGGTAATTGTTGTGCCCATTCAATAGGAAAGTGCTGCACTTCAACCCATACCGGGCAGCCTTATTACATCTTGTTCGGTGACCAAGGCAAAACATACACCATCTGTTCCCATACTAGAAGGTAGAGCGCTCTATCATATAGTCTCTACATTTTCGGTCCCTAAAGAATACCTCACAAAAACCCCGTTGCGCCCAATACATTGCTTCCACCACAGGACCTCTAAATATAGCTTTAAGCCACTGTGCAATATCTTCACCTGAAGGCATTTTTCCCGGGAAGAAATTAACCAAAGCATGTTCTGAATTTTTTTTGACTGGCTCTACCACATCCTCAATAGGAATGTGGAATGCATACTAGGGGGATTCACCTTCCCATCGTCTTCGATTGTCAGAAAAGTCATCACCAAAAGCATCAGCAATAAAGCGTTCCTCATCATTGAATACATTTTTATACAAAGGAGCATCAATCTGCAATTTATGAAGCTTCTGATTGCAAAAGCCATGACGGGAAGAATCTTTCTCCCTATGAGCATATACAACTGCATCATTTGGCTGAGATACTTCCATATCTGCAGAAAAGAAGACTAACTATGGGAGCTGAAACAGAGAAGCCTTCTGTACACACGCGCGCGCGCGCGCGCACACACACACACACAGAGGGTTGTACAGAGAAAAAAGGCAAGCAGCAGGAGATGAAACAGAGGAAAGTACAGCAGTAAAGGTTAGAGAGCAGATCGCAAGCAGGGGGTCCTGAGCCTTGCAAGAGTAGCGAGTGAGATCAGAGCATCGGGTCGTGTCAGATGCGACAGAGATGGGTCAAATGAGAGGGCGATAGGGCTGTTGGACTTCCTCTCGATTTTGTCTCACAACACACACACACACACACACACACACGAGCGCGCGTGCGTGCGTTGTCGAACACAGCTGCAGCTGCATAGGAGACACACGCAGGTCACTCAATGGCTTCACAGAGGGCGATTGAGGTCGCTCTCGCTCTCGCTCTCAACACACACACACACACACACACACACACACACACACACACACACTCCCTTCTTCTCTCTTCTTCCTCCCCTAACCCCCCTTTGATCCCCCATTATTTTTTTTCTCCCTCTCTCCATGTGGGAGAAATATCTGTGTTGTTGAATGTGACTTGTGAGTAAAACTACAAGAATGGGTGTGCAAGAAGATCGTCAATGTGCATGCATAGAAAGGAAATTACGAATGTAGCAAACCTCCTTGACCTTCCTCTGTTAGGTATTCAGATCTTCTGCAAAGAGGAACAGTGGTGATTGTTTGTTTGCAAGGTTGCTGAGTTTGAACGGCTGGGAATATTCCTTGATTCTCCTTTGTTAGTTTGGGGGATCTGCTTCAAGTGGAAAAGTGGAGATTGTTTGCAAGATTGGTGAGTTTGGGCTGCTTTTGGATGCTGGATATGTAGTTGCAGGTGCTCAATGCTCGAGGACAACTAGGGCAGCCCTTTTAATGGCTGAATTAGCCCATTATTCCCTGTTTGGCCTAGCAAAGACACCTTTCTCAAATGTTTTATAGCCCGTCCTTGGGGCCCGCGGGACCTGACTACCAGGCCTTGGGCATGTGTTTGGCACTCTGTTTTGGGCTTGTCAGGCTGCCAAAATCTGTCTGAAAATTGCTGGTTTTGTTTCATATCTCCTTCGCTTCTCTCTGGTGGTTGCGGTTATCTGACAATTTTTTTCTCGATAAAGTTATCCCAAATCACTGGAGAGCAGGGTTGAAAAATTGTACTTAGCACACCGTTACTGGGTCACCTATAAGATTGGCTTATTTTGGCATGATGATCTAACATGTCAAATTTGTCAGATTTGTTTCCTCAAACATGGCTGCATAAGAGGTTTTCAAATATGGAATTCTTGCTCAAACTTAAGCATCAAGGCTACATGACTAAAAGGTGAGCGATTGATGAAAAACGATTAGAGTGAAGAAAGGATAAAGGAAAGGTATACAAAAATTTTGGTAAGGAAAATGAAACGATTGTTTCGTTGAAATATTTGTGTGGCTAGAGAGATCCTCTCATTGAAGTAGATGGACAATCTCATGAATGAGCTTCCGTAAAGCCTCTGATCGTGCTTCATATCACATGCTTGATTCCTGAATTCTGTGAAGGGTCCACACTAACATATGTTTTTCAGACAGGATCTGATTGTGTTTTATGTGTCAAAACAAACAGGCACCGATGCTGATTGCTGAAGGCAGTCCCGAAGCTTTCATTCTCACAGATGCCCTTTTAAGGTAATAAAACCTGATCGCTTGTTGTAGGAAGGTGTGGTTGTTACCTTTAAGTATGTCACACAATGTGCTCTTGTATTTGGTTTGATGTGCGGCTTTGCATTACTTTTGCATATCTCTTTAGTAATTGTGGCTCATGCTTTTTGTTAAGATGTAATCTCTTACAGGTGTGTAGCTTATCCAGACCACGATTGGGAAATAGCAGATTCGACACTGAATTTTTGGTATGTGTTCTGACTTCTCTGATTGAATCAAAAGTCACACGATGGCAAGATGTATCTTCTTTGCAATGAGAGATCATATGGGTTGTAATGAATGAACTGAGGCCAAAGTGTGCATTATGAATATCCAGCTTTGGCTTCATTATTTGGCGTGCATAACTAGAGACTATGGTAGATATCCAGGTACTAGTCCACAAACCTCAATCTTTCTCAGAAGAACGTTGTTTTACTTGAAAAGCCTCCTTATGAAGGATTCCAAAGCCCAAAGCTCTCTGTTTAGCCACCTCTGCTTTGCCATCCTCTCTGCCATCATTTAATCCCAAGAAAGTTGGGGACGCTGGGAATGCAAGCCTTCGAGAAACACCAATCAAATGATGGCCTGATGAATGCTTCCACTTTGGATGCATGTCAAGCATTGGATTACTTGGCTGAAGAGGTCTATATTCAATGCTTTTGAATCAAATGGTGGCCTGGTGAATGCTCCCACTTTGGATTACTTGGCTGAAGAGGTTTCTATTCAGTGCTCTCTAGACAGGAGCAAAATTGTTTTGTAACATTCTATCAAGGTGTAGTAACGTTCTAAGCTGGGAAATCTTCTTAGGAAATTCCAGAAAAAATTGGGTTTCTTGTTGGGGTCAGGGTTAACTCAAAACAGTCACTTCTCTAAGGTCATACTAATATCAATTGAGTTCGTTTTTAGGAGGCTTTATTAGCCTGCTTGTTTGTCACAGCTCCCCCTCCGTGTGCCAGAAAATTGTAAATGCAAGAAGAGGCAATTTTACCGGTAGCTCTTCATGCATAGCTTTGTTTTTAAACCTGCAGGTGTACTTTAGCAGAGTTTGTTCTGGGATTAAGCAACGAGACGCAAAGGAAGAAGGCATTGACAACATTTGCCCCTGTTTACACAGTCCTCCTTGATGCTTTGTTTCTCAGAGCTGAGGTGAAATCTTTTTTTTTTTTTGCGACCTTGTCAAAACTGTTAGTAACATTGTAATTTTTCAATTTAAAACTTGCCAGTTTTATGTTGTCTTGTCTACTTTAAATGTTGTGATCGGTTATTTGTATAGCAATGATAAAATTACTTTACTATCAGTAAGAAAATAGGTTCCAAGTCACGTTGAAAGTATCTGGATCTGATAGCAGCGTGCCTTTTTTTAAGGGATAGAGGACATCTGTCTAATTGACGTGATTTAAGTTGGCAGGTAGTAGAGTATAGTGCAGATGAAATTGATGGAACAAGGAATCTTCCTGATGGGCTTGTTCGATTCCGTCGAAACCTTGAGGAACTCCTCACAGATATCTGTTATTTTTTAGGACCCACTCAGTTTCTTGCCAAGGTAGTATAACTTCTTTGATGTTGTTTACAAAGCAGATTGTGTTAGAATGAATATTCAAATTTGAGGTCAAGGGCCAGAAGTCTACATTAAGAGTCTCAAACTAAAAGAGTAATTTGAGTTAAGGCCGATTGGAGTTCTTTATTCTTCCTAATTAAACACCTCCTTGCTTTGTGTCACATGCCTTGTTTGAGTGAATGTTTTTCTGTCAATTGGTCTTTGAGTCATGATTGCAATTACTATACATTTTTGATATGTTGTGTGTGTGTGTATCCTTTTTTTGGGCCATGAGCGGCAAAGGATTTAGAATTTCTTCAAGTCCTATTCCTGGTTGACAAATGCTTTTGTTTGTGGAGATTTTAACAACTCTCCTCAAAGGGAAGAGATTATACATCTGGCTCTTCTCATATGTTACATGTTGAGCGTCAGGCTTGGGACAATTTCATTATGCAAACTGATGCCTCTGATCTTTGGTTTTCTACTATGGTTGGAATTCTAGGATTCACTTATCAGCATAATGCTCTTGCTCAATATTGGGCTAGATTGGACAGATGGTATTTGTTACACACTTGACAGTATGACTCTTTCTCATGTAAGCTTTGGGTTGATTATGCCTCTAACAATCTCTTATCATACACCACTATGGTTGGCATTATATTTTTAAATGCCCTTGTGGGAACCTCCTCTCCAGCATCAGAGATTGTTACACATAAATAATAGTTATCTCTCGCATGACACTTCAGAGCTTTAGTACATGATGCCATTTGTCCGCTTCGTGCTCAGTTGTTAGATAATGCTGACACTGCTTGGTTTCGTTTTGTGCAATGAATGTGGATAGTCATTGTTGACTTTGGCAGGTGCTATGTTGCTGATGCCAGGTAAAGAGTTGAAATGCAATTTACGTGGAATCTAACCCCTTTTGAATGGATTCTGTGGACCGACAATCACATCATGCCATGTCTAGGATCTTTTGAATGCACAATTTACGTGGGAATATGCCTACTATACTTCTTAGGACATCCTTGTTATGCAAGTGTATGTAGCAAAAGCCTTTGATATAGTTCAATGGGACTACATAGTCGAGGTCATAGCTGCAATGGGCTTTGGTCGTAAAATGCAACAAGCTATTTTTTGGTTATATCAAGATAGTACTGCCCAATGTGTTTTGGATCGTGATCTCTCATCGAAGTGGACATTGCAAAAATGTGTGCATCAAGGTGCATTACTGTATACGATTGCAATGGGCTTTGGTCGTAAAATGCAACAAGCTATTTTTTGGTTATATCAAGATAGTACTGCCCAATGTGTTTTGGATCGTGATCTCTCATCGAAGTGGACATTGCAAAAATGTGTGCATCAAGGTGCATTACTGTACACATCCACTTTTGATGTCTTGACTGTGCGTAGTTACATGGTGTGGAGGTACCAATGGTTCACATTTTATGGCCCAGGCCTATGGAGATGATTCTTTGTTATGCCTAAAAATGATCCAAATGATCTTAAGTGTATGAATTATTTGGTAAAGCAGATGGACCTTATATCAACTTTTCTAAGTCTAAAGTGCTTTTGTTGACTTCTTGTGACTGGCATTCAGTATTATGGCGAGGACAAATTATTTTGCTAGACCACTTTGTTAGACATTTGGGATATCCACTAGCATGGTATATGTCAACGCAGGATGTCATTCATTGGGTATTGAACAAATTGAAGGCCATTCTAGCATATTGTTCAATCAATCATTATGGCCTATGTGCAATTGTACTTGCCGTTGTTGATTTGGCGTAATACTGATATTGATACTTTTTATTTCTCATACCTTGGAATATCATTCGAGAGCGCTGCATCTTTTGAGACGATCTTTGGTTTGCACACCTAAAATGCATGGTGGACTAAATATACTTGATGTGCAATATCATCTCTTGGCAAGAAAGGTCACCATGATTCGCACTTTTTTTCAACTTCGGCAGCCATGGGCCATAATGCTTGCAGACGTGCATGTTATGACAATTGGTACATTTCTCACTGGGAAGCAATGCTTAGTAAATTTGAAGGGAAAATTCTGGGATGCCCTTATGCATCTTCCATTCTTCGTGATTGGAAATTAGCCTTGTCTTCTATGTAGTGGCATGGTAGAGATGCATTGACTGTGAATTCTCTTCGATTGGAAAGCATTCATTGGTCTTCGGTGTTTCCTCAACCACTTGCAGTACAACAACCACGAAAGGCTTGCCTTTTGGCCCCCATTGGAGTTAACACTATGGTGGATGTCGTAAGAGATGAGGGATTTGTGTTGACTTTCTCACAAGCCTCTCTGAAACATAACTTGGGTTTACATCATAGGCGAGTGTGGAAAACTACTACTATGCTGTTGCGACCTTTTGAACCCATCCCACCCCCGGATGTTCAGGATAGACTTCATGATTGGCAACTTATTGGTCATACCAGTTCTCTTCAATTGGATGCGCTTTCGGCAAGTAACGTGTACAAATTGTTGCCTCCTTCCCCGTGGATCCAGCCTCAAGGTGATACTTTATGGGGAATGCATAAGAAAACTAAATGGGGGAAACAAAGGCTTTGACTAATCTGGGGTTGTAAGCTACATCTCAAATAGTGTCTATTCTTATGGAGATGCCTTGTGGGAATACCTTGAGTCTCCACTTTTCTAGCAAAACAACATCTCTTGTGATAGATGTTGTTGATGTGGATGATATGCAGAGTCCGTAGAGTCCGTTCCGCATCTTCTTTGGCATTGCACGGAGTCCATGACTTTCTTGCCAGCATTGACTCGCAATCTCGAGGATGTTTTTCCATCCTTCAAAGGAGGAAAACTCTTCTGGGTTTTTGGTGTTTTGCCATCTTGCATGGCTGGATTTGACACTTTCACGATTTGGATGAGATACTAGGCACTCTAGACTATTTGGAAGGCTAGGAACCATATTATGTTTCGATAGCCTTCTCTGAATGCTTATGCTTTCTTTCGTGCCAATCTTCGCTAGTCCCTAAATTACTGTCGACAGCTGGAGGCTATTGATACCCGACAGTTTGAGGTCTTTTTCTACTGTTTCTAGCTTTCTTCCTTGGATGACTTCTCTTTGAAGTACATCCTCCCCATGTATATAGCTCCTTGGTAATAGAACACTGGTTTTTTACTTTAAAAAAAGTGTGTGTAGGTGGAGAGCTTTTTTCTATTGCCTTGGTCACCTAATAAGGACTATCACAATGTGATTAAGCATAAATGCCCAATGTGGATGGAAGTGGTGTACTTCCCGCAGGAATTCAAGGCTCATCTCCTAGGCATAGTAGCATTGCTGTGGATAAGGTTATATGTCCTCCTAGACCCATAGGAAATGGAAATCGTTTTTGTATTTTGTGGGATACTTTTAAACCCACTATTCCTCACATTTCTATTGGGGTGTGCAGACCTAGAATTGGCACAAAATATTATGAGCTTAATTGGGGCATGTTTGCTGGCGCTTGTTTTCAATGTCGTAAATTTGGGTACATGGCTTCGCAATGTCCATCCGTAATACACCGACCCCCTCTTGAAGCTGTACCTCCACCTCAAAAACATGATGAAGTGCAATCTGTCAACAAGGTGGTTAACACAAGAGTTGGGGTTAAGATGCAAGAAATGTTAAAGGGTAAGCCCTCGATGCATAATGGAACTCCGACAAATAATAAAACAACAATTTTTGGAAAGGAAAATGTCAAAGGAAAGGTTGATAAACATGTATTTGTGACTCTAAAGAAAACAGCTAAGCTGCTGTCCTAGTCTACATATCATATCCGAAATTGGATCGAGTTACAAACTGTACGAGGTCAGAATCAAAATTCTTTTATAGATCTTGTGTCGAGAAACTGGGCGGAAGTTCGTAAAGGAGGCGCACAAATTGTGGATAAAAATGACGTTATATGGCATGTATTCTTGCATACTGGTGGTGACCACAACATGGATGTGAATTAGCTTTCTTTTACTTTTCGTGATAGAGATGTCAATGATTCCAATAAAGTTTGTGACTTACAATGTTTAGGGCCTCTATGATCTTAATAAATGGAGATGTTTTTTGGCACTATGTAAATAGAATGAAGCTTGATGTGTTGTGTATCCAAGAACATAATCAGCATGAGTATGGTGGCCAGTTTGAGCACTTCGCTGGTTATGATATATTTTATGCAGGAACCAATAACTATTTAGGGGATGCTTTTCTTGTAAGGCATGAGTTGCAGCCAATGCTAATGGGATTCCATACGTTTCGATGCATTGTGTGGTGTTATTGAACTAGAAGATGCATTAAAAGACGGGTCAATGGAAATCTCCCGGATGGAATGGCCTGACGTTGGAATTCTTCCAGACATTCCGGGATCTGAAGTATCCAATTCTGTCTATGATTAATGCTTCATGGGTGAGTGGTGAAACGCTAGCACCGTGGAAAGAAGGGTTGGTTACATTGGCTCCTAAAAAAGAATTGTGTGAAATGCTGCATGTGATGTATAAGCTGGCCACCAAAATGATAGGCAACCGCATGAAAGGTGTTTTGTTTGATGGATTGCATCCTCAACAATATGATTTTGTGCCAAGAAGACAAATAATGGATAATATCGCTAATGCCTATATTGCTATGAAATATACCAAATATACAAAACAAGATGTGCTGATTGTGCAGATGGATGTGGCGAAGGCATTTGATACAGTGCAATGGGATTACAAAGCTGATGTAAGGGCTGCTTTGGGATTCGGGACAAAAATCTAGCATGTAATCTATTGGTTGTATAGGGATAGCACTGCCCAATGTATTTTGGGTAAGGATCTCTCCAGACATTAGACGTTGGGAAGATCGGTAAGACAAGGTTTTCCTCTGAGTGCGTTACTCTATGCAATTGCTATGCATCCTTTGCTCTTGTACATTGACAAATTGACATAGACATGACAACTTCATGGCTTGCGGAATTTGGATGGAACTCACTTTATGGCACAAGCCTATGCAGATGACTCTTTCTTCATGCCTAAAAATGATCCAACTCATCTCACATGCATCATGAGTGTTTTGAAGTTGTTTGGTAATGCTGCGGGATTTTATATAAATTTTGAGAAGTCAAAGTTGATTCCATTACATTGTATGGATTGGCACTGACTTCTATGGCCAAGATAAATAATTCAGCCTAATCAAATCATCACGCATCTTGGATACCCACTGGGATGGGTTATGACGGTTGAGAAGGCGGCACAATCGGTATTGCAGAGGTTCAAAGCGAAACTTGCTTATTGGAAGCTCTCTATGTGGCCCTTGCATGTGAGATTATGCATTGAACGATCAGTGATCATCGCTTGTGTTTAATTCCATTTACCACTGCTTGTTTGGAGAAAGAAAGATTTGCATGCTTTCATGTTTGAAGCTTTGGAATTGTTTTGGAAGACCAAGACAAATAAAAAAGCCTTGAGACAATTGTCTTTGTTCGCCGAAGATGCATGGTGGTTTGAATATTCTTAACATTCACTACCATGTTTTGGCTTGAAAAGCTACCATGATTGCAATGTTTTTTTTGGTAAGAGCAGCCTTGGGCAATTATGCTTGTAGCTACGTGTACAGACATGAAAACTATGGCTTATGGAATTTGGGTGAATTCACATTCAAGTTTGCCATGAGGTTTGATAGAGAAGGCAAGTAAGGAGGAGCTCTCATCAACGCCAAGGATGGCCAAAGATAATCCCAACCACTATGTGCGGCACGCGGGGCGGGGGCGGGGGCGGGGTTGGTTGGTGGCAGCCACTTTGGGGGGGATGGAAGAGTCGATGTTGAAGCTAACTCTATCCCTAACCCGTATCCTTGTGAGGCTCCTCTCTTGGGGCTTCGGAGGCAGCTGTGTGAAAATTAACTAATCCTCAAGTGACCGAGCGGGACTTGTACTCAAAGATCCCCACGATATGTGCGGGCAAACCCCCAGCATGTGACCACTGGGCAAATGGACCAAGAGATTCCAGATCAGAGGTTGTCGGAGACGCTCCTCGGAGATGCAATTGGAGTGGACTGCTGAAGGGCTAGCCTGAGAAAATCATTTGTCCTCAAATCCAAGGCTAAAGTCACAAGTCCGCATCTCCGT